>NW_021703769.1:1129668-1147332 GCF_005190385.1 Monodon monoceros
CCCATCCATCCATCCATCCATCCATCCATCCATCCATCCATCCTCCCATCCATCCATCTATACATCCATCCACCTATCCACCATCCATCCACACAGCCCTCCATCTATCCTTCCATCCATCCAACCATCCATCCATCTACACACCCATCCACCCATCCACCCACTCATCTACTCATCCATTACCATCCCACAGACATTTGCTGGGCACCCACTATCTATGTGTCAGGCACTGAGGTGTGAACACTGCACGATTCCTCATGTTTGAGAGATGGGAATAGTTGATAAGAGAACAAATCAAGGCACCCACAGTGGAGAAAAGCAGAACAGGGTGGTGGCGGGGGGGCGGTCTGCCACTTGCAAGCGGTCCCATCACCTGGAGGCCACATGGTGCTGGTGGGGGGGGGTTTCTTCCCGTCTATTGCAGGGCTCATCTTTGTGCATATCTGAGAACTGTCTCTCCCTCAGAATTGTACCGTCCAGGTTGGCACAATTTGGCCCCCTCACCGCAGTGTGATGGCAAGGGGTGCTAATGATCTCTCTGTGTATCATTGTTTTCCCAACCACCCTGACTCTCGGCCACTGAGAACTGTTTCCCATAAGAATCGACACTTGCTTTCCCACAGCCTTCTCTTTCCTTTCTCTACCTGCTCGTGGATTTGGGAACGGCTGCCTCTGTGGGGTTTGAGGCTCCACCAGGGACCAAATCAGGCAGGAATGAAGGAATCCAACCTCACAGCATGATGGACACACAGGCCAAGCCAGGAGGTTGGACCAAACTATTTCCTCTGCGCTTTTGACACAACCTGCTCAGTGCCAGGACCCAGGGTCCTGTTGTAGCCACCGGAGGAGTCTCCATGTGTCATGAAATCGCCTGGGGCATTTTCCTGCAAAGCAGACCCTTTCTTCCAGGCTTGAGTAAGAAACAGACCAGAATATTCAGGCTATCTGAGCGCAAACTTTCCGGTGACCCCTGGACTGAGCCTGTGTCACAGCTGGACCCTGGGGGTCACGAAGGTCCTTTCCAGGAAAGGCTTGCAGGGGTGGCCACCCGAGCAGGTGAGCACCGGCGGCCCTGGCACCAGCAGCGGAAGGAAGGGGTCCCAGCTGGGGGCCTAACTGGGCAGGAGCACGTGGCCATGTCCTGCCCCTGCTGTCCCCTCGCCGCTGACTGTGCTGTCCCAGGCCGGTCCTGCCCTCCAGCCGTCAGGAGCAGCTTTCGGAGCATCGTGGAGAGCAGGGCCTTGTTTGTTTGGGAGCACGGATCTGTCCCCTCCTTGCAGACAGGGAGCCAGAGCCCCTGCCCCGCCTCCCTCACGGCCCCCGACTCAGATCCAGGATACCACCAGCTCAGATGAAGCAGGTGACAGCCACACAGTACCCAGAATCAGATGGCCCCTGCGGGGAGGGCCCCGGGGCTGCTGGGATTGTGGCCATGTGTAGACGCAGCCTCTGCAGGGCCCACAGGAGAGGGTTAACCCAGGGCTCACGAGCAGGTTGACCTGCACGGCATGTGCACCAGACAGCGTGCAACGATACTTACTGCAAAAGTTTCTTAACAGGAAAAGACCGAACAGAATGTAGGTTTGCACCCACAGGGAGCTGGTAAGTGTGCTGCAGTGAAGCCCACAGCGGGACACTATCAGTTCCTTGACGCCCCAGCGGCAGCCGCGACAAATGACCACAGAGCAGCAGCGCCAGGCAGCACAGCCTACTCCTTCACATTCCGCGGGGCAGACGCTGCAGGGCTCAGCTGGGCCCTCTGCTTGGTCCGC
The DNA here is from genome assembly GCF_005190385.1 of Monodon monoceros. Taxonomy (NCBI): domain Eukaryota; kingdom Metazoa; phylum Chordata; class Mammalia; order Artiodactyla; family Monodontidae; genus Monodon; species Monodon monoceros. The sequence continues at coordinate 1,131,441 of NW_021703769.1, forward strand.
AGGCTGAAATCACAGTGTCACCCACTGAGCTCCAACCGGGAGGCTCCAGGATGGAGCCGCTGCCCGTTTGTCCAGGCTGGGCTCACGCGACCACAGTGGGCCCACCTGGGAACCCAGGAGGCTCTCCCCCGAGCTTAATCACCTCTGCCAAGTCCCTCTGCCCGTGACGTGGCTCCAGGGGCTAGGCAGATCCGTATGTGAGCCTGACATGGAAGGATCCATAGCTGCAGTCAGAGGCGGCGGGCTGGGTGTTCAAGAAGGACCACCTGGTCACCCACTTCCCTGCGGGGGCTGCCTCTGGAGAGGACCAGAGGGGCGGTGGGGGAGGTACGGGATGGTGATGTTTCTTGGCATCAGCTTTGCACCTCTTTTCGTGCTGCACGGTGTGTATATATCATCTATTTGAAAAATGGTATCTATATGTATGAAAAAGGTAGATTTTAAAAAGCAAACAATGGGGCTTCCTGGTGGTGCAGTGGTTAAGAATCCGCCTGCCAATGCAGGGGACACGGGTTTGAGCCCTGGTGTGGGAAGATCTCACATGCCACGGAGCAACTAAGCCCGCGTGCCACAACTACTGAAGCCCACGCGCCTAGAGCCCGTGCTCCACAACAAGAGAAGCCCCTGCAATGAGAAGCCCGCGCACCGCAATGAAGAGTAGCCCCAGCTCACCGCAACTAGAGAAAGCCTGCGTGCAGCAACGAAGACCCAACGCAGCCCAAAATAAATAAATAAAATAGACACAACATTAAAGAAATAAAAAATGTTTTAAAAAATAAAAATAAAATAAAAAACAATGAAAAGACGAGATGTAGAATCAGGTCTCGGTCAGGACTCACCCTGAGGCTTGCACTTTGGGGAGTTATTTTGGGCTCCCCGGCAGGTAATTAGTGGAAAGTCAGTCAAAGTCACCGACAGGCACTTGCCTTTACAGAACCCCGAGCTCAGCCTGGTGTTTTCGGGGCCCAGCAGCAAGGCTGTCCTTGAATTACGTGTGGGGCTGGCTTTCTGGACGGATGGGAAAGCGGTTACATACCCGCTCAGCCGGCTGGCACCTCCCTCTGCGCGGGAGGTGGCAGGCAGGGCATCTGGGCAGCCGAGATGAGTGCCTCCTGTGTGTGTGGGAGCCAGGCAGATTTGCCTTTTCTTTTCAGGAGCGCCAGCAGCTCTGGTCATCTGCCGAGAGATGTGATCACACCTCTTCTAGAGCCAAGAAGACACACCCGTTGACCACACGTGCTCTAGTGAACACATTCACCCTCCTGGTCACGGATGCCACCTCGCCATGTAAGAATCTGCCTCTCTGGCTTCTTGGGGCCCCAAGGGCTGAGGCCAGGGCTGCTCTGGCTGGGGTTGGGGTGGAGGAAAGGGGATCAGGACCCCAGGGACCCCAGGGACCCCAGGGTGGAAGGTGGGCCTTAAAATTCCTTCCCTACTCATCCCCACTGAGGCTGGATTCCCACACCAGCAGTGGGCAGGGGCTGGGGGACAAGCTGCTCAGGGACACAGGCCTTTCCCCAGGCCCTTCTCCCATCAGTGAACTAGGGACAATGCAGGGGCATCTTCTGGCGCTGCTGGGAAGCTCGAAAGGGGCCAGTCCATCCCAGGCCGGACCCCATAACTTCTGGGTAAATGCAGCTTCCCAGGCTCCCTACTGGAGCCCCAGTGCAGGGGGTCCAAGAACCAGACAGCCTGGTGTTGGGGGGTGATGCTGCACTGAGAGGGGCCTGAACTGAGGCCAAGGAGGCCTCCCACCCTGAACCCCCGACGAGCTGCTCCCTCCCAGCTGGGTGCATACAGTAGGTGCTCATTAAATGTGTCGAGTGATGGAAACAGGTGCAGACTGGTGGGCTGGGCTGTGGGGACCGGTGGGAACCCCAGGGGACCGTTGTCAGATGTGAGGGGACGGTGTGGACAGCTCCAGGCCCCTTCAGCCTTGGGGTCACCTCAGGTAGGGGTCTGCGCCATCAGACAGGAGGCGGGGCTCTGCCTCCTGAGGTCCTTCTGGAAGCGTCCCTTTCTAATGCAGACGAATGATGAGGGAGGAGCCTGACAGCCGGGAGAAGGAACTGAGTGATTAAGGGTAATCTGGGCCCAAGAGAAGTGACTAATGTGGACTGACAGCCTGCAGTGCTGGCTGCCCTGCTGGCCCGGCTCTCTGTGGACACCAGGGTCCCATCGCTGGGCTGGGCCGACTCCTGTAATGTCTGTAATGCTGCCCCCACCGGCGTGTCCTCAAGGAGCTCAGAATAAAGCCAGCCCTGCCGTCCAGCCCTGCCCACCTGTCCCCCTTCTACCCTTGGCTCTCCTGCTCTGGCCACACAGGTGTCACCCTCCCACCCCCCGAGGGAGCGTGCCCCTCCCAGCCACTCTCTCTGTCTGCTCCCTGAGAGCCCACCCCACGATTCTCACCTCCTTGTCTGTTTTCCTCATTCTCATCTGTGCCCCCCCTGCCCTGCTGCAGCACCACTGGGTCCCCAAACAGCCCGGGCCTGGCACTCAGGAGGGGCTCACGTACACCTGTCCACGGGAATCTCCAGCCACTCGGTGGGCTCTGGGGGAGCGTAGCCAGGGCTGCCCCCCTTGCTGCTTCCTCCAAGCAGCCTCGCTGGATTAGAGCTACCATGGGCCTGGGGGGGCAGGGATGCCCCAAGTACCTGGGAGGGTGGGGGAGGGCAATTTGATGGTTTCTCGGGCACCCCCTCCCTGCTCCTGCTGAGGCACCAAGGGTGGCACAGGTGGTTTTGAAATGAGGTTTTCACGTCTCCATCAGGCTCCTCAGATAACCCTGGGTGGCAGAGGTTGTGATCTGTGTGCTCATTAGTTGTCCAGGAACAGCGCGTTTGGAGGAATGGGGACGGGGAAGTGATCCCTGGTGTGGGGCAGGTGGACTGATGAGGGCGGAGCAGCTGCCCGGGGCTGTGGACCTGCGGCCAGAGGCAGGGTGGGGAGAGGGGGTCCCGGTGCAGGGAGGGCCAGGCCGGAGCTGGGAGACCTGAGTGTCCTCTGCCTTGCTGCGGACCCCAGGTGACGTTGGCAGAGACCCACTCTGAGCCTCAGTTCCCTCACCAGTTAAAGGAACCACCCCGCTCCCTGTGGAGCAGACACGGAAACCAAGGCATGGAGGGGCCCGGCGACTCCTGCCAGGTCGCACAACCCGAGAGAGGGCAGCCGGGTGTTTCGTGTCCCTTCCCTGCCATTCCCCCCTTCCTGTCTCCCTTTCCTGTCCCTGCCCTCATTGCTGTCCCCTCAGCCTCCCCTGGGCTGCATCCAGTGACAGCCCGATAAGGAAAGGGGGGAGGGGTATAAAGGGCTCCCCGTCCCAACCCCCAAGACACCCCTGAAGAGCCATCCCCGTCTCTGGGCTCCCATGGGGTCAGCTGAGGCCTGTTGGGACATGGCATGTCCTCTGCTTGGACACTCGGGGACCTCTCACCTACACAGGAAAATTTGCTTTTGGAAACATCTGAATGTCAGAAATTTATTTTAACTTTGTGTCTAAAAAATGGCTTTTTGGGTGCACACAAAGGAAGGGGGGAGTGCTGTGTGCACTGACATGGCTGCAGCCGCACGTGTGTGTGTGCACGTGCACGTGCGTATGTATGTGCACACATGTGTGCATGCATGTGCGCGCATGTATACATGTGTGCGTGCGCGTGTGTATGCATGTATGTGTGTGCATGTGTGCGTGTACGCGTGTATGTGTGCGTATATGTGTGCACGTGTATATGTGTGCGTGTGTGTGCGTATATGTGTGCGTGTGTGTGCACGTGGCAGCGTGCGCTCCATTCAAGGACTGGCACTTTTGTCGGCAGCGGCTGGCAATGCCCACAGCCCCGGGTGTTGTGCTCGCCCGTCTGCCAGCCTGATTACCTCCAGGTGGTGCTAAGCAGAGACTTCACTCTGTACTTTGTCCTTTCATGTTACTTCAGTTTTTCATAAGACAATGAATTGCTTTTATCATAAAAGATAAACGTTTTGCATCTTGAAAGTTAATGTGCGCACAGCAAGCTAGACAGGCGGGAGCTCCGGGTGGGGGGACTGGGTCCAGCCCAGCCCACCTGTCGGGCCTCACTCCCGCTCCATCCGGGTCCAATTCTCTCCCTGGAGGCTGAGCTCACATTCTTTGAGGAGTGAAGAGGTGGGTAGGTAGACATGTAGGCGAGCCGGAAGTTCTGCAGCTGTGGCCGCACTGGAGCCCCGTGCAGGTGCTGGGAGCTGGCTGGACGCGCGCTCCCACTTCCTCCCGGGGCGTCCTTGGCTGTGGCAGGCGACTCCCTCGAAGTTTCCTTATAGCTTCGCTGGGGTCCCCGGGGGTTCCGAGAGCAGGAGGAGGGAAGGTGGGATTGGGGGCGCGTGTGCGCTGGGGGGACCCTCCCGGTCGGAGGGGCAGCCGCTCGTGGCCCCTTGTCCTGCCTCTCCTCCTTCCCCAGCTGGCTCCGAGCCTTCCCCTTGTCCCATTCTCTCCTTCATCAGTTCAGCCTGGGTGGGGTTTCTGTGGTGTTCTGATAAAAATTGGAATTCAAATCCTAATCGTGGGAAGCAGTGGGGGGCAAGTGGGAGGCAGGAGGGGGTGGGGGGGAGGGTGGGGGGGGGAGTTGGATGGGGGGCAGCTATCCCATTCTCAGGTCCCTGCAGCCAGCCACTGGCTGGGTTTTTTCTTTCTTCAAATGTATTTTAAAATGTATGGAATTCTCTCCCAAGCCCTCCTTCTGTTGCCTAGCGACAGCGATGGGGCCAGAGGTGTCTCCCTATAGGAGAGTGGATTCCTCTCTTGTCCCTGTGCTGGAACTCAGCAAACCTGCAGGAGGTGGGCAGGGGCTCGTCCAGAGCTCTGGCCCCATGGGACAGTGGCATTGAGGTGCAGCTAGGGTTTGGGACAGCCTGCCATTGTCCCCAAATGTCTCTCTCCGTGACTGGCCTGAACTTCACTGTTGGAGTTTCATTCCTTTGGCTATTCTTGTAAAATGTCATTGCCCCTACTGGAGCTTTTGCCAGTGAATCCTTTACCCTCAGAGTCGGTGGGAGTTCTGAGACTTCCCTGCTGGTAAGGCGGGTGAGTCAAAGCACAGAGGCCTTGAGCAGCCCTGTGCCAATCAGAATGGGGTGGCTTTGAGGCAGCCAGGCCTCGAGGGGCACCTGGCAGGTAAATGAATGAATGAAGGGGAGCGTGGGGAAGACTGCCGAGGAGACTCAAGGGGGAGGACAAAGTGCCTGCAATCTGGAAAGATGCTTTCCTTCTCGTCCCCCAGGCTGGGGGCCTCCGAGGATCCTCCTGCGGTGAGATAAAGGCAGAGCAGGGGAAGAGGAAAGGGGAGGCGGGGGGCACCCCGCTGCAGAAGGTCCCGCTGCTGCCGGGAGGCTCCAGACAGGGCGGCTGTGTCTGAAGACAGACTGAGTGCCCCTCCCTGGCCTGGCTCCCCACCTGCCGGCCCCCAGGGAGGAGCTGGTTTTTCCCTCGGTTCCCTGAGCTGGTCGGAAGGGCCGTGGAGACCAGGGGCAAACAGTCACAGGACCCCACACTGCACTTTGTTGGGCCTCACCTGTGCCCAGGCCACAGATCAGGACCCTGAGGGACAGGGCGTCACCACACAGCCACTGTGGACCCAGGTCTCCCGACTCTGGGCTCTCAGAGACCAAGCGCATGTGTTTTCAGTAAAAGGACCCAGTCGGGGGCCATCTGCCGTGTCAGTGACCTTCTCATGAATGAGCGAGTGAGCCAGCAGCTGCAGGCGGGCCCGCCGGCCCTTCCGCGTGGGAGTGTGTCACGGATCCACAGCCTCCTTTATTCCCTTATTGAGGGAGTCGGAGGATGTACCTGTCACTGCAGGACATGTGGGGTGGTGGGGGTCAGCGCACACCCCAGGGTTTCACAATCACTGTGCCCAGCCACGCGGGCACTTGGCTCTGAGAGCAGACACACGCGGCACACAGAGCTAGCCTCTGGGGCTCCACGGTGACGGGCCGGGAGCTGGGGAGGTCAGGAGGAGTGTCTGGCAGGGCACGGACACGGGGCCGCACCAACGTGAAGTGGGCAGACAGTGAAGTGGGCAGACAGTAAAGTGGACTCGGGCTCAGCGGCAGACCCTGCCCGTCTGCCCGCAGCAGGGTCTGGGCAGCGGGCATCTCATCCCACGTCCACTCTGCCCCCACCTCAGGGGACCGTCCCTTCTGTCCGCTCTGGGCTGGGTCCTCCAGGGCCATCACATCCAGCCCTGGCCGAGAGGGTGGGATGACCACGCCCACTTCTCAGGTAGGGAACCCAGGGCTCAGGGGAATCATGGTGTGTCTGGGGCCCAGGGAGGGTCTGAGGACCTGTCACAAAGAGTCCAGGTCCTCCTTCTGAAGCCGATGCCGGAGCCCAGACTCAGTCTTTGCTGAACTCTGATGCCCACTCGCTGAGCAGGGCTGGGGGCTGCACTGACCTCGGGCCCATCTGCTGGACTCCCGTGTCCCCTGCCCAGAGCAGATGCCTGTGTGGGAGCTCCAGGCTGGCCTCGTCCCCTGCACCGGTGGCCACTGGGTCACAGGAGGGCTGCCTGGCCTGGGGACTAGCTGTGGGCCTGCCCCCAGGCCTGTTCTTGGTGAACAGCTTGGGGGAGGATTTTGTGGGGCTCAAGTATATAATACCCCGATTCATAGCAGAGCCCAGATCTGAAGTGGCCGTGGATATCGTAGTATCTGACTCGTTGTTTTGGAGCGTGGGGAGACCGAGTCCCGGCTAACTCCAGACCAGGAGCAGGTCACCTGATCCTGAGTCAGTGCCTCCCAGGCAGGCGGTCTGCCTGTCTGTCTGTCTGTCTGACTGTCTCCCTTCTGGGCAGATGTGCTCCCAGGTCCAGGGAGGACCTGCTTTAAAAGGCCTGCACTTCGCTTCTGGGCCCCTGGCCACTCGTGGTCCCGGCTGGTCCAGGGCAGCTCCCCTGGGACCCGCCTTCCCCTGGTTCAGGGCACCTTCCTGGGGCCGGGCCATCCTGTCTGGAGACCGGATTCCAGAGTCCAAGGAGGCGCCTGCCTTTCTGGGCACCCGAGCTGGGGCCAGGCCTGCCTGCTGGCCGTGACAAACGAGTCTGGGCCCCCGCCTGGCTGCCAGCCAGTGGGCCGCCTGTACCCAGGGCCCCTCCTCCATACCTGTGGCCCGGACCTCAGCGCTGGCCTCTTTCGGAGTGCTGGCCGGCTCCCCTCTGCCTTGCGGCGTCCACCCTGAAGCAGTGGGAGCTGGGCCGCAGGAGCTCAGCTGGACAGCGGGAGGGAGAGCGTGTGAGGACGTGCCTATCCTGGGACCCACTGACCTGGCCTTGTGTCCACAGAGCCAGGATGGAGAACTGCGAGGCTGAGCTGCCCTGTGGTGTCCCTGCAGAGCTTTGCCACCTTGGCCTGGGGAGGACAGGCGGCGGTGGGGGGGCGGCGGGGGGTGCTGCCAGGGCTGGGCGATGCCAGGCTGATCCCTTCATTGACCTCTTGTGACATCAAAGCTTCCTGGGATTCGCCCTTGGAAAGGTGGTGGGTCGGATGCCTGCTGCACAAGGGGCTGACCCGGTCCTGAGCTGCCCGGAGGCCCTCTCGGCGGTGCCGGGACAGCGGTGGTCCTGCCAACCGGGCTCCTCCCAGCGCCAGCTCTCGGGGTCACCACCCTCCGGCCCCAACCTACCCCTTCATGTCTTTCTCCCTCAACATCCATTAGTCTGAGAACAAAAAGATCGCCTTTCACCCAACACTAATTTCTCCTCATTAAAGGCCCGTTTTGGATCTGGGAGAGGATCTGTCTCTCTTTCTGGCTTTGAAAGAGAAGGGGTGCGGGGGAGGGTGAGAGAGGAGAAGCCGAAAGGAAGTGCAGCCTCTGGGTGTGGGTGCTGGGTCCTGGGCCTCGGATGCCTCGGAGCAGGCCCAGGGCCGACCCCCGTCCAGCTCACAGGCGCTGGGCGGACAGGCATGGAGGCCGAGTGGCAGCCCCTCTGTGACCCCTCCCGGCCCCCCGCCTGGCCCCGCCCGGGCCTAGTACAGCGTCTCCCGGGTGACATTGCTGGAGAAGGTGTGGCTTCCGGACACGCTGCTGGCCTTCCTTGAGAAGGCCGGCCTCCTCCTCCTGTGCCCCCACAGGGGACACAGGCAGGCCAGCGTGGACAGGAAGATCTGGCGGAAGTTGGCGGAGACGAGGTTGTATAGCACGGGGTTGATGGTGGAGCTGACGTAGAAGAGGGCGTTGGTCAGCATGTAGAAGTAGTGGTAGAAGTCATACAGGAACCTGGGGTGGGAGAGGACGCTCAGGCTGGCGGGCCAGACACAGCCCGCACGGGGCAGCCCGTGGCTGACGCGGGGGCCTGGGACAGTCATTGCAGACTACTTGGACATCTTTTGAAGTGGGGATATTTCACAATAAATTCCAGGGCTCTGGTTTCTCTTGAGAGGTTGGAAGTTCTGAGCACACTCCTGCCTGGCACCAGTCAGCTGAAATGCCGAGCTGAGCTGCAGCCGCCCACCCGAGGCCAGCTGTGCAGTCCCCCTTGGCCGCAGTCTCCACCTTTCCCTGCAGCCCAGCTGGCCTGCCTTTCCTTGTGCAGAATCCCAGCCCCCCCTCAGGGCTGCAGGACGTGGCCAAGGCCTGGCCTCAACGGAACAGCCAGGCCAGGAACCCCCTCTGCACCTCCCAGACAGCTGTGCACCTCATCTCGACTTGCTTGCCTCTGTGCACAGGGATCTCACCCCCTCATCTTGCAGCTCACTTCACTACCAGGCGGCCCTGAGTTTCAGAACCCCTTTACTTTGGGCTGTGTTCCATGCCCTGTACCTTCTCTTCATCCTTTCTAGATTTTCCCTCCCTAGTGGCTCCCCAACACTTGGAAGAGCCCACAACCCTGGGACCTGGCAGCCCCGCTATGCAGAGGAGCTCACGCAGCGGGGCTGAGGCTACCGTTGCGGGGAGGCCAGCTGGCGAGGCCGGCGTCCATACGTCGCAGTGCGGGTGTGATGCTCTCGGAGTCCCAGGGGTCCTCCTGGCAACTCCTCCAGGCTGGGGGTGGTCTGGGGGCCCCGACAGTCGCCATCACTCCTCCCACAGCCAGCAGCGCCAGCCCTTCCTGTCGCTCTCCAGATGCCCCCAAACCTGTCTTGTACTGACTGTTTTAGGACTTGCTTTCCTTTTACGAAGCAGCTTCCAGGGTGTCTGTCCCTCTACGGACTCTGCCTTCCCTGCCCTATCACAGCCACACCTGAGGGCCTGTCGGGGGATGCTGACCCGCCCACCCTGAGCTGCACCTCTCAGTGCCCCCAACCCCTACACTCAATTGTTTTGGGAAGCATGCCCCCAGCCCAAGCCTCACCCCTTCGGCCCCAGCCTCCCATACTCACGGGGTCCACTGTTCGTCCGAAATGTAGCTGAACATGAGGCGTCGCACATGGTAGGGCAGCCAGCAGACCACGAAGGCGATGACCACGGCACCTGAGACATGGAGGGATATGGGCCTCAGGGAGGTGGAGGGAGATGCCCCGTGTTCGTGGACTGAAACAGCTAATAGTGTTAAGATGACAATGCTGCCCAAAGTGATCTAGAGATTCAGTGGAATGTCTATGGAAATCCTGATGACATTTTTTGCAGAAATAGAAGAATTCATTGGGAATCTCAAGGGATGCTGGACAGACAAGACAATCTCGAGAAAGAAGAACAAAGCTGGAGGACTCACCCTTCCTGACTTCAAAACCTACCACAAAGCTACAGTCATCCAAACAGAGTGGTAATGGCATGAGGACAGATGTATAGACCCATGGACTAGAACAGAAGACCCAGAAATAAGCCCTCCCATATATAGTCAAATGACTTTCTACAGGGCGCCAAGGTCAAAGGGAAAAGGGCTGTCTTTTCAACAAATGTTCTGGGAAAACTGGATCCCCACATGCAAAAGAATGAAGCTGTCCCCTTACCTCACACCATCTGCAAAAATTAACTCAAAATGGATCAAAGATCTAAACATAAAAGCTAAGGTATAAAATTCTTAGAAGAAAATATAGGACAAAAATTTCACAACATTGAATTTGAAAAGACAACAAGGGAAAAAATAAATAATTTGGACTATATAAAAATAAATAACTGTGTATTAAAGGTCACAATTGACAGAGCGAAAAGGCAACCTTCAGAATGGGAGAAAATATTTGCATCACATATCTGATAAGGGATTAATATCCTGGGCATATAGAAAACTCAACAACAAAAATCAAACAACCCAATACAAAGGCAGGCAGAGGACTTGAATAGACATTTCTCCGAAGAAGAGATACCAATGGCCGATAAGCACATGAAAAGATGCTTAACATCACTGATCACTAGCGGAATGCAAATCAAAACTACAATAGGATACCACCTCATACCCAACAGGATAGCTCCTATAAAAGAAAAACACAGAAAAGAGTAATTTGGGGGAGGATATGGAGAAACTGGAACGTTTGTACACTGTCGGTGGGAATGTAAAATGGTACAGCCACTTTAGAAAACAGTTTGGCTGTTTAAAAATATTTTTTAATTCAATAAATTAAAATTCTACTCCTGGGTTTATGCCCCCAAAGAACTGGAAGCAGGAGTTCAAACAGATACCAGTAGCTCATAGCAGCAGTACTATTCAGAGCGGCTGAAATCAATGGATGACCAATAAACCAAATGTGGTCCATCCGTACAACAGGATATTATTCAGCCCTCAAAAGCAAGGACGTTCTGACACAGGCTACAGCAGAGATGAACCTTGAAGACATTACACCATATGAATAAACCAGTCACAAAAAACCCAAATACTGTGTGATTCCACCTAAAGGAGGTCCCTGGAGGAGTCAAATGCACAGAGACGGAAAGTAGAAGGTGGTTGTCAGGGGCTGGGGGAGGGGGTGGGGACTTGGTGTTTAATGGGAAGAGTTTCAGTCTTACAAGGCGGGAGGGTCGGTGGTGACAGCCGCACAGCAGCATGGGCATCTACACTGCTGCTCCGCTGTGCACTTAGAAACGGTCAAGATGGTCAATTTTATGCCCTGTATATTTCACCACAACGCAAAAGAAAGCACCCAACCACCTGGGAAAACTTCGGGCCAAGCGTGCTGTCCCGGGGCAGAGAGAAGGGTGCTCCCCGAGAGGTGCGTCATCTTCTTGGGGATGTGGGGGGACCTGTGGGAGGTCCTGGCTTTGGGATCCCCGCTCCAGGGCTGCGGCCCTCTGGGGGGCTTGCGGAGACCCTGGGCCAGGGAGGTCCCAACGGAGGCACTGCCTGCTGGCAGCAGGGGTTTGTGGCACCGGGCTGCTCCAGAAAGCCCGCCCGCACACAGCAGAAGCAAACACTGCCGCCCTGGTCACCTGACCCGCGGCTGTGGGGGCTGAGCCGGCCCGGGTGCGAAGCACACCCGAGTCACTCTCCCGTCAATCACATGCTGTGGACGGATGCAGACATCATGCTGTTTTGGAAATACTGGAGCAATAAATGATCCAAGTGAATTTTACCTGTCTCTTTTGACTATTTAAAAAGGTGGTTACTGGACCATTTAACATCCCATGTGGGGCCTGCATCATGTTCCTTTTGGACAGAGCTGCGGGGACCTTTTCCTTCCAAGACCTGCAAAGGTGAGGGGCAGGCAGCCCGGGGCAGGGGGGAGATGGGGCGTGGATCCTGGGGTGGTGGGAAGCACAGGGTAGGCACTCTGGGGGACCGGGGGGGCCGGGGCTGCCTCAGGAGAGCACGGAGGGGCAGGTTGTTTTGAGGACCCCTCTTCATGATGCACCTGCAGGCCCAGGCCAGGCCCGGGGACACACAGAGGCAGGATGGACCCTCACAACCCACAGAAACGTAGGGTCCACCCCACACGATCCTTCAGGCCTTCAGGATTCCCTACTAGAATCTGTGCAGAGGGACTGCACCTCCGGCCTCTCCAGCTGGCACCCGACTGCCCGGCACGCATGGGGACCCCAACTCTGCGGCTCTGGCTTTGTGAGCAAACTGTCCGACTCAGCCGGTGCCAGGAGGCTTGCTGAATCGGTGGATGTATGGATGGATGAGTGAGGGAGTCAAGAGAAGCCCCGACCCCAGGGGGAGCCGGCACTCTGAGCCTCGGCCCGGACGCGCTCCGTTCCCAGGGTCTCTAAACCTTCTGTTTGTGGTACCCAGCTCGCTGCTTTGCTGGCCCCTGGTGGCCGCCCGCCGCCCGCCCCTCGCAGGGCCCAGCGGTTACGTACGTAAGACCCGGACGCCGTGGCGCAGGGCCTGGACCCGGCCGGGCTCGATGGACATGCTGAACGAGCTATGCTGGTCCCCAACTGTGCGCACCTGGCCCTGCTCGGCCGCCTGGCGGACCATCACGGTCAGCTTGTTGGCAATGATGGTGTTCAGGACGGAGATGGCCACCATGGGGAACACGAAAGACATGAAGGTGTTGATCTGTGAGAGGTGGAGAGGGGTGGCCCGTGAGGCTGGGGCAAGGGACGCGCCCTGGCACCCGCCCCGCCCACCGGCCCAGGTGTAGGGGTTGGAGCGTGGGCGGCGCTCGGTCTGTCTGTTCCCAGACTGACTCTCCGCCTGCTCCCACAGCCCTGGCTTTCTGGGGGAGGTTTGCAGACTCTCTGTCAGCTTGGGGAGCCCTTAGCCTGTACACAGTGTGGAGTAAAACCCTGGGGCACCCCGGCTGCGGTGAGGGGCCGGGGCTCTGCGTTCCCGGGTCTTCACCCAGCGTCCCTCGTCCTGCACACATACAGCTCACGTTAGGACATGAAGGGAAGACCCGCCCCCCGCCCCACTTCCTCTCAGCGCGTTGAAAAGCGCTTCTCGTTGGCACCTCCACCTTCCACGTTTCTCTGCCTCTGGGGAAACTGAGTCTCCGGGTGCCGAGGGGCTTTGCCAAAGTCACCAGCTCAGAGCGGCTGGACCTGGACTTGAGCTGGAGCCCAGCTCCTCAGCGACACCAGGCTGAGACCCGCCTTCACGGGCACCTGCTCAGCCCGAGAAGCTGTGGCCTCCCTGAGCTGCCACTGGCGTTGCTGACAGGGACGCAAACCCGCCAGTGCACGTGTGTGGCCCTGACCAGCGACGGGGAACGGGCCTCCCACTGAGCTGGTCCTGAATCCGCATCATCTCCCAGGGCCCCGGAGTAACAAGCCTCTGGCGTAAAACTGCGTTTGCCGCTGGCTTTTGAGCACGCTGGTCCTCACGCCACGTTCCGACGCCCGAGCTTCTAAGTGTGAGCTCGCGAGCCCTTGTGAGGGGGCGGTGCCTCTTCTCCATGCCCCCTACCCGACCGCCGCCGCCCTTAACGCTCACGTGAACTCCAGAGTCAAAGAGCAAACGGCTGCACCTGGAGAGACACTTGCACTGGCCCCACCTGGTTCCCGGGGTCTGCACGGGGGTGCCCCGGGCTCCAGGCTGCCCCCTCCACCTCCTAACTCGGGTTTGCGCACAGCCCTGAGAGCAGAGCCGAGGGTCCCGCGTGGAGGTCTCCTCGATGGTAGACAAGGACTGTCTCAGCAGGGTAAGGACCGTCCAGCTCTGTCCTCCTAATGCGGCAGCGGCCAGCAGGAAGCCAAGAGGTGCTGGAGGCTCTAGAACGCTGATGGGTTCGCCTCCTGGGCCTCCTGGATGTCAGACCTCTGTCCCGAGCAGGGCAGCTCACACGGCCCTCTCTTCGGGGCATTGGCCGATGCCTCCGCAAGTCCTGCCCGCCCCACAGTGCTCCGGGTCCCGCTTGGGAGGACTGTAGGCATCCAGGAGATGGTGGCTGAGGTCACCTCTGGCTCCTTTTGAAAAAGACTCCCCTAAACTAGAGGACAAACACGTCAGACAGGGGCCGCGTGGGCCCTCAGCAGGCGTCCTTTCCACACTTGCCAGCCCTTGTGCCCATCACTAGTCACCCGCTGGGTGCTTGGGAGTGGCCTCTCCCGGGCACCCTTCTCTCCTGCGTCCACTGAGCTCAAGTGGCGGTCTGGAGGTCCTCCCACAGGACGATGATGGGCTGGTGCGGTCGAGGGGCAGCTCTGGGCCGGGGGCTGGGCTGGGGTGCAGGGGGATGCCGGGCCTGGGCCCAGGAGACAAACCAATTCCCGTGAGTCACCACAGCCGGGCATAATTTAAACAAAACAAATGTATTCAACACAGATTTTAAATGTCAAAACATTTGAAATACCATACTTCGATGAGCACAGACAGCAAAAACAGCCACCTCTGGGGGCCGCGAGCGGTGGACCAGGGCCCAGGCCCCCAGCGGATCCCCCAGTTGGGAGAAGTCCAGGCCCTGATCCTGAGGTTCTGGAGTGGGGAGAGGGGCCCCGGCACTGCAGGCGCTCCCCAACAGAGGCCTGGGGACGAGGTTCGGGCCGGCGTGGGCTTCCGGAGGGGCGTGTCTTCTCTCGGCCTCCCCCGCCCCTCCAGCCTGGAGACTGAGACTGAACCTGGATTGTGGGGTACCAGGGCAACGCCTGGCTCTCGGGGTCGCCTTCTCTTGCCGAGGCTCGCAGCACGGATGGGAGCTCAGCCTGTACCCCTTTCCTGCACTCCACCCCAACTTCTGGGAACAGGGGAGCAGCCCACTCCCGGCAACAAGCAAAGAGAAGGGAGTCTGCTAAGCCCTGTGCAAGATGACCAGGAACCACTGCAAGTGTAGCCACAGGAAGGACAGAGGGGAAGGAGGGGCAACCGGGGACCTTCCAGACAGAGACATGCGGACGTGGAGGGATGCGCCTCGTCTATGCATTTGTCCCAATAAAATGTGAGAGCACCTGGGGATAGACAGCCTGACTCTCAAATTCAAATGGAAAAAAGGATAATCTAAGAGTAGCCAGGAAAGTTCTGGAAAGGAAGGTGACAGGTCAGTAGGGGACGGGAGGCCTCACCCACTATGGGAGGGCACTAAAAAGAGATTGTAGGAGAATAGTTAGGCACGAATAAATCAGGGGAGCAGGAGAGAGGCCAGGAGCAGTTCCCGATGAGGCCAACGTGGCCTGTGGTAAAGGCAGCGCCTGAACCAGTGGGAGGAGGTGGGTGACGGGCTGCAGAGCTGGGGGCTGGATGCTCAGGGCCTGCTGCTTCCACAGTCCCTTCCCAGGACCTCTGTCCGCTTCCCTGGAAACACCCACCCCGCTCCATTCCTGGCCAGTGGGCACATTCCAAGAGGCCCGGGTGAGCCCCCATTGGACACACACAGGCTGCATGTTCACCTCTCCACCAATCACGTTTGTCCTATGAGAACCAGCCCCAGGCCTGCTGTTCAGAAGAGAGACCCCACCTTTGTGGGGGGCCTGCTGAGCAGGAAACTGCTTTTGTGCCCATTGGTTCTGTTCTCCCACCTTGTGTGGGGGACCTGCCTAAGAATGGGCCCTCACAGGTGAAAGGAGAGCATTTGTAATTTTGTGAGGGACAGGGAGTGAAATGGTTAAGCAGTAAAAGGAAAGTGGAACAGGACACAGGTCTGTCTGGGAGGAAGGGCTGCCCCCGACCTGCCTGCAAACAGGTGCGGGGCACCAATGGAATGCGCATAGCCTGGCCCGCAGTCACGGGGTCCTCATGCCTCTGCCTCCTCCTTCAAGGCTGTCGTCCCGTCTACCCTTCCTCTGAGGGGCAACAGCTTGTCTTGTACCAGCCTGTTTCTCTCTGATCCCACTGTGTTTAGGTAAAGAGACAGCCCCTGGACTCCGGAGCTTCATGGCTCAACACCAGCCTGCGGTGAGCGGGGAGGTGCAAAATACCGCTCAGGGGCTTCCCTGGTGGCACAGTGGTTAATAATCCGCCTGCCAATTCAGAGGACACAGGTTCGAGCCCTGGTCTGGGAAGATCCCACATGCCGTGGAGCAACTAAGCCCATGTGCCACAAGTATTGAGCCTGCGCTCTAGAGCCCACGAGCCACAACTACTGAGCCCACGTGCCACAACTACTGAAGCCC
>NW_021703769.1:1147342-1197124 GCF_005190385.1 Monodon monoceros
CCACGAGCCACAACTACTGAGCCCACGTGCCACAACTACTGAAGCCCGCGTGCCTAGAGCCCGTGCTCCGCAACCAGAGAAGCCACCGCACTGAGAAGCCCGCGCACCGCAACAAAGAGTAGACCCCCCACTTGCCACAACTAGAGAAAAGCCTGTGTGCAGCAACAAAGACCCACCACAGCCAAAAAAAAAAAAATATCTCTCAGGGTGTTTGCAAAACTCAGCAGCTTGTACAACAGCTTCTGAGGGGAGAGGCAGAGAGAAGGGGCTTCCTGTCAAACCCTCCAATGTAGATGGCCTCGCTGGCCTGGCAGGGGCCACCCCCAGCAGATGACCAGTCCAGCCAGGCCCAGGCTTTAGGGACCACCTCCTCCTAACCTCCTCACCCAGCAAATGCTGAAAGTCCCCTCCCTCTCGGCCACCACCAAGGGCAGGACAATGATGCAAGTCACTCCAGAGTCCCTGTTTGTCACTGTCACTCAGCACAGCCCTGCTCGAAAAGCAAAAACCCAGAACAAGTTCAATGCCCACCCACTCGGGCTGGTTGATAAGTTATGACGCATCCATACCACGGGGTGCTGTAGACACTGAGAATGACTGACAGGGAGGGCCAAGGTCATGGTTTAGTGAAAAGAGCAAACACAGAGCAGCTGGTGCCTCCGTAAAGTAAGGAGCCGTCTCTACGCCCAGGATTGCTCCCTGGAGAGAAGCCTAACAGAGGCTGACCCAGGCTGACTCAGGGAAAGGGCAGGGAGCTGGGGGGCTCTGGGCACGCCCTCTTGAACTTAAAGCACCTGAGTGGAATGAATGTGTGTCCTGTGACAGGTGCCCGGGCCCCTGCTCCCACAGTGACGCGAGAACAACACACCCCACCTTGCCGCCCTGGGATGGGGGTGTTGGAGGTAGAGGGCACCAGATCTCAGTGCGTCCACCCTTGCTTCATAGGTGGGACACCAGGGCTGGGAGGGCAGAAACTGTCCTTCAGGGTGACACAGCCCAGAATCTCCCGGGCTGACATTGTCCGAGTAACTCTGCCCTCCAACATCCCTCATCTCATGAGCACCCAGACCCTCCGGACGCTGCTGGGATCCCACCCAGGAGGGCACACGCGGTCCACGGCAGACAAGCGTCTGGGAAAGAAGACAGACGAGCGTCGAGGGCCTGCTGCTCTGTGGGTCAGAGCCCTGACCGCAGGCCTGAGTGTCTGAGGAGAAGCCCAGCGTGTGCCTTTAGGGGAGGGACCCCGAGCCTCCCCAAGAACTGCCTGCATTGCTGAGGCAGGAAGTGAGTCATCTTAGGGCCTGAAAGGCCACCTCGGGTAGGGGAGGGGGCTCCACGGACTGTGTGCAGCTCCGGGCTTAGCTTGGCCACTCGGGCCACTAGTCCCAGCCCCTCACAATGCAGTCCCACCCGCCATTAGGTGGCTCTAGTACCAGATTTTGGCTCAGTATAAAGGACTTCCACTTTCTGGTTGATACACACTCTTTAGCTAACTTTTTTTTTTTTAAACAAATTTATTTATTTATTTTTGGCTGCATTGGGTCTTTGTTGCTGTGCATGGGCTTTCTCTAGTTGTGGTGCGCAGGCTTCTCATTGCAGTGGCTTCTCTTGTTGTGGAGCATGGGCTCTAGGTGCGCGGGCTTCAGTAGTTGTGGCACGTGGGCTCAGTAGTTGTGGCTCGCAGGCTCCAGAGCACAGGCTCAGTAGTTGTGGTGTTGCAGAGCATGGGCTCTAGGTGCGTGGGCTTCAGTAGTTGTGGCACTTGGGCTTAGTTGTGGCATGTGGGCTCAGTAGTTGTGGCACGTGGGCTCAGTAGTTGTGGCATGTGGGCTCAGTAGTTGTGGCTCGCGGGCTCCGGACGCGCAGGCTCAGTAGTTGTGGCGCACGGGCCCAGCCGCTCCGCGGCATGTGGGATCTTCCCGGACCGGGGCACGAAGCCGCGTCCCCTGCATTGGCAGGCGGAGTCCCAACCACTGCGCCACCAGGGAAGCCCTCTGCTTTCTTTGATCCCCCTCCCGCTCCACGCTGGTCCCCGTGCTCCTCTTCAGGTTTGGGGTTTCTGGGAGACGACTGACCAGCGACTTAGAGTGGAGACAATGCTCGTGCCCCAGGGAGCCTTAGGGTTCAGGACCATGGACAGAGCCCACCGCTGCAGAGGGGCTGCCCCGGTGGAGAGGCGTGCCGGGCTGGGAGCAGCTGTGGCTGGCAAGACTGGGTGGGGAGGGACTGGGGAGTGGGACCCCCAAGCCAGCTGGGGGCAGCGATCATCAGGGACACTCCACCCTGTCCCCAGACCCCTCCTGTCCACTGATGAAGGGCAGGTGAGCAGCCTGTGACCTCTGCAAGAGGCCCCCACCGAGTCCCCACTGCCCGTGCAGCCAGCAGCCCTGTACGTGGGAGCCTTCGCCCTCCTGGAGTGCCGCAGCCACAGAGAACCTCCCCCCCCCCCCCCCGCCGCCCTGCAGCCACATCCTGCCTGGTCCCGGCTGTGCTGCAGCGCTGGCACCAGCCCGGCTGCCAGGAGACCCTCAATCGGATTAGGGAAATGGCCCTCCCACTGCGCCTGTCCCTCCACCTGCACCAGGGTCGCCGTCCTCGAGGAGAGACAGGATGGGACCCTGCCCTCAGCGGCACACAGGGCAGGTGCTGGGGGCCTGGCCTTGGCTGTGAGTTGGTGGGGGGCTCGTTAATCACCCTGGGTGTGGAAGCCGGGGTGGTGAGTCGCGTTCCGGTCGTGCCATCCCATCTCAAAACTGCATCGAGACCATCTGTAGACTGAAGTCCTGTTTGCTGTGTTTTCAGATATCTGTTGGCTAAAAAGCCCATGAGAACATTCAAATCAGTGGGACATCTGCTAATTAGCAACCGACGGGGCTGTAAAAATCCTTGACAAGGACAGGCGCAGGGCAGGGGGTGCGAGTCTGACCCCGGGCCCGGCCCCCGCCTCTGTGTCTCACGGAATGTGGGCAGGGAGGCACCTTAGCGGTCACCTGTCACCTACCGTGAAACCACAGCCCCCAGCAGGTGCAGCCCAGCTCTCACTCCCACCGGCACCTCACACCACGACGATGACCATGTACTCGCTCGTGACAAATTCTGTCTTGCAGGGTGGCTCTCCGTCCAAACATGAGCCCCCAGGGTCGGTTGCCAAGCCTTCTGTGTGTGCCTTTCTGCCGTGTAGGGCCACCTTGATTCAGGAGTAAAAGCGGGGCCGGTTCCGCACAGAGTGTTCTGCGTGCACCCTTGAAGGAAGTCAAGCATTGAAGAACGCTCTCTGCTCCACGCCAGGAGGACCTGGGGCCCCGGTCTTAATCAAGAGCCCCTGGGGGCTGGCGGACGTTGGGAGTGGATTTCCGGGGAACTGTGCGAATCCCCCAGCCGTGCCTGGGAGTGAGTCCTGCAGGACCGGGTCCAAGCTGGTGTCACGTGCATTTCAGAAAGCGCTTAGGAAGGAGTGGTGCTCCAGGCCCGGGGCCTGTCCTCCACCTCTAGGGGTGGGCGGGGAAGCGGCCCTACTGCGTGTTCGCTGGCAGCTGAATCTCCAATTCTGTGATTCAACTGTGGGATTGAATCTCCAATCCCACGATTTTCAGTGTTTTCTTGCCATGTGATTGTGTGGGCAGCTCAGCAAACATCCTGTTCCCGATTTTGAACTACCGTCCACTGGCAGAGTGCTAACTGCGTTCCCCGTGGACATCTGGCCCTGTACCCGGAGTCTCGGCTCCTTCAATAGAATTAGCGTTCCGTTCCTGCTTGCGGGCAATCTGATTACGGTAGACCTGGAGCCGAGCGGCCGGTGTGAGGGAGGGGGGCTGGGAGCGGCCACCCACGTCCCCCCAGGCCCCACTGGACCAGCGTTTGGATCCAGTTTTTCTCTCAAGCTGACCAGCCCCTGGGCGTGGAGGGGACCTTGTGCTCTGGGCTTAGCCCCGGGAAGTGACACTTTTGCTCCTTCAGCCAGGCCTCCTGGGGCTTCCACCCCAAATGGCTGTGATTAGGAGTGGGGCGCCTTAGAAATGATGGTGGGGTCCTGCGCCCCACCCCCACTTGGTCCCCACCAGTGCCGGCGGGCCCGGCTGTGCTCCTCTCCAGGACAAAAGTCAATCAGTAAAGGAAGAGGGAACGCCAGTGGGCGCCGGCCAGCTGCCCAGCGCCACTCCAAAGCTCCTTACCCCGACGACCTTATCTGTTAAAGGCCGTTCTTCCTCCGTCCCCGAGAGACCACAGGCCTCCACGAGGCTGCGTGACCACATGGTGCTCCACTGCACTGTCCTCCCGCACGGCTGCGCAGGGCCCCTCTGCAACAGCGAACAGCCCTGGCCTTTGCACCGTGTGAACGGCCTGGGGCACACGAGACTCACTGCTCTCCACACGTGTGTGAGAGGTGGGCCTGTGGGGTGACTTCTGTTTCTAGAACTGGAGTGAAGAGCACAGCAGCCCAGGCTGGGGTCTTGCCGCGCCCCCTGGGCACGTCCCCTTCTCACGCTGGGACTGTGTCCTGCCTGTGAAGATGGGGGTGGCTGGTCCAGCTTGAAGGCCAGGAGACTGAGGACAGCCCAGGCTGGCCCCAGCCCAGTTTCTGCCCTGCCCGCACCCCTGCAGAAGGACCCCTGCCTGACGCAGGCCCTGGGTGCCTGGAGCACTGTTGACGTCTGAGCTCGAGGGCTGGGGGGGAGGGGAGGAGGGGGCGCTGATTGGCACCCAGGGAAGCCTCCCTCTCTTGAGAGCCAGGCCAGCGGCTTGCAGGGACGCCAAGAGGCCCTCCTGATGCTCCACTCAAGGCTCCTCAGCCCTTCTTTTCCTCGGATGCAATTTCAGGAAACGAGGCTGTGCTGCTCAGGCCTCCTGTGACTCAGGCAATTACCTGGAGACAGGCCCCGGGCAGCCGGCTTCCTCCCAGCCCAGGAGCCGCGGACCTGAACAGGGACAGGCTCTGCGTCTCTTCTGGAATGTTCCAGCACCCTCCCTTCTGTTTACCCGCAGCCTCCCCACCGCAGGCCCACCAGCCTGTGCTTCACGCTCCGTCCTCCATCCTCTGAATGCACCGTGCACCCAAGCCCACCTTGTCTAAACGTCACAAGCACTTATTGAGCACCTGCTGTATGCGAGGCACCCTGCACATAGACTGAGGTGAGCGTGGAGGACAGGTGGACAGACGTGGCATGGAGGTGAGCACGAGGCCCAGCCTGGGGAGGAAAGGGCCATTTTCTGGAGGAGGGACCTCCATATGGAGACCTGAGGGATGAGGGGCACCCATGGGCCTGAGAAGGAGGGGAGCACGTGAGATCTCGGGAGCCCAGGGGGCCGGGCGGCGTCAGATCCCAGACAGTGGGCCATTTCCTCCTGGTCATGGAAGAGGGGGAGGGGTGAAGGGGTTAGGGGTGAAGCAGGGGACTGTGGGCGCAGCTGTGTTTGCATTTCGGGAGAGTTCTGCGGGCAGGGTGGGTAGGGCCTGGGGACAGAGGGCCCAGGGAGGGACCCAGGCCCAGGAGGGAGGTGATGCGTCTGTGTTAGGGCGGTGCCTGTGGGGATGGACACATGGAAGTTTGGGAGGCACTGGGGGGCTGAGGCAGGTGCCGGGGTGGGTGGACATGGGGGCAGCGAGGGTGATGCTGAGAGGAGGTCCCGCTACAGCCTCAGCCTCTCAGGGCCCCTGGAGCCGTGCACTTGGAGGTGCAGGAGGCTCCAGGGCAGAGCACGTCTCCTTCTGAGCAGGTGTCTTTGCTGCTGCTGACCTCCCAGGTCAGAGGTTCCTTCTTACACTTTTCCTCCAACAATTTGAGTCCCTTTCCCATGGAAGTGCCCTGAGCAGAGATGCTTTCCCGAGTCTTCCACCAAGTCCATCTTCCGGGAGGCGCCCTGAGCTGCCGGGGCCCCTCCTCTCCCAGAATGACTCACTGAGTTCGTGAATTGGGGTTTTCCCCCTCGGTAGAATCGCAGGGTAAACTGCAGCGTAGGGGCATCTTGGAGCCCCACTCCCAGCCAAGCCTGGGTACCTGCAACCTGCAGACAGGTTGGGGGAGGGGCAGAAGCTCGGGGTATCGCTTTGCCCTTGAGGTGGGTGCACGAGCCCCCACAGGCCGGGGTCCCCCATCCTCTGCTCCTGGCGTTGCCGGCCCATGCCTCCCGCCATCGACCTGGGCGCTAACTGCAGCCTCTGGAACTGTTCCAGGTGCACTTACTGGGGCTCATTCAGGGCAAACTTGTGCCCCTCCCCCCTTCAATTAACACCGGCCCTTCCTCGGCCAGGGAGGCCACTCGAGGCACTCCCGGGCCTTGGCCTCCCTCCCTGTATGGGCCTGGTCCCTGTACTGGGCTGGGCCTGGGCTGAGCTGGTAGGCAAGCCCGCCACTTGAAGGCACTGATGCGGTCAGCGCTGTGAGGTCTCTGCCTCTTCTGGTCAGTCTGTCGTTGTCCCCATGGACTAACCGCAAATTCTCACCAACGCAGAGCTACAGGGCAAAACCCACAGCGATGCCGGGCCTGAGCAGTCCTATGATTGGAGACACAACTTCAAGGTCACCCCTTGGGCGGGGAGACAGCCGGTCACTGTGGCTACTTTCCCCTGAGGCCCAGGCACGGCTCTAGCCCCGTATGTCCAGGTGTCTCTGGACTGGCCGCCACAGGCCCCCACACCACCAAGTGGATGCTTGCCCAGGGGCAGTACTGTGCCTGCCCGCAGCCTCACAATCACCAGGACCCCCCAGGGGCCGTGTGGTGGCACCTAGACTCCCCTAGTCATCCCAGATGGTGAGGCAGCTCCTCGCAAGCTCTCCTGGACCAGACTGTGTCATGAACTTGCCACCCTGTGGCCCGTGGCAGATGGCCCTTAGGACGGCCGAGAGTGGCTCCCACCTTGGACGCCCACCTCTTGCAATGTGACTTGGCCACTCCTCACATAGAGACGTAGGGTCTGTGGCCCACCCCTCGACTGGGCTGGCTCTGACCAGCGAAATGCAGCGGCCGTGTTGGCCTGTGCCTTCCCAGCCAGGCCTCACACTCTCTTGCTGGCTCTCTCAGAATGTGGCGGCCACCATGTGAAGAAACCCTGATTCGCCTCTCACCCTGGGACAGAGGCCCAGGTGAGAGCCAGCACCAGCCTCCAGACAGATGAATGAGGCTGTCTCAGACCCATCCAGGCCCTGTGCAGCCACAAGATGACCGAAGCCACATGAGTGACCCCAGCTGAGACCGGCTGAGCCAGCTCAACTTGCCATCCAACGGATCACAAGCAAATAAATAGCTAGTGTTTTAAGCCAATAAGTTTGGGGCTCTTTTGTTACGCAGCAGAGGTTAGCTGAGACACTGCCTTACAAAATGCTGTGTTTTTAATTTATCTGTCCCACCACTGCATTTTCTCCTTGGAGGGAAACCTTGCTTAAATAAAATAAAATCACCCCCCACCCCCTGCCCCAAGCACTGACAACAAGTCCTGTGAAGGCAGGGGGATGCAGTGGGAGCGGTGGGCAGGGTCATTTGTGTGGCTGACTGGGCTATCGGACCCCAGAATTTGGGTACTTTTTTTTCTTATCTCTTTATAGACTCTGGTTCTAGGGACAGGTTGCCAGCAGACAGCTGGCCAGGTGGGGACTGGTTTTATAACGGTTACTGGGCACCACCTGTGATGTCCCACCCCTCTCGCCACACTGCAGAGTAGGGTAAGAAGCATGGTGGGGGTGGGGGCAGTGTCTTTTACTTTTATTTCCCATGAAGAGAGGCTCATCAGAGAATCTGACCTGTGGGTCTGACTTCTTGAAAACCCAGCAGCGTGTAATTAAAGCTTGAAAGAGGAGAGCCCGCTGCTGAATCAAACTCGAGTGAGTGTGAAATCAAACATGAGAGGGCCCTGGGCAGCTGAGCCCAGCTTGAGACGAGTGACCGGCATCCTTTAAGGGGTCTGTGCTCTGACGGTGTCTGAGTGGTCTTCCCTCAAGCCCCCAAACCTTGGTCCCACTTACTGTGCATGTGTGTTTGTGTCTATGTGTGCACGTGTGTGTGAGCTGCGTGTGTGCACACTTGTCTCCTGTGTCTGGCCCTGTTTTGCTCTTGGTGTCACCGAGCAGGGCCTCTGGGTCCTTCCCGGGACAGACTCCTCCCCCACGTCCTCTGCTGTAGCTCCTCTCTGAAGTACTCAGACAGCAGTATCTGACGCACGCTTCCTGAGTTGTTTCACAGATGCTAAAACCCCCACCAAAGGGCAGACGGTAAGTACTTGATGACCATGATCGTGTAGCCCCCAGGCCTCCTGGAGTCGGAGCATTGATAATGTGAACCCACCCTGTACCTCACTGTCAGCCAATCAGAGAACTAATCGTGCACGAGCTGATCACATACCTTGCGACGCCCCCCACTGCCCCCCGCCACCCAACTGGGCCTTTAGAAATGCTCCCCTGGGACTTCCCTGGTGGCGCAGTGGTTGGGAATCCACCTGCCGATGCGGGGGACGCGGGTTCGTGCCCCAGTCTGGGAAGATCCCACATGTCGCGGAGCAGCTGGGCCCGTGAGCCATGGCCGCTGAGCCTGGGTGTCCGGAGACTGTGCTCCGCGGTGGAAGGGGCCACGGCAGTGGGAGGCCCACGTACCGCAAAACAGAAAAGTGCTCCCCTGAAACCCATTGGGGAGTTTGGGCTTTTTCAGCGCTAGCTGCCCGGGACTCCATGTTTGGGGCCAACAATAAACGCTGCATTGTCCTTCATCACAACCAGGTGTCAGCAGATTGGCTTCGCTGCGTGTGGGCGAGTGGACCTGAGTATGGTTGGGTGACACTGGCTCACGCAGAGCCCGGGTGGTCACTTCAACGAGGGAAATGCCTCATGACAGCTCGAGGCCTTGGCCTCCCTCCAAGTCGCCACTGAGAAGGCCATCAGGTTCCATGCTGTCCAGCTGCTGCAGCCCTGATTCCGAGCAGACCCTGCGGCCCCCAGTCCATGCCACCACCAAGGGGACGTGTTTCTGAACAAACTTCCCCTCGGCCAACACCCAGGCTTATTATAATCACGGCACACTGGTTTCTGTTGAGGGATGAAAATTAGCAGATTTAGACGATAATTACCTGGCTCTGAAAATTAGACTCTAACGAAAAGGGTGCTTGAACCCGGAATCCAAATTTGATGTTCAGACTACATGCCTTTGAAGAAAGCTCTCAGCCAGAAATAGGGGTCGGCCAGAGCCCCGGCTCTCTGGCCACTGCTTTGCCATTTGCCACCCGTCCCCCGAGTGGGGTCTGCAGGCCCAGCCTCACAGCCTCACAGCCTATGTCCCTGGTGCCCCCCTCACCTGTGTATTTATTTTGTGTGTTACGTTTCTCACCCTCGCTCCAACCTTACATTACACAGAGGGGCGACACCGCTGTGGACAGAAAGTGTGTCCTACAAAATTCACCTGTCGAATCCTACCCCCTCAGGTGATGTGTTAGGAGGTGGGGCCTCCTGGAGGTGATGAGGTCGTGAGGGTGGAGCCCCGTAATGGGGTCAGAGGCCCAGGGAGGCCCCTGCTCACCCCCCAACATGAGGAGAGGGAGAGGACACAGTCAGTACCAGCGCCTGGATCCTGGTTGTCCAGCCCCAGGGCTGTGAGAAACACACGTGTTGTTACAAGCCCCCAGCCTGGTCCTTCGGAGCAGCCTGAGTGGATGGAGACGGCTCCCGGGGTTACCTGCCCCCAGGGAGCGATGGGAGGGTGGCACCTGGGGCGTGGCCACCAACCTGTCCTTAGCCGTGTGGAGGAGGCTGGGGGCCGCCCACCCCGTAGGGGTTGCTCCCTGCAGAAAGCATCTTGTCAGGGGCCACTTCCTCTGCGTCCTCTCCCACCCACGCAAGGAACTCAGTCTCCCTCCTAACGTGTGCTTGTCCCAAAGGCACAATCGGTTCATTTGTTAGACTGGGCGTGTGTCAAGACACTGACGTTAGGTTTTTGATGCAGAAGTGCGATCCAGCTGAACCCGGCGCCTGTGCGCGGAGCAGACAGGCTTTCAGCCTCTCCTGTGGCCCCACCTCCCGCCTGCAATTACGGCAATTTGCATGACTGTGAGTGGGGCTGGCCTGGGCCCAGGGCTGTTCGGAGCGCCAGGCTGTCCTCACGCCCCCAGCAGGCCAGGTGGGCAGTGGCAGAGCCGGGGACGGTGGAGAGGCCGAGGGAGAGCGGTTCCCCTGGGCACTTGTGATGATGTGTGTGTGTCTCTTAGTTGCTGCCACCCCGCCCTGTGGCTGCCTGGGGACAGAGCCTGGTGCCCTCCAGTCACCCACACACTGACCGTGTGAACGAACAAATGAACAACCGCCCGCCCAGGCTGCCCTAACACAGTACCCTCAACTGAGCAGCTCATAAACGGCAGAATCTATTTCTCACAGCTCTGGAGGCTGGAGGGCTGAGACCAGGTGCCGGAGTGGACGGTCTCAGGTGAGGCTGCCTTCCGTGTCCTCATGTAGCAGAAAGAGGGCGAGGGGCTCTCTGGCCTCTTCTTATAAGGGCGCTAATTCATCATGGGGGCTGCACCCTCATGACCTCATCACCCCACAAATGCCCCATCCCTTAATACCATGACTTTGGGGGTAGTGCTTCAAAACATGAATTTGGGGGGACACAAACATTCAGTCCAGAACAGCTGGCAAAGGAAGGGATGAGCTGTCTCCACATGGGGGGCCCCTAACCTGGGGGAGGCTCTGGCAAACGGCCCCAAGCACACACGGGAGCTTTGTGTGCACGGACAGGCAGCTTCCTTTCCCGGGAGGCAGTGTCTGCGGCTGTACAGCCCGACAGAAGAGTGCAGTTTGTGCCAGCCGTAAACGATTTACAGTTTTCTAGGGCCTCCGTTAAAAAAAGTAGAAACAGGTGAAAATCATTTCATTAATAGATTTTATTTAACTCAATACATTCAAAATATTATTTCAACATGCAACCAGTATAAAAAGCGTTAGTGAGATCCTATACATTTTCCCTTCATCCAAGCTCTCTGGAATCGTGGGTGTGTATTTTACACCCAAACCTCCCCGGGATTCACGCTGGACACTGCACCGCACACAGGGCAGCTTGGAGTTCTTATGAGAAGCCACGCAGAACCGTTTCCAGGTGGCATCCACCCCATAGCTCATGGCGCCTGCACTCCCCTGGTCCCATCTCTGGTCAGTGGGGGAGACAGAGGTGCAGCCTCTGGACCCCCTGGTCATCCCCAAAACAGGATGCACCAGCATCTGCACAAGGTCAAGGACGAGTCATTCATTTAAAAGGAGCCACGAGCAAAGTTGCACTAAAAAATGAAGCCCCCCTATAGGAACAGTGGGCAAGCAGTCCCTCTGGAAGACACTATAGGAGCAGCACGGACCCCAGGGCAGCCTGCGTTTGGGGCCATAGCCTCCAGAACCAATAATGGCCTTCTCTGTACCCCACGAAGAATCCAGATGCACCAAGATTTCTCAGTGGGCAGGGGCCACAGGGTGCGCTCCTGGGAAGGCATCCTCTTCTTTTGTCCTGTCACCCACCAAACCTCAGAAATGAACCAGAGTTTTGTCAAGGAACTAAGCCCTGAGGACAGGACGCTGGGAGGGGCGGTGAGTCCCAGGATAAGAGTCAGAGCAAGCGGCTTCCCCACCTGAGTGTCAGTCTCATCTATAAACGGGGGCAGTCGGGAGAGCCCCGAGCCCCAAGGGTGGCCACGGGGATAAGAGTCGGCTCCCAAACTATCATTAGTGATGCTGCGAGCAGCCACGTCAGGGTGGTCACAGGGCTTGACGGGGACCAAACATTAATCACACCTTCGTCACGGACCCCTCCTGTGAGGTCTGCTCACCCAGCTCAGAACCTTCCTTATCACCTGAGACCCAAGTCAACAGTGGCCACCAGAGGGTGGGGGCCCCTCGCTCTCAAAGGCCGGACCACTGCGCCGTGCCCTCCGCGAGCTGACTCAGCGCATCACTGGGTGAGAGGCCCCAAACCACTCAACTGCAGCCACGATTTCTAGACCTTCTCCCAGTCCGGAACATTGGAATGGACACAGACTGACTCCACGTGGAGCCCTGAGTGTCCCTGACTGAGGGACACCACCGTCCCTGCGACAGTGCTCACAGCCCGCAGAGAGGAGTGTGGGCGAGCATGTCAGCCCGCAGCTCACGCTGGAACCCACCGCTTCTTTCTCTCCTTATTCTCGCTAATGTTTATGCCCTGGAGCTGAGACTTTGAAGGCTGGTCGCACAAAGGTGTCTCCAGGCGGCCTTGCGAAGATGCAGACAGAGACGTGGATGCAGACACAGAGGCTGTTTCCCTGTTACGACTGGTAATCAAGATTCATTTTCTCTGACAGCTCTTATCCCGAAAAGACAACCACACACTGTTGATGACATGTAAATTACTTGGGATTTGCAAGTCAATTGTTTGCATGAATATTCATGGCTGCGTGATACCCATGCGTGTGGCTCTCAGGACACAGACCGCCTGGGATCCCAGGCATCTCGCAGGGACGTGAAAAGGCTGCCAGAGGCCCCTTTCACCCAGATGTCAGCAGGGTCCGCAGGCCGTGGCTGCCCCACGGTGATCCCCACCCGCAGGAGGAGAGATGCTCACTGGGGAACGGGGAGGAGTAGGGCTGCTCTCGCCCTGTTGATCGACCTACTTCTCCTAAACCAAAGGTGGCCACGTGGGGCTCTGGTCTAGACCCAGGGCTCCCCTGACCTTGGCCGGGTGGTGGGAGTGGGACGAAGCTGCGGGCCCCCCGGGACACGTGCACACCTGGCTCCCCGTCCATCACCTGACACGGGGCAGGGAGCTCCAGGGTTCTGCTCCCCATGGCTGCAGCAGCCGGTCTGTGAGCTGGACAGTTGGAGGGAGCCTGGGGTCCACCCCCGGAGGAGACGCCTGGCCTTCTGTGGCAGCTGCATGGCCCAGCCGGCCCGCGGCTGACCCACCTGGTGATGGGCCCTGTGCCCCCTCCTGCTTGTGGGGTAAAAACACGCATGTGCGCCCAGTGGGTCAAAGACCCAGGAACTCGGACATCAAAGATATTCCTCTTGAACCAAAGCAAAGTGGGTTTGGGTTGGGCCCAAGGCAGACTTCCTGTTTAAACTAACTGCTAAAGCCAGTCGTTGAAGGAAGTTTGGAAATGTCCTGCGTGAAGAGCAGAGGGCCGGTGGCCTTTATTTCCAAATCCTGACACAGGGGCTCCCCACCAGGTGCGGCTCTCAGTGACCTACAGATGAAAGCTCACTGCGTCCTCACCGCAGTCCAGATGGGGAAATTGAGGCAAAGGGAGGTTCCCGTCACCCTGAGAGCAAGTGCAGGGTGGAGACGTGCATCTAGGCCACCTGCCTGGCTTCCGCTTGCCGCTAGCACCAAAACAAATGAAACACATTAGGTACAAATCTAACAAAGTATGTACAGGATCTATAGATGGAAAATCACAGAACTCTAATGAAAAACTCGAAGAATATCTAAATCAATGGAGAGAGAGTCCATGTTCATGGATAGGAAGACTCAATACTGTTAAGATTTCAATTGTCTTCAACTTCATCTATAGATTCAACTCAACCCCAGTCAAAATCTCCACAAGTTATTTTGTGGACATTGATGAATCGATTCTGAACTTCACATGGAGAAAAATCTAGGTGAGCTTGAGTTTGGCAACGTGTTTTTGGATGTAACAACAAAGGCGTGATCCATGAAAGAAAAAAACTAAGTTGTATTTATTACAATGAAAACTTCTGCTCTGCAAAGACACCGTTAAGAGAATATGACAAGCTACAGATTGGGAGGAAATATTTTCAAAACACGTATCTGATAAAGGATTTGTTATTTCATGTCTGGTAAGGGAATCATATCCAGAATACACAGAGAATTCCTAAATCTCAACAACCAAACAATAAAGAACCCAATTTAAAAATGGGCGGGGCTTCCCTGGTGGCGCAGTGGGTGAGAGTCCGCCTGCCGATGCAGGGGACACGGGTTCGTGCCCCAGTCCGGGAAGATCCCACATGCCGCGGAGCGGCAGGGCCCGTGAGCCATGGCCGCTGAGCCTGCGCGTCCGGAGCCTGTGCTCCGCAACGGAGAGGCCACAGCAGTGAGAGGCCCGCGTACCGCAGGAAAAGAAAAAAAAAAGAGGGCAAAGGATTTGAATAGACCTTCCAAAGAAGGTATACAAATGGCCAATGAACCCTTGAAAAGATGCTCACCATGACCAATCAGGAAAGTGGCAAGTCAAAACCACAAAGAGGTATCATCTTACACTGACTGGGATGGCTACTATTAAAAAAAGAAAAACAGAAAATAACAAGTGTTGGTGAGGATGTGGAGAAATTGAAACCTTCACGCACTGTTGACGGGAAAGTAAAATGGTACAGCCGCCGTGGAAATGAGTTTAGTAGTTCCTCAAAAAAAAATTTAAAAATTGACCCAGGAATTCCACTTCTGGGTATATCACCCAAAGAACTGAAAGCAGGGTCTCAAAGAGATATTTGCACACCCATGTGACACAGCAGCATTATTCACAACAGCTGAGAGGTCGAAGCAACCAAGTATCCATCCACAAATGAACAGATAAACACATTGTGGCGTATCCACACAATGGAATAGTGTTTAGCCTTAAAGAGGAAGGGTATTCTGTCATCTGCTACAACGTGAATGAACCTCAAAGACGTTATGCTCAGTGAAATAAGCCAGTGGTCACAAAAGGACAGAGACTCTGATTCTACTTGTTTGAGGTCCCTAGTGTAGTCAAATTCAGAGACAAAAAGCACAACAGTGGTTGCCAGGTGCTGGGGGCGGGTGGGGAGTGAGTGTTTAATGGGTAGAGTGTCAGTGTTGCAAGATGAAAGGTTCTGGAGATGGACGGTGGCGGCAGTTGCACAACAGTGTAAATATACGTAGTTCCATTGAGCTGAACTCTTAAAAATGATTAAGGTGGTAAATTTTATGTGAATTTTACCACAATAAAAAAATAGGAATGGACTTCCCTGGTGGCGCAGTGGTTAAGAATCCATCTGCCAATGCAGGGAACACGGGTTCGAGCCCTGGTCCGGGAAGATCCCGTATGCCGCGGAGCAACTAAGCCTGTGCACCACACCCTAACTGAAGCCCTTGCGCCTAGAGCCCGTGCTCTGCAACACGAGAAGCCACCGCAATGAGAAGCCCGTGCACTGCAACGAAGAGTAGCCCCTGCTGGCCACAACTAGAGAAAGCCCGCACGCAGCAACGAAGACCCAATGTAGCCAAAAATACATAAATAAATAAATGTTTTAAAAAAGAATTAAAAAAAAAATATATATATAAAGGGAAAAACCGTCCAAAACATACAAAGAACTCTCTTAACTCAAGAAAACAAACATCCCAATTTAAAAATGGGCAAAAGATCTGAACAGATACCTCATCAAAGAAGATACACATGGAGAGGGGGAAGGGTGAGCTGTGACAGGGCGAGAGAGAGGCATGGACATATACACACTAACAAACGTAAGGTAGATAGCTAGTGGGAAGCAGCCGCATGGCACAGGGATATCGGCTAGGTGCTTTGTGACCGCCTGGAGGGGTGGGGTGGGGAGGGTGGGAGGGAGGGAGACGCAAGAGGGAAGAGCTATGGGAACATATGTATATGTATAACCGATTCACTTTGTTATAAAGCAGAAACTAACACACCATTGTGAAGCAATTATACCCCAATAAAGATGTTTAAAAAATGTTTAAAATAAATAAATAAAATGAATACTTTGTAAGTTAATTAAAAATTAAGAATAATAAAAAGTGCAAATCATAACAAAAAAGAAGCTACGCAGACGACACAATAAGCATATGAAATCAAGATGCTCCACACCCTAAGTCATTAGGGAAAAACTGCAGATCAAAACCACAACGAGGTGCGATCCGAGCGGCTAAAGTAAAACCTGACACCACCAAATGCTGGTAAGGATGTGGAGCAACGTGAAAGGTTCATTCATTGCTGGGGGGACGCCACACGCGGCAGCCACTCTGGAAGATGGTTTGGCAGCGTCTTATAAAACTAAACACACTGTTACCAGACCATCCAGCAGTTGTGCTCCTTGGTATTTACCCACAGGAGCTGATAACTAATATCCACGCGAAAACCTGAACCGGGATGTTTGTAGCAGCTGTATTCGTAGTGGCCAAAACTTGGAAGCAAACAAGATGTCCTTCAGCAGGTGAATAAATAAACGATGTTGCATCCAGACAGTGGAATATTATTCAGTACTAGAAAGAAAGGCGTTATTGAACCATGAAAAGGCATGGAAGACACTTAAAAGTATTTTACTAAGTGAAAGAAGCCAACCTGAAAAGGCTACAGACTGTGTGATTCCAACTCTTTGTAGGACATTCTGGAAAAGGCAGAACTATGGAGATGGTGAAAAATACAAATTGGCTTCTGGGTAGAATTCTGGACACGCTTCAGATGTTTGGAAACAGTGACTGTGTCCCGTTGGTCTCTAGTTCCCACAGCCTTCCTTGGGTGTCCCCACCCATGTGGTCATCTTCCTCAGGACACAACCAATTTCATTTAAAATGGGCACAAGGGACTTCCCTGGGTGGAGCAGTGGTTAAGAATCCGCCTGCCAATGCAGGGGACATGGGTTCGAGCCCTGACCCAGGAAGATGCCACATGCCGCGGAGCAACTAAGCCCGTACGCTGCAACTACTGAAGCCCACGCAACTAGAGCCCGTGCTCCGCAACAAGAGAAGCCCCCGCAATGAGAAGCCCGCGCACTGCAGTGAAGAGTAGCCCCTGCTCGCCGCCACGAAAGAAAGCCTGCGTGCAGCAACGAAGACCCAACGCAGCCAAAAATAAAAAAATATTTATTATTTTTTTTAAAAAATTATAAAAATAAATAAATAAATAATTTAAAATAGATAAAATGGGCACAAAATTAGAGGATTAAGCACTTAGCAAGGGGCCGCCAGGTGCGTCTGTGGGAACAGGTGACCCTGCCTTAGCGCATGCCCCCCGCGCTTTGTTCCTCTGATGACCCTCCGTCTGTGACGTCCCCCTGGCTGAGGGGCTCCTTCCCTGACTCCAGGCCCTAGCCCGGAGGCAGATGGTGCAAGACCAGATGTGTCTGGGCCGGTGGCTCCAGGGGCCCCTGAGGGGGACCAGCGGCCTCTGACAGAGCTGTGGGAGAGGTCAGCCCCTCCTGCCCTTGTAGGTGGTGGCCCCCAAGTCCTACAGCTGGATGCCAGGGAGCAAGGGGGCCCTGCTGTTCTGTCCCCCATGCCTGAGCCTCACCCTCACCAGCTGCATCCTGCCTGCCGCTGACCCCACTGACTGACCCCCTGTGCCCGCCTGGAGCCTGCCTGGGCCAGCCAAGCTTAGGACCCGGACCTCCTGGAAAGATACCCACTGTTGGGGGAGCAGAGGCCCCTGAGCCCCTGGGAGGAGGGCAGCGCTCTGATGGAGCCACAGCACCCGGCAGAGGCCACTGGGGGTGGGGAGCAGTGGGGTCCGGGCAGGCGGTGCCCTCCCACCAGGGCGCAGCGTCGCCGGGAGCCCTTGTCTGCAGCCCAAGGGCGGGGGCCTGATGTTGGGCCAGTCCAAGGGGTTTCAGCATTCGCCACCCAAGCCTCAAGCCCGTCCAGGACAGTGTTCGTCCACCAGCTAGACCTAAACCCTAACCTTCCTGGCCATGCCTCTGCCCTGCTCAACAAGCTCTCAGGTGGGCAGCAGGGGCCACTTCCCTCCGGCACTTGGGGGAGGCCCAGTCCTGGTTTCCCTGCTCCCGACTCCTGGCTTTAGCACGGAAGTCCCACAGCCCAGGAAGCCCTCAGTCCCGAGCACACGGGGATTGGTCACCCTTCTCAGGGCCACAGGGGCTAAGCTCCTGCGGTCGCCCTTCCCCCATGCACGGCCAAACTGGGCTGAACCTGGTCCCACAGAGGGGTCATGGGCTGTCCCTGCGTGGAGTCAGCTGCCCTCACCCCCGGCCACAGCGGGGGTGACGCCCCGGGTGAGCCCTCGGGCT
Organism: Monodon monoceros; assembly: GCF_005190385.1. Lineage (NCBI taxonomy): Eukaryota > Metazoa > Chordata > Mammalia > Artiodactyla > Monodontidae > Monodon > Monodon monoceros. The sequence goes on from NW_021703769.1 coordinate 1,165,288, forward strand.
CTGGCACGCTTCCCTGTCGTTCAGAAGACCTCTCCTCCCCCACAAACTCCCCCGCCGTGGGTCCCGCTGCCTTGCACCAGGGGCCGGAGGCCCAGGCGGGGTGGGCTCTGTCTCCACCCTACGGACGAGGAAACCGAGGCGTGAGAGTTCAACCGCTAGCTGAGGCCCAGGGCTGACATCTGAGGCCTCGCGGGTGCTCGCTGGGGCCGAGGGCTGAGGCTCCTGGAATTTTCACGGCAGCCCGGGACACACATGCCATGCTTGTCCTTGCATCCATGGGACCAGGGCATGGAGGGCTGGATGCTCGAGGTCCGCGGATGGGCAAGCTGGGGTGCCTGGTCCTCTGGGGCCAACGTGCCTGCGTGGTACCCCCGAGGACATCACCACAGCTGCCCCCACCCCCGACTCACTGCTATCGGCACGCCTGCCCCACCCGCGCCGACGCATGGCCGCCCATCTCCTGACTCACCACCCTGAACTCCACCCTGGCCGCTGGCATGTGTCACAGACCCGCTGAACTCTGCTGCTCGTGGCTGTGCCTGGGCGGGGACCTTGGACAGAGGCGCAAGCCCCGGGTGGACAGCACGTGTCCTCCGCTGGGCCGGGGCGGTCTTCCGGTGTCCCGCAGGTCCCCTGCGCTGTGACAGGCTGCAGGTGCTGGCCCTGGTACAGGCCTGTGTGACCTGAGTCACTCCTGGCCCAGACATGCCCGATGTGAGGGTGACAGCCCAGCCCCACCTCCGGGCAGGACAACCTCTGGGCAGCTCCCGTTCCGGGGCGCCAGTGGGAGGGGCTGAGGCTGGACTTCTCCAGAGCCCCTCACCTGCCACCCCTGCTGCCCCAGACAGCTGCTCTCCCCACCCTCCCCGGGCCCTCCCGGGGGCTGCAGGCAGAGCAGAGAAGCTGACCTGGGCGAATCCATGGGCTGCAGGCTGGGAAAGGCGGCCGAGTATGCGTCTAGGCACCGACGACTCTCAGCATCGACTACCTGCCAGCCAGGAGCCCCCAGGCGTGGATGGACGAGGGCCAGACAGTAGGACAGCATCTCTCTGACCATTGTCGGGAGGGGCGGGGTCAGCAGGTGCCTCGGGGGCCCCTCTCCAACTCGGCACCGCAGGTTCCCTCAGGATAAAATCCACCCAAGACCCTTCCCTGCTGAGAGGCATCTCCATCCTGAGCCCAGGGCCCTGCTGAGGGGGGCTGTGGTGCAGCGCCCGGCCGAGCACCTGCTGGCCCGTCCAGGTGGGCCTGGTGGACGCCCCTCTATTCTGAACGAGGAGCAGGTGTTTGTCCCCAGACAGACCGCCTTGCAATCTGCTCGGCAGAGAAGCCCAGCCTCCCAGTCAGCCTGTCCGCCCTTCACGGATGTTCCTTTTTGGTTTTCTCTTTTTGAGCAAGACGTGCACGTAGAAATAAACTTCCACTGTGCACACACTACCTTCCGCAGAGCCCTGGTCCAGCCAGAGGGAAACAGGCCCAGGGACTGGTCGGCAATTAAAACCACAAACGCCTTCAATGCACTGAAATAGAAACAGCTTTGCAGAGGGGATGTTGCGAAACGAGCCCTCTGCAGTTCTTAGAACCAAACATAAAAACTCGCAGGAGCAAAGCTTCGGTCAAATGGAAGCTTTGCTCACTCTTGCGTTGAGCTGTCCGTCTGCCCCCTCCCACCCGCGCCCCCGAAACTTGGCAGCTTGCCGACCAAGCCAGATGCTGGGGAGTCAGAGCTGCCTCGCTTGCTCTGCCCACGTTCCTCAAGGAGGAAGTGGAGCCCAAGGATGGCTACGGGAGTTGTGGGGTGGAGGGATGGAGGGCTTCCTGGAGGGGGCAACCCGGGGCCCAGCTGAGCAGGTGGGGGGAGGTGAGAACATCAGGGCCAAGGAGCCCAAGCCTCCGTCCTACCGGGCCAAAGCTCAGATGCTCAGGGAACCTGGGGACAGCAAACCACCCCCTTCCCCAGACTTGAAAGCCCCTCGGCCCCTCCTCCAGGAAGCCCTCCTTGCTTTAGGAAGCCTGACACTGCTCGCAGATCAATCTCACTCTTCCTTGTCCTCACAGGGAGCCCTAGGAGGGGTGCAAAGAGCCGACTGGCCCTGTTTTGGCCAGGCCATGGGCTTTGGGCACTCCTGCGGTCGTGCCGGGCCTGGCACTGTCTGCTGTGACAAGGGGTGAGCAGCGCCAGGAGCTGGCAGCTGGGCTGGCCCTACATCGGTCACAGCACTGGGGGGCCCAGGGCACAGGATACAGATGCTCTGTCACCTGGTCCGCTTTGCCGGCCCTCGCCCAGGAACCAGACTGGCCAGTCTGAGACAACATCTCCCCTCAGACTCCCGGGCAGGACGGGCGGCACTGAGAAGAAACTCGGGGCAGCTTCTTGGGCAGCCCCGCCCCCCGCCCTGGGCAGTGCCTCAGGTCCCTGCTGGCCCCAGGAAGCTCCTGCAGACCGAGGCCCGCCCCGGATGTTCGCCTGGGTTCCCGGGGTCCAGGGGCCATCTGCCGCAAAAGCTTTCGGCTAGAGATTACGACTGGCCCAGGGTCCATCTCTTCCGGCTGGAGGTGCTTCCTCCAGCCACCCTGGACACACGTCCTTGCGGAAATCCACGCCCAGCTGTCCCATCTGTGCTGCCTCCTGTAGTCGCTTTGTTGCCAGCCAGGGGCTCAGAGCCACTGCCCAGCGGCCATCCGCAGGGACGCCCAGAGCCACTTGTGCTGAATGCCAGCAGCCTTGTGGAGCGCAGAAGTCGGCTCCACACCTGCCTGCTTGACGGGCCCTGTCACAGGGAAGGAAGCCACAGTCCTAGGCGGCGACAGCTTTGCTTATTTTCAGGGGCAGAGGCAAGCTGCTCACGCCTTGCTGCGCTCCGGCACTTGGACCCACCTGTTCATGGTAAACTCCGGGCTGGGACCTCCCTGTGATCCCCACTCCCTCCCAGCCCTTGCTGCTCCCTGATACATGGAGATTCAGGGGCTGTGTCCACGGGCTCAGGAGCCGTGCTGGGAGGGCAGACGGCAGAGGTAGCTGCAGAGAGAGGAGCCCACGGTGACAAGTCTGTGGGGCCATGTGTGCACAGAGGCCCCGTGTCTGACCCTGGGCCGAGGGGGCCTGCACGAGCTCCCGTTGGGGGCTCGATGTGACCTGACCTGGCTTCACGAGATAACGCTTCCCGATGCACTAGACGGTGTCTCCGGCAACTCCAGGAGCACTGTAGCCTTTGGGAGCAATGAACACAGGTGACACCAAAACCCTCTCCATCCTGCCAGGCACTCCTGACAAATACCAGCGCCTGAGCCTCCAGCCCCGTTAATGGAGCCGGTTTCCCGAATGGACTCAGAGGGTCGGATGCACACACGGCATCTGGTTTCCAAAGCAACCCCGAAGGTGCCGGTGTGACACCCAACGCTGGCAGAGACGCACGACGCTCACGAGCATCGTTCAGCATCTGTCACTTCCTTTGGTGGCAAAAGGGACAAGCAGACACCCCGGCTTGGCACTGTGGGCGCCCCATTATTTGTGGAGATGGAACTACTTGACCCCCAAGTCTGTAAACTGACAAAGCCCCTGACATTTGTGAAGCGTTTCTGTGTTCCAGGGGCCACACTGCATGGGAGAGTCAGAGTCTCCCGGGACCCGCATGCGGGTGGCCAGGGATGCCGGCTCCGTCTCCCGGGGGGGGGGCACAGAGTGCAGAGAAAGGGGTCATGAGGGGCCTGTGCAGCCCCAGCCCCTCTGGGGGGGTCCTTCATCAAGAGCCCTCCCTCCTGGGCTCCACGCTCTGACAGCAGTCGTTTCTCCAGGGCAGGAGAAACAAAAGCAAATTTAATTTATTGGCAATAGAAGTGGGAGTTCCCAGGCAGCTGTGGCCTGAGCTGTCGGCTCCTGGAGACCAGAGCCTCCCTGGAGATCCGTTTCTGTCTGAGTTCTGGCACGTTGGTACTTGGGTTTCGACTGTAGTTCCTGCACCGTGACCCCAGCTCACAGTTTCTGGGAGGGTGGGGGGAAGTCGACCCAGGGGTGTCCCATCTCTTTTGCGAGTTAGTTAAAAAGGTCAGGGAAGGAGTCCGTTAAAACTCAGCAGGAGGCCCCCCAGAAAGGGCTGGAATTAGCTCTAAATGCTATAAATGTCAACCAGGCGCTGCCCCTTGGGCTGCCGGTGACCCCAGCCCCCGGGTCGCTGTCTGGCAGCTCCCTTCAATCCCTGTCAGGGGCAGGACAGGGAGGGGAGCTTTTGCTCTTTTGAGAACCACCGGGTCCCCAGGGGACGGAGCAGGGATTTGGGGGCTTGAGGCAGAGCCACCAGGAGCCCCCCTGTGCCCAGGCCAGGGAGCCCAGTGGGTTGGGAGGGTGCCCATGCGCTGGGCTGGAGGGTGCCGGGGAACTGCCCGCAGCCTGGCCTCACTGCCGCCGCCCCCTTTCCGGCTCACCCTTGGGCCAGCGCAGCCTCCTGACGGGGTCCCAGCGTCCATGCCTGTGCCCAGGCTGCCCCAAACAGCAGAGCCACCTCACCTGCTGGGCCCAGGTGGAAGCCCAGGCCTGTTCTGCACACACGTCCCCTCGGCCTTCACATGGCCACTCGGAGATGCCTTTGCAGACCCTGACCCAGGCTCAGGGACCCCACAGGGTTGCTAAAGGTTTCAAGCTTGGAGCAGAAAAGATGGACCCTGGAGCCCCAGACCTCACCACACCCTTCTTGCCGTGGCTGGTTCTCCCCATTTGATCCGCTCAGCTGTCAGAGGCACCTGTCCCACCACAGCAGGCTCGCGTGTGCTCATCAAGTCCACCGGAGCTCAAGTCTGGCTCATCACGGTGTCGGACAGGACCCGGCAGGGAGCAGCCAGCACACTCCAGTAGGCAACGTGAAGAGCTTCAGCCAAGGGGTACCTGACAAGGTGTGAACAGGTGGGTCTACCTGACAAGGTGTGAACAGGTGGGACTCCTGACAAGGTGTGAAGAGGTGGGACTCCTGACAAGGTGTGAAGAGGTGGGACTCCTGACAAGGAGTGAACAGGTGGGTCTACCTGACAAGGTGTGAACAGGTGTGTCTGCCCGAAAAGGTGTGAACAGGTGGGTCTGCCTGACAAGGTGTGAACAGGTGGGTCTACCTGACAAGGTTGGGCAGGTAGGACAACTGGCCAGGGCCTAGTGCAGGATCCTGAGGCTCCCCAAGGGAAGCCCTTTCCACCCCAGGCCCGAGGGCCAGTGACGGAACCCACGGCCGCGGTGGGAGACGGCGCCCACTGCACAGCAGGGAGGAGATGGGGCAACACAGGCCGCGAGCTCACCTGCCGTCTCCCTCTACTCCTCCTGCACCTCCCACGGGCCTCACCTGGCTGGGGCAGGGCCAGCGATCCGGACTGCTGGGCTCTGTGTGTCCAGGCCCTGGCAGGACAGAGAAGGTGGAGGGATCTGGGAGAGGGGACAGGAGGACGCTGCTGGCATGCTGCCTGAGGCACCTCTTCATCTGGGTGGTAAGATGGGTCCATAGTCCCAGCCTCACAGGGTCACCACAGGGGTCAAATGAGAATACGTATGAAAGGCGGTTCTCGGCCTGCCTGGCCTGTGCCCCTCTTCCTCCCCCAGACCCCAGCCCTACCAGGGCTGTGTCCGCGCAGGGAGGCCAGAGGGCATCTCCTCTGCTGAAGACACCCAAGGCCCCGTCTTGGCTGTCCTGGGACTGTCCGGGGCTCTCTCAACGGCGGCCTGTGAGGTCTGTGTTCAGCCCTCTCCTGCTCCTGCATTTACCAAGGGGCCCCGTGCTGGCCGGGGGCTGAGATGATGCGGGCAGGCAGCCCACAGGGGCCAGCCCTCTCTCCGCAAGAGCTGTCCCTGTCCCGCATTCTGTCTCTGCCCTTGGAGTGTGGTCTAGTGGAGCTATTGGTGGCCCCCAAAACATAGGTCCAGTCCTAACCCCCAGAACCAGTGAACGTGACCTTGTTTGGAAAAAGTGTCTCTGTGGATGCAATTAAAGACCTCAAGATGAGGTCATCCTGGAGTGGGGGGGGCCCTAAATCCAATGACAAGTGTCCTTAGGAAGAGCCAGAGAGGAGAGACACAGACACAGGGGAGAAGCCACGTGAAGACTGAGGCAGAGACGGGGCGGGGGGTGGGCGGGAAGGGGGACGCGGCCACAAGCCCAGGGCTGCCTGGCCTCCAGAAGCTGAAAGAGGCAGGAAGGACCCTCCCCTGGAGCCCCCGGAGGGTGCCTGGCCCTGCCCACGCCCTGATTTTGGAATCTGGCCTCCAGATCTGTGCGAGAATAGATTCCTATTGTTCTGAGAGGCCTGGTCTGTTGCTGGCCTTTGCTGCTGTGGCCCCAGGACAACCAGCCCCCGGGACCAAGGAGTTTCCCATGGTCTCCGCGACAGACAGAAGTGCAAAAGGTGTTGGGGTTAGAGCTGTTTCAAAACATGAAGATTCGCCCCTGGTGGTTTTCACTGGAACCTTTCTGAGCGTCTTCTAGCTGCTCTCCAGATCCGACGCTAAAGTAGGTATTTTTAATACATGAGACGGGCATCTCTTAAAACAAGCTGTCAGGAAAATGAATTGCAGGAAGTTTAACTGGTGTTAACCCTGTCTTAGTGCCTTGCAATTATCCACCTCGAGAGTCTGCAGGCGTGTTTGACAGGGTGGGGGCCTCAGAGGCGCCTTGCTGTTCTAGAAAAGCCTCCCTTGGCTGGGATACGCTGTCTGTTCGCCGCCAGCTCGCCGTGGCCGGCTGGTGTTTTTTCCCATCTTCTGGGCCTCTGAGCGCGCAAAGAGCCCACTGTCCTCAGGGCCCCCGTGAGATCGGCGCCCCCCAAGCCCCGGGCCTGCGTGCGGCCACTGCCCTCACATGTCCCCTCCTCCTCAAACCCCGTGCAGCCCCCGGCAGAGCAGATGTCCCCGGCTGGGGCTTAGGTCCACCTCAGCAGAATGAGCCTTGGCGCTGGGCGGAATCTGGTGCCCAGGCGTCGTGCCAGCCTGTGGGGACAGAGGGGCCTTCGGGCCGGCCGCTCTCCGTCCTGCCTCCTGCAAAAGCCACGTGGGCATCGCCGCAGGCGTTGGCACAGGACCCGCCACGACTCAGCTGCCTGACCCCTTGCTCGTGGGGTTCTCCGTCCTGCCTCCTGCCCTGGACGCTGGTGCCTGTGCTCCTGACCGGCTGTCCCCGGGAGACGGGCAGACCAGTGGGAGACCACCGGAGGGTGCTTTGCCACAGCTTGGCCCTGCCTCCCCCAGGCCCATCCCTGGGGTGGGGAGAACAAAGGGGTGATGTCACGGGGCTCCCCACACTGAGGACAGTCCAGAGTGGGGTCTCCAGACTACGGGTCCAACAGGGTCCCTGGGATGGAGAGATCCGTGCCCCCACCCGGTGCACCTTCTTCTGAAGGGTCCCCAGGAGGGGCTGGCAGCAATGGAAGCGGCCGGTGAGCCCAGATCAGGAGCGCCCGGGAGACAGGTCAGCACAGATGTAACTGCTTCTCCCCCATGCCCGGGCAATAAATAGTGACCCTGCACAGTGCTTCTTACCATGCACATCCTGTCGGGCACAGAGCCCAAAAGGGACCGGTTCACAAATGAGTGAGTCTTTGATTTTGGCTCCGGACCAGCATGTCCTGGATGGCTCTACAGACGGGGCTCCCAAGTGACACGACCCAGATGTACTTTCACTCCCTCCTGACCCTCAGGAGCTGGAGGTTTGGGGTCCTGCCAAACAACTGGGAAGTTATGCTCTGGACCAGAGTATCCCACGGCCTGCTGTGAGCAGTCACAACTTCATAACTCCTAAACAGGGATGATTCCCAAACAACCCCAGGATTCTCTGAACTTCAGGAGGTTGGAAGTGGTGTGTTTTTTTAAACAGAGGAATCCTTTTTGAATTACTCACTGAAGAATGCTCTTAACCTTTAAATATGTCCAGAGAGTTACTGAAATTTACAATAAATCCACCTTTTAACAGACAAAGAGCTAAAAATGTTTAAGTCCAAATAATGTTGCACCTTTTCACAAGCCTCAGTACAAGATTTACTCAAATGCAGTGGCTGTCTTCAACTTTATGCTTCTAGGGTAACGGTGTTTCTTTTTACGTATTCTTTCGCAACATTATTTTAATAATCCCTTTGAACCAGGTCTTTTATCATATGAGCTGCCTCGGCTATTTTTGAAAGCAGGCAGTGTTTAAAATCCACAGATGACTCCCACGCGGGGTACTGCACAAGCTCTCCTGTCATAAACTGTACAATTGTACGCAATTTATCAGGCAACTGTTTTCAGACACAGGACAAGCCACAGGGCACGGCTGTGGCCCCTGAGAGCAGGGAAATCACAAGGTGGGCCCCACTGTCACCCAGTTCTCTTCCTGGGGACACTTTTCTGGTTGTGGCTTTAGGAGCTGGGGTCTGGGCGGAGCATGGCTACTCCAGCTGAGGAGGTGGAAACCGGAGCTTGGGGCTGCAGGAGGGGCTTCAATCCGCTGAAGAGGGGGACACGCATGCCCATGGTAGGCTCCTCGGAAGCCTGTGGGGGGCCTTCCTATGGGTCTGGGCTGGCTGGGGTGTGTGCACAGACTGAAACCTTGAAGGGCTTATGGGAGGGCGGCTGGCATTCTGGCAGAGCTGGAGGGGAGAGGAGTGCCCTCCCTAACGCACCGAGTATCCTGCTCAGATGCCAGCAAGTCCACACCTCAGTAGTAAGGACCATGCCCTAGAGGAAGGCCAAGTCTAGACCCACCCTAACTAAGCCTAAAAGCAAAGGACAATATCACCAGTAGAGACTGAGCCCAGACTTGAATCCTCCCAGGATAGGAGGGCTGGGCTTTCCCCAGAGCTGCACTAATGAGGTGTAAGCCAAGCCTCCACAAGTTCACGATAATCAGTCTGCAACTGAACGGCCTGCTAAAACAAGAGCCAACACTCTTCAAAGGAAGAAAGCAGAATCCAGAGTCTTCAGTGTGGCATCTACAATGTCCAGTGTAAGTAAAAAATTACTAGGTATGCAAAGAAATCAGACAACGTGACCCACTAATAAGAAAAAAGGAAGTCCATGAAAACAGACCTCCGGGTGAACAGTGAGCGTGAGAAGTGTCAGGTGTGAAGGGGTACGATATGAACGCTCACCAAACTTTGATAACTTAAGGGTGCGTGTTGATAGCCCGAGAGCAGCCATTACAAGAACAGATTCAGAGAGGTAGACCTCAGAAAGTCAGTAGAGGGCTTCCCTGGTGGCGCAGTGGTTGGGACTCCGCCTGCCGATGCAGGGGATGTGGGTTCGTGCCCCGGTCCGGGAAGATCCCACATACTGCGGAGCGGCTGGGCCCGTGAGCCATGGCTGCTGAGCCTGCGCGTCCGGAGCCTGTGCTCCGCAACGGGAGAGGCCACAACAGTGAGAGGCCCGCGTACCGCAAAAAAAAAAGTCAGTAGAGGACCTAAACCGGATACTCTGGCTTCCCAGCCTGAGGATTAAGGAAGTGGAGCATGTGGGGAGGAAATCTCAGCCGATGAGAGCTGGAAAAGGGGACCCCCTAATTCTGTGCATTAACTGACCCCAATCCTGGGGTTACCATCGACCTGCACACGCACGGACACACCCAAAGAACCAGAGCAGAGCTTCCGAAACCTGAACTGTGATATAAACCACCTCCAAGATCTAAGACTACACCCCGAATGGTGCACATATAGCACAGTCAAGAACCGGGACACGGAACTGACATTGGACCCACCACCAACAGAGAGTAAGACACAACTTCAGTTCTAACTGGGCTGATGGCTAAAAGAAAAGAATCAACGCAAAACATCAACCTTCTCCAGAGGATTTTAACATAACCCCAAATACCACAACAGTATTGAAAATGTTTGGGAAGTGATCCAAAATCACTTGACATTGAAAGAACCGGAGAAATATGGTTAACTCTCAAGGAAAAGACAATTCATACATGCCACCCTCGAGAAGACTCAGATGATGGGATTACCAAAGACTTGACAGAAGGTATCACAGTCATGCTCCTTGAGGTAAAGGCAACCCTCCTGAAATGACTGAAAAGATTAAAGTTCTTAAACAAGAAAAAGAAACCATGTTAAAAGGACCGATGGAAACTTTAGAACTAAATAATACAACATTATCAACCACACTGACCCTTATGGAATAATACACCCAACAATAGCAGAATACATATTCTGCAAGTGTGCATGTATCACCCACCAACACAGACCATTATCTGGGACCACAGTGCAAACATGAACACCATTAAAGAACTGATATCATGCAAGTATGTTCTCTGAACATATGGAATTAAATGAGAAATCAATAACAACATGTTAGCTGGAAAATCGCCAAACATTTGGAAGTTAAACAACACGCTTCTAAAAAGGAAGCTCTTTCTAAAGAGAAATAAGAAAATATTTTGAGCTGAATTAGAAGACAGCATTTCAAGGGTTTTGAGATGCTACTAAAGCAGTATTTAGGAGCAAGTTTTTAGCATTACATGTTTATATTATAAAAGAATTGAAAAAAAATAATTGAAAGAAATCCTAGTTCTTGAATTAACTGTCTAAGCTTCCACCTTAAGAAATCTAGGAAAATAAGGACAAATTCAACCCAAAGCAAGCAGAGAAATGAAATGCAGATAGGAGCAGAAAGACAATTTAAAAAATCAATGCAATCAATAGCTTGTTCTTTACAAAGAACAATAATATTGATAAACTCCTAGCCATACTCTGACCAAGGAAAAAAGAGAGAAGACACAGATTACCAATACTAGGAATGAAAAAGGAGATATCATCACAGACCCCACAGACATCACAAGGATGATAAATGAATACTACAAACGACCCTATGCCAACTTAGTTAAAATGGACCGATTCCTTGAAAGATACAAGTTGCCAAAACTTACTCAGGAATAAATACATAACCTGAACATCCTGATTAAAGGAACTGAATTAGAAACGTTCCCACAAAACTTCAGGCCCAGATGGTTTCACTGGAGTAGTCTACCAAACCTTTAAAGAAGAAATAATACCAATTCCACTCACTCTCTTTCAGAAAACAGAAGAGGTGCCAACACTTTCCAACTCATTTCATGAGGCCAGAATTATCTTGATACCAAAACCAGATAAAGACATTACAAGAAAAGAAAAATTATAGACCAATATCTCTCATGAACATAGACCCAAAACTCTCAATAAAATATTAGCAAGTCAAATCCTGCAACATATAAAAAGGATAATACATGACCAAGTGGAGTTTGTCCTAGGACTGTGAGACTGGTTCAACATTAAATTAATCAATGTTTTCCACCGAAATGAGGTACCTAGTATACTCAAATTCACCGGGACGGAAAGGAAAGTGGTAGTTTCCAGGGGCTGGAGGATGGGTGAATGGGGAGCAGTTGTTTAAAGGGTTTCTGTTTGGGAAGATGAAGAAAATTCTGGAGATGGATAATGGTGATGATTGAACAACAATGTGAATGTACTTAATGTCACTGAACTGTGCATCTGAAAATGGTAAATTTTATGTTATGTATATTTTACCACAATAAAAAATTAATATCATTCACCATATTAGCTGACTAATGAAGAAAAGCCATGCGATCATACCAACAGATGCAGAAAAAGCACTGGACAAAATTCAGCGTCCATTCATGATAAAAACTCTTAGCAAACAAGGCATAGAAGGGAACTTTCTTCACCTGATAAAAAACATCTCCTAAAGGCTTAAACTAAAACCCTCATCCTTAATTGTAAACACTAAAGACTTTCTCTCTAAGCCCGGTAACAAGGCAAGAAAAGGAAATTAAAGAATTGGAAGGGATGAAATGAAACCTTCTCTATTCACAGACAACATCACTGTCTACATAGAAAATCCCAGGGAACCTACAAAGGAATTTCTAGAATTAATAAGTTATTATTATTATTAATTATTATTATTATTATCACGGTTGCAAGATACAACGTCAATAACTAAAAATCAATCACATTTATATATACCGGCCATGAAAAATTGGAAATAGAAAAAAATTTTAAGTACATATATAATAATACCCAAAACATAAATATTTAGATACAAATGTAACAAAATATGTGTAGGATCTCTGTGCTGAAAACTACTACTGTTGAAAAAATCAAAGAAGACCTAAATACATGGAGAGATGTGGTATAATCATGCATTGGAAGAGGTTCAGTGTTAGGATGTCAAGTCTCCCCACATGATCTACAGATTAACACAATCCCAGTCAAAATCCCTGCAGGCTTTTTTGTAGATACTGAAGATCTGATTCTAAAATTTATGTAGAGAGCAAAGGAACTAGAGTGGCCAAAACAATTTTGGAAAAGAACAAAGCTGGAGGACTCGTGCTACTTGAAAGACTTCCTATAAAGCTACAGTGGTCAAGACCGTGGGGCTGGGGACAGTACAGACACATAGATTAAAGGAACAGATGACAGTCTGGATAGAATTTTTTAATTTTTTAATTAAGGTGCAAAAAAACTCCAAAGGAGAAAAGATCATCTCTTCACAAGCGGTATTGGTCATGGATATGTGTATGCAAATAAGGTACCTACATCTCATACCCTATAGAAAAATTAACTCAGAATGGATCATAAACTTAAGTATAAAACATAGAACTATAAAGATTCCAGAAGAGAAGAGAGAAAAAAACTTAGTGACCTTGGATTAGGTACAATACCAAAAGCATGATCCATGAAATTTTTTGGTAAGTTGGGTTTTGTCAACATTCCTACTTTTTGCTCTGTGACATGCAATGTTAGCAAATACAAAGATAAGCCACAGAAGGGGAGAAAATATTTGCAAATCACATATCTGGCAAAGGACTTAGATGCAGAATATATTTTAAAAACTCTCAAAAGTCAACAATAAGAAAACAACCCGATTTTAAAAATAGGCAAACAACGGGAACAGACACTTCGCCAAAGGAGATATACAGATTTCAAGTAAGCACCTGAAAAGATACTTAATGTCATGAGCCATTAAGGAAATGCAAATTAAAACCTCAACAAGATACCACTACACTCCTACTGGAATGGATAAATGAAAACAAAGAAACCAAACCAGACACTGACGATACCAGGTGCTGGCCGGGATGCAGAGAACTGTCTTTCCACGTTGCTGGGGGACATTCGAAATGGCAAATCCACTTTTGGAAAGGTCTGGTAATTTCCTATAAAGTTAGATACACTTCTCGTATGACCCAGAAATCTGCCTCCTAAGTGTTAACTCGAGAGAAATGAAAGCATGTGTTCACACACTGTCCTGTACGTGAATATTTGCAGCGGCTTTATTCATAACTGCTCAAAACTGGAAACGACCCAAATGCCTTTCGACCAGTGAATGGGTGAACAAACGGTGGAACATCTGTACGATGGAATCATACTCCATGCTATTGACACAGGTGACAACACGGATGAATCTTAAGGCATTACGTAATCAAAGGAAGCCAGACTCAGAGGTTCCATGTACCTGGCGTCGGAGTCAGGCCCAAGGCCGTCGGAGGGGGGGGGCGGGGGGGGTGAGGGGATGGGGGTGTGCAGAGACTCCACGGGCGACAGGACCGGGCTCTATCTTTGGTGGTGGTGGTTACAGGGCCCTATGTATTTGTCAAAACGCATAGATGTAAACAAAAGGAAAATGATTGTTACTGGATGTAAACTTAAACCTAAGAAAACAGAAAAGCCTGGATCTGGTATCTTATCATTTTTCCACCTTCCCCGTAACCAGCCGGGTCTTGGTGATCACGCACTCAGAACGCCACAGCAGCTTCCTAACCGTCCTCCCTGACCCCCGCTGAGTTCTCAACAAGGCAGACAGAATGGTCCCCTGAAAGGTATGTCACATGGCTCCTTGCTCAGAGTCTCCCGTGGGGCCCATTTTTCCCGGATAAGGGACACTGCGTGCTCTACGTGATCACCTGTTACGTCTGGTCCTGCCCTGGGCTCGCCTGCTTGGCCACGTCGCCGCGGCAGGTGCCGGCGGCCACAGTCCTGTACCTGTTGCTCCCTCTCCTGGAACCTTCCTCCCCAGATGCTGTCACACCTGCCCTTACCTGCCGCTGTGAGGCCTCTCCTGTTCACCTTTTCTCTGCTGCCCTCCTTACTATCTACCATTTGTATCTACCATTATTTATTTTGCTAATTGTCTGTCTTCTCCGCCGGGATGTGTACTTCACGGGGTGGAAACCTTTGCGAGTTTTGCTCCCTGCGGGACCCGTGGTGCCTCACACACGATGCTCATTGAGTAGGAGTGGAAGGGGGTGAGGGAGGCGGCTGTCATCACAAGTGACAGAAGGGGATTCTTCGTGCACGTGGTGCTGCGGAGACCTGGCTCAGGCCCTCAGGCAGTGAATGCTTCTCGGAGGAGCTGGACGGATGCTGGCGGTGGCCCCTGAGCCTACAGGTATGGGAACAATGCCAGACCCAGGGGCTTCCTGTAGGGCCCGACGCGTGCATGCAGACCCCCAGAGCGGGAATGAGCACGGACCACAGGATCAGCTCCCAGCTCCGGCACGCAGAGCTTTCTAGGGAGGAGACGGGCTCTTGTTACCCTAAAACGGCGAATCAGAGGGCCCGTCTCTCCTGACGCCGCGTTTTGTTGTGTGCGGGCCCCTGAGCCCTTCCTCGGCTCCTGGACCAGCCGGCAGGTGAGGAAGCTGAGGCACAGACGGTCACATCGCTTGCCCAGGCCCTGCAGCTGGCCCGCGGAGAAGCTGGGATCTGACCTCGGGTCCTGGGCTGCCATAGGCGAGAAGCCCCAAAGGGCCCCTTTCTGAGCTCTTGGGTGCACTGGCCTGGCCACCCTCCCCCTCCTGCACCAGCCCCGGGGCATGAAGCTGCCCCCACAGGTGCACGTGTGTGAAGTCCCCAAAGGGGGCAGGGATCGCAGCAGGTGGGTGGCTCCACCTGGGCCCCTTGCGGGAGCAGCAGCCCGGGGCCGGTGCTGGGCCTGGCTTGGATGCCCCCACCCTCTCTGGGCCTCAGTTTCCCCTTCCTCTCAGGGCCAGGCTTTCACCAGGGACGGCAGGGGCCAGGTCTGATGCCAGGGCGTTGCCGGGTCGGAGCGGGGGTCTTGGGGACCAGGCAGCCGCCACAGCTTGGCACCACCGCTCCCCCCCACCCCCAGGTGCCGAGCACCTGCCTGGTTCCTGGCGGTGATGAAGTGGGCGCAGGGCGAGCGGCTGCCTGGGGCCTTCGAGCTCCCCAGGAATGTTCCTAGGACCCTTTGGTTCTTTCCTGCCCAAAGGCACCCCACCCCCGAGGGAGGACCCGGCACCCAAACAGCCTTCACAGGACGAGGCCTTGGACCCTGATCTTTCATCTCTGACTGACTCATGGAGACACGGTGTACGTTCACCGAAATCACTCCTTTATCTAAGTTCCATGAGTTTTGATACATGCGCCCGCAGCACGGGCAAGACGCAGAACATTCACCACCCACTGCCGACACCACCACCCCCGCCTGTGCCCAGGTCACGTGATAGGAGTCGTACAGTCGGGGGCCTGTTGAGGCTGGCTTCCGTCCCCCGGCACGGGGCATGCACTCCTGACCACTGCATCTTACAGACCAAAGAAAGGCTTGAAATCCCGTCCGACGAAGGCCTGGTGCAGCCAAACCCTAGAAGGACAGTCAGGGTGGGAGGGGCGGGGCAGCTGGGGTCCGGTGGGGACACAGTCTCCCTGGGGAACAATGGGAGAGCTCTGGAGATGGGTGGTAAAGCTTTATGTTATGTATCTTTCACTCTAACAGAAAAAAAGAACAAAAGGCTTGTGATTCCTCTCCCCTCGAAACAGACGCTCGAGAACCAGACGGGAAGTTTGCTGCTCCTCTGCTGGAGGGAACGGAGGCCTCCAGCACCACCTGGCCCGGCCTCACTGTCCTGCTGCTGCCCGTGGGAGAGCACCCTGTACTGGCACCAAAGCTCACGGCCAGAGCCCCGGTCCTCCTGCGGCTGAGACTCCAGACGCGGGGGACGGGCTGCCAGCCCTGAGCTTCAGGGCGTCCCCTGGGGCGGCCGCTCACGGGGGTCCCTGCCCTCCTCACTGCCGCGGAGCCTCAGGACAGACCCTGTCCTCGTGCGGAAGCGCAGCAGGATTTTGCCAGATCGAGGAGTCCCGTCGCACGTCAGTACAACACACGAGCGAACCATGGACCTCATCCAGCCACTGTCTCAGCAACATCCTTTCTGGACCAGGGTCTGATGGGAAACCATGCCTTGTGCTCAGGGGCTGTGTCTTTAATCCCCTTTAATATAGAATAGCCCCTTGGCCTGTCTTGGGCTTTCATGATCTGGGCACCTTGTGAGCACAGGGCAGCTGCTTCTAGAACATCTCTCAATTTCGGCGACAAAGGGATACGTGGAGGGTCCGCTTTCTGGGCAGGGGTGCCGTGTCCTCAGTGCATATACAGCAGGAGGCCCACGATGGCCCCCGTCTTGGGGGCGCTCACTCTGGCGTCTGCCCGTTTCCCCAATATAACGTGACTCTCGGGGGCCTGTGACTCGCCAAACTTCAGCCATGAGTAGCAGCGTCAGAGGCCGAGTCGGCTACAGGGGAAGCAGCAGCGGATCCACGAATGGGGCGCCAACAGGTGGATGGATGGGGGAGGAGGGCACCGGGCGCAGCTGGTGGCACAGGACAGAAACAGAGAAAATGATCGATGCCCTGATTTTACTGGAACCAATTTTCTTCCACTTTGTGGAGACGGGTCTCGGCTGCCTCTGCCTCCGCGGAATCACGTCAGACTTTAATGGCCTTGGCGCTCAGGACACCGCCGGGTCCATGCGCCCACAGACACGAGCCGCCCCTGCACGAGCCCCGCCCAGGGCCAGCCCCCCTGCTGCAGCCGGGCCCGAGCCCAGCGAGGAGCGCTGCTGCCGGCGGCACTGAACGTGGAGGCAGATGGGGAGGCCGCGCTCCCGGGCCCCCCCGCCCCCCCCCCGCGCAGCTGCTGTTGGGGCCACGGGGCCTGGAAGACGGCAACCACGAAGTGACGACCGAGAGCTCAGCCGCGCCGACGCAGGCCTGGTGGGCTCCTGCCGGTGATGCCAGGAGAGGCTGCCTTAGGGCGGCCTCGCTGGGTGGGGGTGCAGATGCCCTGTGGTCACTAATTCACCCTTCCCGGGGCGCGGCCACGTGCAAAGGGGCCGCTGTGACCTGGGAGCCTCCTGGGGGTCCTCTGTCGGCCCTCACAGGGCATTGTGCTCCCAGGAGGAGGACATCTACCCCCCGGCTGAGCCTCACGAGGACCGGATTTACGCAGCGGGGGGGATAACGCTGCCCCAAGGACACTTGCTGGTGACTGCACGAGGCCACCACTGGGCACTCATCACCACTGGGTGCTAACCACCACTGGGCACTAACCACTACGGGGCTCTAAGCTCCACTGGGCAGTATTAAGCATAAATTCTGGACCAGGGCGCTGGGCGCTCTGCCTGCAGGTGCCCATCAGCATCGACAGCTGGAGGTGACCCTATTCCTGGGGCGTCTCTGGCTGTGGCCCAAGGTCTGGACTCTGAGCTCACGTGCCCACCCACTGCAGGTGTGGCCCGCCAGATCCTGCCCCCCCCCCAGAGGCACAGATGACTCTGTACTTTGGAGGGAAAGGATCCCCTTCTAGTAACTGAGCTCTGGAGACAGCCAGTGACGGGGACAGGAGGGCGTGAGCGACCACAGTCGAGCACACGCTCAGCCCCCAGGCCTCTGCCACTAAGGCCTCCTCGGGTCGCTGCCCTCCCGGCCAGCTGCCCGGTCAGTGCCCAGTACACTCTCACAGGATGGATGGACACGGGCCCCACCAGACCCGCAGCTGCGACACAGAGCCTGTGATGGCAGGACCTCATCACGCTGAGGTCAGAGCACGAGGCAAGGCCTGAAACGCAGTGGACCAGACACGACCAGGGTCAGCCCACCTGTGTGGGGACCACTGCCTGCCCTGGGAGATGCCTGAGTGAGCAGGGACAGCGCTTCCCAACAGGGAGACCCCACAATCCCTGGCACGTGCTGTCTTCCACTGCAGAAGTCGGCCCTGGGCCCAGCAGTCTGTTTAGCAGGATTGAATCCAGTTCCCTCTGGGGTCCAGGGAGGGGCCGGACCGTCCTCGGGCAACGTGGCAGGCCCTGAGGCCTCCTCCTCCCAGACTCCCCCATTGACCTGAGGCCCAGGGCCTGGGGCCTTCGCTGGCCTGCAAGGCCCTGTCCTCACCGTAAGCTCCTCTTGCCCCCTGTCCACCCCCAGCCCCCGGCTACACGCCCAGAAAATGCCCAGCTGTGGCCAGCAATGACAATTCCAAGCGGCTCAGAAATCTAATCACTGAACCACCTCGTTTCTAAACACGACTTCTGTTTGCAAGTGTCCAGGATGGAAGCTCACAGGTGTGGAGGGCTGACAGGCCTTGTGGGATACAGTTGGGCTGGGAGGGGCCCCCGTTTTGGAAAGTAGGGTCATTTGATTGGCCAACATCGCCACACGTCCAAACGTGGTCCATGAGAGGCAGATGCACGGAGGCAGGCACCCAGCCCCTCTTTGGACAGATGTCACGGTTTAAAAACTGTGGACGTTGGCCCAGATCTGCCAGGTGGCCCAGAAGCCCGTGTGGGGAACGTAAAATCCCCCGGGGAAACCTCTCCCGGGATGGCGGATGGCGGTGCAGAAGAGACGCAGCGGGGAGCAGCGCCAGGGCTGAGCTCCCCCGTGAGGAACGTTCTTTCAGGTACAGGAAGCAGCCCGCGTGCAGGAGCCCAAAGAGCCTCACGGGAGCCGTCAGCATCAGAGGGAAGGGCACCTTTACAACCGGCCCGTCAGTCTCTCCCAAGCACATGGCCAAGGCCTTTAAAAAAAAATGGAAACTCTGATCTCTGAGGGCGCCAGGAGGCCAGCAAGTATTGAGTAAACTCTCGGCAGTGCTACAGCTGCGGGCACAAGAGCGGTCCTTCCGCAGCGCGTGCTCAACAGACACCTGTCTAGTGGACGAATGAGCAGGACACGCCCCGGCCCACATCAGCATCACAGCCTCTGACCAAAAGGATTCCTGGGAGTGGCCCTTTGGGAGGCGAGGCCATGTCACTGAGGTGTCTGGTTCCATGACCAAGAGAGAGTGAGGGTGCTTTAGGGGGAGGCCGTGCTCCCTCTGCTGCTGTTGTTTTTTCTGGATGATCCGAATGCCGGCTGCTCCTGGCTGAGCCACAGGGGCCAGAGCGGGCAGGGGTCTGAAGGGAGCATCCCCTTGGAGGGCAGTGGGCACTGCTGACCCCGAGCTGCTGACCTGAGCCTGACACGTCCATAGGCAGGTGTCATGGCTGCTGTCCCCCAACCCCCCAACCCTGGGCACAGCCCATCGAGACCTCAAAGGAAGCCGGAAGGTCATTCCCACTGTTCACTGTATACGCCCTGCTTGCCACTGTTTCTGGCACAGGAGAGGCATCAGTAGAGAGGCAGCGGCCTCTGACTCATCCCCCCGCCACACGTGGCTTCCGGGGCCGCTCCATGCAGGGACACCCGGAGCCACACGTCTTCCGCACAGGCGACGGGGGGCCCGAAGCTTAATTCTGCCCACCGGCTCCATCTTGGTGGTGGCTTGTGGAGGGTCAGCCGCAGCCCAGGGATGGACATGCAGACGGCATCTCTTGCCCCCCAGCACGCCAGCTCTCCTACCCTGCCACACCCGTCATACTCAGAGGCAACAACATCAATTCTGCTGGGAAGCTGCGGATGGCTCAGGCATGAAACGACAGCCAGACAGGACAGCCCAGAGCGCCCACCCCACCTCCACTCAGCCCAGCTCCTCCTTTCCCATCCCACCCTGAGATGGAGGACGCCCCCCCACCCGCCTTCATGGCTACCCACATTCTCAGGCCACGATGCCGTTGAAAGCGGTGTCTCTGCCAGGACTTGCTCCCATGGACGCCCTCCTCCTTCCATTTCAGGGCCCTGCCTGGAATGTCTCTGCCTGAGAAGCCTCTCCCCAGGGTCGGAATACCCCTTCCTGGCCAGGCCGCCTCGTCCAAGCCAATTCCCCGGGGAGGGCTGGCCCCTGGGTTCCCGCGCACTTCGCCCAGACCCTCAGAGGACCATTGGTCACCCGGCTCCAGTGTTATCCACCTTACGTGGGCCCCCCGCCTGCCACCACACCTAGTACCTTAGGATTTTCCAATAGAAACAGCGTCGACACCACCACCACCAGTAAGAGTGCTTCCGAGAGCTTCTACAGGCCAGGAGCCAAACAAGCACTTCCCACACCTTCTCCCTTGAATTTCCACCTTCAGAGGTGGGGGCTGTGATTGCCCCATTTCACAGATGGGAAAACTGAGGCTAAATTAAGGAACTGGCCCAAGACAGCATCAGGCCAGGAGGCACAGGGGGAGCAGTCCTGGCGGGGGCGGTTCTGCTACAGAGGAGACGGACCACAGGGCCTTTTGAGAAGCTGATGGAAGGGACTCTCTCCCGAAAGAGGCCGGCACCAGCACACACACGTTTACCCTACATCTCAGGGAACATGGAGACAGCTGAGGCCCATCCACGGACGCCCCTCCCCTAGAGAGGTCACTGATCTAGGGTTCCAGCCCCCTTTGATGGAAGGAGGGGATGAGATAAGGGGGGCTGAGACCTGGCAGCCCTGGAGCGAAAGGTGGGAAGAAGTGGGGGTCAGGCTGCTCTCAAGCCCCACCCCTCCTGCCGCACCCCCCCCACCCCTTCCCAGCTTCCCAGGAGTAAACTTCCTTTGGGACACTTCTCCAACTTCCTGTACCCAGAGGGTACACAGACCAGAAATTACTGTTGGGGTGAGGGAAAGAGACGTGCTGTGGCTTCCCTGAGGGTGTGCCTTGGACCCTTGCCCCCAGGGGAGACCCTGGCCTGGTGCCCTCCGACTCCTGCTCCCCTAAAGAGGCTGCTCACCTGGATGACAATCTTGACCTTGGCGGTGCCCACGATGGGCGTGCACACCAGGCCACCGGGGTGCTGGCCGTCGGCGCTGCGGTTCTGCTGGCCCATGGTGAAGAGCATGGGCACGGCCAGCAGGCCAGAGGCCAGCCAGATAGCACTGATGAACTTCTTGGTGCGGCTGCGGGACATGAGGGTCTTGGCTTTGAAGGGGTGGCAGATGGCCAGGTAGCGTTCCACACTCAGGCTGGCCACGTTGAGGGCCGTGGCATAGGTGCAGGCGTCGCGCAGGAAGTAGTAGCCGCGGCACACAGCATCGCCGAAGGCCCAGGGGTGGTGCACCCAGATGAAGTTGTACAGCTCCACGGGCATGGCCAGCAGGAGGATGAGCAGGTCAGACAGCGCCAGGCTGCCCAGGTGGTAGTGCACCGTGCTCTGCAGGTTCTGCAGGGACTTCTTGCGCGCCAGCGTGAACGCCGTCACAGAGTTGCCCACCGTGCCCACCACAAAGAGCGCCAGGTACACGATGGTCACCAGCACCTTGGAGTAAATGTCCGTGTTCACGTCCAGGTCGCTGCTGGGCGCTGCTGGGACGGGCTCTGACAGGTTGCCGGAGCCGTTGCCGAAGCCCAGGGCCAGGAGCGCCGCCTCCAGCCCCGATGGCGGTAGCAAGAAGGGGTCTCCAGCCTGGGAGACCCGTGGGCCGGGCGCCGAGCTGTTGAGGTGCATGTCCCGCGCGCCGGGCGGGGTGGGCGCGTCTCAGGCAGGGACAGAGCAGAGGGAGCCCGAGGGGTGGGCGTGAAAGGCAGAGGGGGCGCGCCGTCCAGCAGGGAAGCGCCGACCCCTGGTCCGTGCCAGCCTAGAGCGCTCGGGGCTTGCACTCACCGGGCGCTGCGCGCTTTCCCGGCTTCCTCCGAATACCAGAGCCCACGGTTCCTCGGGCCCCGGGGCGGCAGCGCCGGCTCCAGCTGAGGGCGCCTGGCTGGCTGGGGCTCGGGCTGCGCGGGGCGAGCCTGTGGCGCCGAGCGGAGCGCACGCCTGGCTGTCCGGAGCGCTCTCTCCTCGCTCACGCTCTCCGCGCACCCCGCTCCGCGCTCCTCCAGCCGCGCCAGCACCCTCCCGGGCTCCGCGCCTCCCCTGAGCCGGCGGCAACTGGCGCGCCCAGCCGTGGGGGGCGCTGGAGGGGAGAGGAGGCGGCCCCAGCCACTGTCTCCGCCCCGCAAGGGGGCAGGGCTGGCTGGTTGCCCCCGCGCCCTCGCAGGGCCCATCCGGGCTGGGGGGAGCGCCCCAGGGACCTGGGATTCCCGCGGGGTGCTCAGGGAGTGTCGGCTCTTTCCAGGCACCCTCCTCAGGCAGCTCGGCCCCCGGGCCCAGGTCTTCCCAGCTTCTTATGCCCCACCTCCCCAAGGGAACTGCCACCGGGTCGCCTCCAGCTCGCTAGGCGGGGGAGAGGAGGTGAGAGGGTGGGGGTCCCAAGGAGGAGGCTTCCTGCTGGGATGGCTGGGCTGCCCCTCCTTCCTGGGGTGCCCACGGGGCGCCAGGAGCTCGGTGCCCAGGGGAGCTCTGGCACACTTAAGTGGCGGGTGGGGGGAGCTGAATGGGGAGCAGAAAGCAGAGAACAAAGCAGCACTGGTCCCCCGAGCGGGCTGGGCTCCTGCTCCTGGCACCCTCTGGGTGGCCTTGTGCCACTGTGGGTGCAGGGGGTACGGTTCAGGACTGTCATCACCACCTAGACGTGGTCATCAGATGTCACGCTCAGGGCCCAGCCGTGGACCTGGCTGGCTGCACCTGGTGGGCTGGGAATCAGAGACTGCAGTGGGTGGAGGGGAGAGAGGCGCTGAGGAAAGGGGGCGAGGCCAGGGAGCCCTGCCCAGACCCCAGGCACGGCCAAGGGAGAAGTTCAGGCTCCGTACTTACTTTTCTGTTCCCAACTGGCTCTGGGCTTGCCTGCTCCACTAAGCCCTGATGTTCTCACCACGGAGTCTTAGCACATAAAATACGTGCTTAAAAATGTAGCCTTCACAGGAAACACAAACGTCCCTTTGCTGGAGGCCAGCACAGTGAGCTCTGAGGCGACAGAAGTGGCTTCAACCTGCTTCTCAATATTTGGGCAAGTGTTTTAGCTTCTCTGTGCCTCGATTTAGTCGTCTGTGAAATGGGCACACAGGTGAATGGATGCTCCTGGGGGCCCAGCTGTTCTCGATGCCGTCAGCCCTGCAAACAGCAGGCGCTCAGTGGACACCTGTGGAGTGAACGCTCTTGTGCGAATCGTGTGGGGACTTCGGAGGGTGAGAGCGACGTGCCCAGGGCAACAAGAGTTGCTTTCAATCCACCAAATTAGCCCAGGTTTGCTCTCTGGAAGACAGGCCACCAGTTCAGTGAGCAGGTCCTGGGATTGGGAGCTGAGTGTCCTTGTCACAGGAGTGATGTGCCAGACTGTGTCGGGCCCATGAAGGCTCATCCCTGCACCCAGGGGAACGCCAGGGTCTCACCATGGACGGTGCCATCCGTTGCCTCTCTCGGGAGCCCCCGAAGGGGAAGGCAGCAGCCCGTGGCCGCTGGGACCTGTCCTTTGCCAGGCAGTAGCTGTCGCCGCTCAGGACGCCTGCAATGGAAGCGCGCTCTGGCTCGGCTGTCGCGCTCTGGCTGGGCTGTCGCGCTCTGGCTGGGCTGCTGAAGCTCATGTTTGGTTTTCACACCCCTGACCTTTCCGCTAAGCTGACTTCTTTTCAAAGCTTTCTTTTCCAGCCAGCCTAGGAGCTTAAAAAGTCATAAAAGGCAACGTAGCACAAATATTATGACAAGGCCTTTGCTTGAAACCACACAGGAAATGTCACCTGGAAGGCTTTGCTGTACCGTGTGGGCGGCAGGCCCTTGTCTGGGGTCCCCGGCCACTTTGAATCCTTCTCCTGTGAACCGGGGAGCCCAGACGGCCCGGCAGCCGGAACCTTCGACTCCAAGCTGTTTTCCCTTTCACCTGCGATTTCCCCAGGCATGAGAGCTTCTTGAACTGCTGAGACCCTTTAGAGAAATCTTCGGTGGGGTGCTCGGAGAGGGCGGGGCCAGTCCGCTGTGTCCTTCAGTGACCGGATCACACCCTTGACCCCCTGAGCCCTGCGCGGGAGAACCTGGGGCCCTGCTGCCCTGCCCCTCCAAACGCTGCGTGTCGGCAAGGGCTAAGATCCGTAAATGAGGGGCCTATGTTTCTTGGAGAAGTAGGCATGTCACCTGAGGGGGCAGCAGGCACCTGAGTGGCTCTAGATTCCTGGGTTCCCGGCATGCTGTAGGCAGGGTGGGGTCTTGGCTGCCCTGGGCTCAACAGTCTGTTTAGGAAGACCCCCCCCCCACCATGGCGGGGGTCCCGGTTTGTTTGGTTTGCTAACTTCTCCCAGGTCCCTGTGAGGCTACTGTATACACTGGGGGCTCAATGGACTTTTGCTGAGCTAGTGTAAAGGGTAAGACAATGGACAGCGAGATGAGGGCTTTGCTTCCCTGGCTACAAGAATTTAGTCCTTGGAGTCCCGGTGTCAAGGGGCCCCTCCCCCTCAGAAGTGTGTCCTTAAGGCAATGTCCTTCTCTTTCCTCCGGTCCCCACTCCACCGCTGGGCGACTCTTGTTAACAAGAAGGCTTCTTCCTAAATTAAAAAAAAAACAAGTTCGCAGCAATACCTGTGTCAGTTATCTGTTTACCTCCTGTTGCATAACAAAGGACCGCAAGCTCAGTGACTTAGTGGCGAACACACATTTTATTGTCATGAATATTATTGCTAGATTTCCCATGAGGCTACAGGTGGGTGGGGAGTAGTGTACGTTTACTTAGAGACACTAAGGATTTGTAATATGTGTAATTTGTAGAGTTTAGCTGTTGATTTCCCACCCACGGCATGGGATTGCACATGTCAGAATGCACAGCGTTCCAAGGAGGGTTTTAAAAATAGAGCAACACGTGTGTAAGTGTTAGCGGGCGGTGGGGGGCGGGGCGTGGACGTCCTTCCAGCCTCGGTTCGCACGTCCTCGTCCCTCTGGCTCCCTGCTCGCGCCTTGGCCCTTGGCCAGCTTTCTGGAAAAGCGAGCTGCGCTAGCAAGGAAGAGCAAGAAGAGGGGGAGGGTGTGGCTGCGGGGAGCGCGTCCTGCTGCCTGGGTGTCTGGCTGCCTAGGAGGTGGCTGGGAGTCCTGGGTCCACCTGCCCTGACCTTGGTAAATAAACTGACCAAGCCTCAGTAGACCCCAAGTCACTAGGTTGCTACGAGCACCATGTGACGGGTGCACAGCTACACACCACGTGGAGGTCACTGCTCTATAAACTCTGGCTTTATCGCCGGTGGGCTCACCCTGTCCGGAGCTGGAGAGGCTGGACGGGGAAGAGGAGGGGCTCAGCTCCTGGGACCCCCCCCAGCGAGTGTGGGCGTGGGGGTTCATTCCCGTGAGTGGCAGTGAGACCGTGTACCTCAGACTGGGACTTGAATCCCCATGTGGGGACTCGAACTCGGCCAAAACCCACGGTCATTTTTTTTTTTTTAACATCTTTATTGGAGTATAATTGCTTTACAATGGTGTGTTAGTTTCTGCTTTATAACAAAGTGAATCAGTTATGCATACACATATGTCCCCATATCTCTTCCCTCTTGCGTCTCCCTCCCTCCCACCCTGCCCATCCCCCCTTGTGCCAAGAGGTACCCCAATTTTGTGGTACGCGGGCCTCTCACTGCTGTGGCCTCTTCCATTGCAGAGCACAGGCTCCGGACGCGCAGGCTCAGCGGCCGTGGCTCACGGGCCCAGCCGCTCCGCGGCATGTGGGATCCTCCCAGACCGGGGCACGAACCCGTGTCCCCTGCATCGGCAGGCGGACTCTCAACCACCGCGCCACCAGGGAAGCCCCTCCATGGTCTTTTAACTGAGATCACACACCTGGTTTCAAGACTTAGTGAAGCTCAGGTTCTTGATGTCTCATTGCAGAAAGAATTCAGTGAGAGACACAGTGATAGGTAAGAAGCAGATTTATTTAGAGAGAAACACACTCTACAGAGAGAGTGTGGGCCATCTCAGAAGGTGAGAAAATCACCAGGGTCTGGGGTTGTCAGTTTTTATAGGGGTGGGTAATTTCATAGGCTAATGAGTGGGAGGAATATTCCAGCTAATTTGGGGAAGGGGCAGGGATTTCCAGGAATGGGACCACCACCTAGTTTTTGACCCCTATGGTCAGCCTTGGAACTGTCAAGACGCCTGCAGGTGTGTCATTTAGCTGACTTGTTACAAAGAACGTATGCTAAGGCTTAAGGTCTAGTGGAGGCGGACTCCTCCATCACCTTGGACCTATTTGGTTCTAATTAGTTTACGTCGTGTCCTCGGGCTATGCCATTCTTTTAAAGGTTGTGCCCTGCCCCCTTCCCTCTTTTTCAGCGGGGTGGAGGATGCATGAGGAAGGCTGTGTTCCAGGCTGCAGGTCAGGGCTGGTCCCTCTGGGGCGCCACCCTCTGAAGCAGGCAGGGAGATGGCCGGGGGGGGGCGCAGAAGTCAGGCCATGGGGACCTCACTGTCACAATTGTCGTTTCACCCTCCCGCCAAAGCACGGCCCCTTCTCCTAAGTAATCTAAAGCACTC
Source organism: Monodon monoceros (assembly GCF_005190385.1). Taxonomy (NCBI): domain Eukaryota; kingdom Metazoa; phylum Chordata; class Mammalia; order Artiodactyla; family Monodontidae; genus Monodon; species Monodon monoceros. Next base: position 1,191,745 of record NW_021703769.1, read on the forward strand.
GCGGTGCACTTTTCCGGATTTATGGAGCAGAAGCACTTGTAAGAGCGCCGGCCACTGGTACTCCCGGCAGAGAAGGGCTCGGTGGGGCCTGGCAACCGTGGACCCCGCCTGGGGCATGGAAGACTTCAGCAGAGAGATGTGTCGGGAAAGATGATGTTTTGGAGGAAACAGGGTATGTTAGATCATCTTCTAAGGAAAAAGAGAAAATCCGATCTCCAAAACATGGTTTGATGCAGCCCAGTTTCCTAAAAATTGCTGTTGGGAAGGCTTTGCCGTGGCATTCATTTCAGGCTGATCAACACAAAAGATGCTTTTGAGAATTTTCTTTGAAGTTGCACCCTGACTTCCGGGGACCAGGTTTGAAACTGATGGAATAATCCCGCCCACGTGAGGCCACCACCTTCCCCCCTCATTCCCCTCCCCCTCCACACCTAGGTCAGGCTGCAAGGAGGGTCCCTAATTACTGGCCCAGGAAAGGCATTTTCTTTTAGAGATTTGCTCTTGGGCAAAAGACGACAGCACATCCAATGCAGAAAGACCAAAAATTCCATCTGTTCAATTTTCAAAGAAAAGCAGTATTTTGTCAGCTCTCACCAGGGGAAGCTGAGAGTTTATGCCTCTTATAAATTTATCAATTTCTGGTTAAATTTCCCAGAGGTGCTTGTGAACACACTTGAGACTCAAGCTGAAAGAGTCACATTCAGCTAATGCGAGTCTCCTGGCAGCTGCTGGGACCCCGCCGCACACTCTGGTGCCCCTGGCTTTCCTCCGGGGGCTTTGCCAGGCGGTGCCTCTGGTTGAGGTGGGAGGGGCAGCTGTGTGTCAGCATCCCTCTCCTCTGCCTTTGACGTTCTCTTCTCCTGGAGGGGGGATGGCATTTGCATAAACACGACTCTGGTGCTTCCAGCTCATCCTCCAGAGATCCGAAGCCTGTGCCCTTTGTCTATAATCAGGAGTTCTAGTTGCCTAGAAATATTTAAATAGAAAATCATGTTTCCCATTTCCTAATGACTTCATATAAGTTCCGAAATAAAACCTGAGCCATGCACCCTTAGTCATTCCTGCCGTGGAGCTTCGATGGCCCATTCAAGGGCCACCCTTGGAAACGAGTGTATGCCATAAGGGCTGAGACCAGGTGACCCGCTTGCTGGGGGCGGCCCCTGCTCCATGACGGGAGCCCTGGAGGGAGGAGGGGATCCCGCAGAGGCGCCTGCAGCAGGCTGCCACTCCGGGGTGCAGTCCCCATGGCAAGTTTGGGACTCTCGTGAGGGATGACGAGGCGGGGCGGGGCCAAGCATCCCTTCTCCCCTTCACCCTGCAGGTGGGTGTGTCATGGGAATAAGTTCTGGCCAGCAGGTGTGCGGAGAGGGGGCGCCCCTCCTGTCAGGCCTGGGTCCTCCTCTGGCTTCCACTGCCTGGCCCAGTGCTCACGGTGGCGGGACCGCAAGACAGAAGCTACGGGAGAGATGCCAGCACCACTGACTGGTGCTGGACTCCTGCCTCCCTGCGAACCCAGCCTCCCTCACACCATTTCTGGAGTGAAGTGGAGCCTGCAGCTCCCGAGGACGTGGTTTGAGGCCCTGGACCGGCCCCGGCTGTTCCTGCAGGCATTTTGGAACAATGAGCCCTTTGTGCCCTCCAGCTGGTTAGACTTGGCCACTTGCCCCCAAAGTGACCTGAGAGGGTCATCTGTGAACTCACCAGATGCCTCCATCATTTATTCACCTATGGGACGAGGAGGCCTGGAGGTCTGGGGTGGAGGGGACAGGGCCCGGTCTCCTCTCAGGGGGATCTGATCCAGCAGCAGAGGCTGGGCAGGGGCAGCTGTGGTGAGGGCTCCCTGAAGGGACCACACCCCGTGGCCCCCGGCGGCTGCTGTCCTGTCTCGGCTCTAGGGTCAGGAGTGCAGTGGGCTGGCCCAGGCGTCACCTGCTGGGCCCCTGACGGGGGCTCTGGAGAGAATCACTTTGGCTCACCCTGGTCCTTGGGGCTATCAGATGGAGGTCCCGTCCTGCTGGCTCTCAGCGGGGCTGCCCTGCCCCTGAGGCCTCCACGCTGAGCCAGCGCAGCACTTTGCAAACCTCTCGTGCTTCCATCCCTCGGCGTCCGGACAAGTTCTCAGCTCTCAAGAATCCAGGACGGGACAGGCCCACCCATAATCCACGATGAGTTCTTCACCATAACCACATGTGCAAAGGCCCCTTTGCCAGGTCTCATTACAAACTCACAGTTTGGGGACCAGGGCCAGAACTTTAGAATCTCGGCTGAGACCTTCAAAGTTCTGCCCCTGGAGGTGCCCCAAGCCCAGAGCACCAGCCGGAAGTGTCTCGGGTTTTCACTCCCCGGGGCAGATTTCATCCCATGACCCACTGGTGCCGTGGCCCTTGAGACAGGATACACTCTGAGCTGTAAAAGACACTCCAGGTTCCCTGTGGGATCGGGGTCCCCCGCTTGCACGGGGTCTGCTTCTGGACCTGGAGCTTAGACAGCAGCCCTTAAGAGATTGCCAGGCTACCTTGCTCAGGGCACGCGAGGGGCACCCTGGACATCGGGGTGACAACAGGATGCCGAGGGTGATGCTGTTCTGTTGAAATGAATCAAAACCTCTGAAGAGCTGGAAGACTTGAAGGGCCCCTTGGCTGAGATAGACCGAAGTGCAGACACTTCCCAGATATACCCACCAGCGGAGGGGTGTGGTGGGCAGAGCTGGCCAGCACCCGGCCCAGGGGGCTCAGAGGGGCTTCCTCTGGACCTGCTGATCGTGGGTGGCTGAGGAGTCCCTCTTTGGGCCCCGTCAGGGTCCAGGGCTGCCGTAACCAAGAACCATAGGCTGGGGGACTGCAATCTCTCGGTGGGTGAACGCAGGGTGTGCATGAACCCCCCTTCTCCAGGGGCAGGAGTGATACACTGTCACTCTGCCCGTGGGCATCCCTGTGGGCACTCGGAGCACGACCCAGCCAGCGAGGGCAAGGGCGGACCTTCTCTGGGGCCCAGTCCTGGGAGAGCCCTTTCCTGGGGCAGGGCTGAAGGCTCTGCAGACACACAGTCTGTCCCCCGTGTGTGTAATTCTGGGGGAGCGCAATGCCCGCGCACGAAGGACTGCTTGTTCTCCCCTCGGAAATCTCTTTCAGCGGGGCAGTACCGCTCTGCAATCTGGTTTTTAAAAATATCATGGGGGGAAAAAAGAGCATTAACATGTTTGAGGGAAATGTGTTCTAGTGTAAATGAGCAATTAAAATACAATCAGATTATGCATGCAGAACCAACGCAACCTGCTGAAATCACACCCTCTGTCAGGTCCATAAATACACGCGTGCTCGTCTGTGCACATACACTGCCTCGTGGCCGTCATCGGAGCTGGGATCTGCTGCCTGCATTGTTCTTTACATGCACCGTCTCCTTGAATCTGCTCCCTCCCTCCCCTCCCCCTACACACACACACACACACACACACACACACGTAGCCGTAGATCGTATATTAAACACACACCCATATATCATGGTTTTGATGGCTAAGAGAGATGACATGTCATTCTATTTTTCTTTTAAAAAGGGCCGAGGCTGCTGGAAGCCTCCAAGTGAATAATCTTGCAGTCGACAACCATCACAGCCCTTGAATCTCAGAGTCTGGTTTCTATAATCTTTTCTTCAAATGCCATTTTGGTTGAACAGTCTCGTCCTCTGGACGGGAAATCTGTTGCTCCTTTGTTAGTCTCCTCAACAGGCCAAATGGCACTGCTTTGCTGGTGACAGCTGGCGCCGACTCAGGAGGGGACATCTGTTGGTTTTGCTTGTCCAGACCCACAGCGCCCCCCGCCCCAGGCCGGCCCCCCTGCTGGGTCCCAGGGGTCTCTGTTCCTGAGAGTCCACCCTGCATGGCCTTATGTGAGGGCCGGTCCCCTCCTCCCCATGCCTGGTAATCAGAGTCCCCATTCCCACTGCCCCAGGGACACTAGGTGGATGCCCAGAATCCTTCCTGCTTGTTGGGAAGGGGAGGCCCCTGTCACTGGTTGCTAGGCTGGTTCCAGCAGAGCTGGGGACGGAAAGAGACCCAGAGCCCTGATGACGTTGCTCTAACCCTTGATCCTGCCATACCTGAAGCTTGCCCTGCCCACCCCGCTTTTTCTCAAGCTGGTTTGACTTGCGTTTCCATCTCCTGCACTCAAGCATCATGACTGTGGGTGCTTGAGCAGAAATGGACACGCCGAGCCCTCCACAGGCCCTTCAGACATCGCTCGCTGGTTCCAGATCCTCATGACTGCCGAATCCTTCATGTGTGAGGATGGAGAAATGGCAGCATGGCATGGAGAGAAAGCCCAAGCCCTCATTTTTCTGTAATCCGTTGGAGAATGATGACGGTGCCACGCATGAATAGATTCCCGTCCTCTCTGGAAATTTCAAGGCTGGGTAATGAAGACATTAGTTCCTGGGATGCTTCGGTCTGATGGGAGCCGACTGAAGATAATTTGCTCCTTCCCGTGACAGCTAATGAGCAGCTTTGTGACAGCATGTCGCTGTCTCAGACTGATTTGCCTACACAGCCAGCTACTTAAGAAAAACAAGGTTTTGAGAAAACATAGTTCTAGGGCCCTAGCAATCCTTCTTTCAAAATATTTCAGAAGCTCCACCTGGCATCTTCCTAGTCTGAACATTCCCGAGCAGCTGGAGTCCGCTTCCTTCCCGCCTTGTCGGCAGTGGGTTCCCGGCTTTGTCATCCAGGTTTAGGGGGGCCAGGAGGGGGCCGTCGCCTTCTCTGCAGATCTCCTTTGCCTTTTTAAAAACAATTTATTTAATTTATTTATTTATATTTGCCTGCGTTGGGTCTTCGTTGCTGCACACGGGCTTTCTCTAGTTGCGGCAGGCGGAGGCTACTCTTGCCCAGTGACCATGGCTCATGGGCCCAGCCACTCTGCAGCACGTGGGATTCTCCCGGACCGGGGCACGAACCTGCACCCCCTGCATCGGCAGGTGGACTCCCAACCACTGCGCCACCAGGGAAGCCCGGAGGCTACTCTTCATTGCGGTGGCTTCTCTCATTGTGGAGCACAGGCTCTAGGAGCATGGGCTTCAGTAGTTGTGGTGTGTAGGCTCAGTAGTTGTGGTGCACGGGCTTAGTTGCTCTGCGGCATGTGGGATCTTCCCGGACCAGGGCTTTAACCCGTGTCCCCTGCATTGGCAGGAGGATTCTCAACCACTGCGCCATCAGGGAAGTCCCTCCTTTGGCTTTAAAATAAGAGCCGTGGGAGGGCTTCCCTGGTGGCACAGTGGTTGAGAGTCCGCCTGCCAATGCAGGGGACACGCGCGCTGAGCCTGCGCGTCCGGAGCCTGTGCTCCACAACGGGAGAGGCCACAGCAGTGAGAGGCCCGCGTACTGCAAAAA
>NW_021703769.1:1197524-1231412 GCF_005190385.1 Monodon monoceros
GGGCTTTCCTGGAGGAAGAAGCCTGGAGCAGCCCTCCTTGCAAGGAGTCCTCCTCCCCCTGCTAAGCTGCCAGGACTGCTCAGGAAGCTTGAGCTCTGTTACTTCCGTAGAACACAGCAGCTTATCCACAAGTTCGTTGTAAAGCCTTCAGTTTAAGCCATCGCACCTGGGGTTTCCCGGGACGAGAACCCCAGCTTCCTCCACGGTCATTGTCTGCATCTTGCGCCTCTGTCTCTGGGCATATTGGAAACCAGTGCATTTCCTTCCCAAGGAGAAGGCAAGCAGGCAGTTCACCCTCCAGAGAAAAGCCGGGCGTCGGCGTGTGGATGGGACTTTCCCCGTGGCCTTGGTGAAGCTCCAGCTGGAGGCGAGCGATGCGTAAGGCCCACGATGGGTCTGGCAGCTTCCCAAGTTCACTCCTCCTTAAGACAAAGCGAGACTTCCTGCCCTGCCACGCAGACAGAGAGTAGAAAGGGTTGAGTGCAAAGTGGCCCCCGTAGACCATCCCTGGGGAGCCAGGCTGGGGAGGCCCCCACTCCATCCCCCCCCCCCCCCACCCACCTGCACGGCACCCCCGTTCCCACCCCTCCCCCAGCCCCCATGTCCCCTTCCCCTCCCTCCTCCCTTTCCTCCTCACCCCTCAGCAGCTCATCCCTCCTCCAGCCATCCCATCCTTGCTGAGACAGGAGGGTGGTCACCCGAAACCTGACCTCGTGTCCCGTGCTCTGACCACCTGCTAGCCCTGTCCTGGCCGGCGATGCAGGGCTGCAGGTGGCTCACGCATGCTGCCCTCAGAGCTTTCCTGGTGAAGGTGGGAGATGAATACTCGAGGAACTTGCCGTTCCTGTGGTGCTTGTCGTGAAGACACGGTCATTACGTGCAAACCAGACCCTCGATGGGGCCTTTGGGGCGAGAAACGGAGGCCGTGGGACTAATTAGGCTCCTAGTCAGGGGCTCCAGGCATGGTGATGGCCTGGGTAGCCGTGATTAATCGTGGAGGGCTCGGCACTGCTCTCGGGGAAGTGAGTGGCTCCCAGGGGTGCTGACAGTACGGCCTCTGGGATTGCCTGCGTGCTCGGGGACTGTGTGGGTGGGGCTGGGGGGTGGCCTGAACTTGATGACGAGCCCCCCGCTGCCTGCAGTGCTCTTCAAATGCTGGGGGCAAAGACCCTCCCCAGCGATTCTAAACCAGCGCGTGTGCGGGCAGTGGATTCTGCCTTTAAAAGCAGGTTCCCACAAGGTTCTGGTGGAGGTGGTGGGGCCCCGAAGCCCGAGAAAGGCCGGCACAGTGGACAGATGTCCTGGGGACACCTGAGTTCTCAGGACAGGCAGCGAGTCCCGGCGCGCGTGTGTGTGTGATGATTTATGTTCTGTGTCAACCCGACTGGCCACGGGGCACCCACGTGGTGTGACTGGGACTCATAGCATCAGCTCCCCTGGTCCTCAGGCCTTCGGACTCAGACTGAACTTGACCACCGGCTCTGGGCCTCCAGCCTGCAGACGGCAGACGTGGGCCTTCTCGGCCTCTGTGGCGAGAGCCAGCTCCTCGGAATGCCTTCATATTTGTGTGTTTACGCGCACCCCCTGGGCTCTGTTTCTCGGGAGAAGGCGGGCTGACCGGCTCTCCCTGCCTCAGTTTCCTTGCCTGAGCAGCAACCATAATGATTATTGTAAGTATTTTAAAAACACTTTACTGCATTTACCGTAATCTGGGCCCTCGAGTCCTCGTGGGCCCCAGTGAAACTGATACCGTGGTCTCATCCCCGTTTCGGAAGTGGGGAAACCGAGGCACGGAAAGGTCACGTCAAACTCCCAGGACCAACAGAACTGAACCCACAGATCCGCCCAGGCCTGTTAAATGCATGCTGAGCTACCAGCCCCGCCTCGCAGGTGTGGAGGTGGGGTGAGGTGTGCACACGCCACGTGCAGCTACTCAGGTAAGGAGGAAATTGTTGAGTTCATCGTCACCACTCTCTGCCGGCCCCGTCCTGGCCCAGGGTCAAGCCTCCCCCTGGGAGCCTCCACGAGAGCCAGGGGGACATTGGAGGCCTCGCCTCTTCCCTGCACGGCCCAGGTTCGTCAGCACGTTAGTCAGGCACATGCGATAGCTGTTTGGTGACTGTTATGTGTATAATCCATTTTATCCTCAGCTGGCTGCCACGGTAATTACATTCTGTGGTATTTAATTCAGAACGTGATCATTTATTCCAAGTCACGTTGGGTTGGGCCATAGGCTCGAGGGAGGTGCCGCTGGAGGAGCCCGGCCTCCACCCTGGCCTCCACTCAGGCCGGCTGGCCGGCCGGTGGGGTGTGCGGTGCCGCTGCCCCATTGGGAGAGCCACCGATGCCGGCCTGTCCCCCTGCAGCTGCTTCTCCAGAGTCCTGGCCATCGGGCAGCGATAGCCACAGCCTCCTGGGCCCCACTCATTGTCCCACGAACACTACTGAGCACCGGCTGTGCGCAGACACTGCTGCAGGGGAGCAAACGCGATCCCCGCCTTCAGGGCACTCGCATCCCGGCAACAGACGGCACAGCTACTGATGGCACCATGGTTGGAAGGTGTCGGGCACCTTGGAAACAGTTATGGTCGGGGAGCAGGGGTGCCAGAGCGGGGTGTGCGCTGCCATTTCCCCGAGGCCATCAGGTTGGGCCTCATGGCAAAGGAGACGTTTGATCCAAGACTGAGGGGGAGCCGTGGGGATGTCTGGGAAGGTGGAGCTGCCCGTGCAAAGGTGCTGGGGCAGCAATGGGCCTGGTGCGTGTGTGGAGCCGCAAGGAGCCTGTCAGACAAGGACGAGGAGTCGGGTGTGGCCGGAGGGCGGGGCCTGGACCTCTCGGAGGGAGTGTGTGACCTGTCTTTGTAGTAAAAGCATCCTCTGGCTACTGGTTTTCGCTCCAGATGGAGGTGCTGGAGATGTGGATCCTCCTTCCACCCTGAAAATCCGCCGGTTCCTCCTCCCGGCCCTGGCTCACAGGAGGAGGTGGGCTTGGAAAGCCTCCCAGCTGGGCTTCTGTCTCGGGCAGTGGTCTCCCCTTCAGAGAGGTCCCCGCGGAGGGCCGAACCTTTGTTCCCAGAGGCTCTGCGGCTCGGAGGGCCTGGCTTCCAGTCTGCCTGTGCCCCTCCCCCCAACCCCCAGGCTGCATCTCCCACCCCCCCGGCCCATCCCCCAGGCTGCATCTCCCCCTTCATCTCTGCTCCCCAGCCCACCAGCCTGACACGTGATGCTTAATTACCACGGGGACTCGAGTGACAGCCCAGAGCTCCCTGGGAGTGTTTGATGCTCTGATGCTGTAATATCTGATTCCGATTCTTGGGGGGTTCTCTGCCTTTCATTTCAAATTCTGCTTGTTTGTGTCACTTAAACATTGATGCGCGCTCTCAGCAAGGAGGGGCTGTTTTGCATCTGCTCTTTGAAACATCCCAACCTGCCCACTATGCTGTTCACCTCAAATGGGTGAATTACACGCATGTCATTTATATTTCACTAAAGCTGTTTTTTCTTAAATGTCATTTTTAATAAGTTCCCACCCAGCTCAGCGGGTGCACACACCACAGACACACCCCTTCCAGGGTAAAGACAGGAGTAAAGGAATGCAGAAGCATGGGCTCTGCCAGGTGCCCGGGGTCCCGCCCCCCGAGGGGGTGCACTCCAGGCCCGGCTGGTGGGGCTCTCGCGGGCCTGGTGCGGGGCAGGTACGTGGGGCAGATGCCCAGTTAATGCTCGGGTGTCGTCTGTAAGGCCGCGAGCCTGTTTGTTCCTTGCTTAAACCCAGGCCCTGCCCAGTTCCCAGCAAATAGAGGGCCAGGATTTGAGGAAGGATTGGTGTCCAGCTCACATCTCAGAAAAGTCTCCCAGGGGAGTGGAAGGGAGAGACCCCCATTTTGTTTTGTCCTGCATCTGCGGGGCAGGGGACGCTGGCTGGGGAAGGGACTGGGGTCCGTGTGGGCAGGTGGGCCGGTGGGCCTGGATTCCTGTGCCTAGGACGCGTCTGTGCTGCCCCCGGTGCCTGCGGCCGCAACTGCAGATCCTCTGGGCTCCCTAGTACCCATCTGGGAGGCAGGGGGCTGGGGGCCGGCTTGGAGCTCACAGCCAGAGCTGGTGCTGGGGGACCCCCACCCAGATCCGATTAAGCAGCCCATTCCGTCCACACCCCTGGACTCCGGGGACTTCACAAACCCTCCCAGAGTGGGAGGCAGAGGCGCCTGACACGCCCTGTGCGATGAGGCCCCAGACGGGGGAGCCACCTTCTGATAGCAGCCACGAGCCAGATCCCTTCTCTTCTGCTTCTTCCAAGAAGCGTCGCTTGAGAGCCGCCATCGCTATCCTCCGGCCCTCAGGAGAGGAAGCAGACAGGGTCGCGACCCAGGCTGGTCACGGCTCTGCCACATTTGGACATTTAGGGAAAGAGTAACCCAGTGCCGGCTCTCACCTGCGTGCGTACACGTGTTCACGCACATGTGTGCTGACCGCAGCGCTGGCCACCCTGACCGAATCCCAGCACGCCATGACAGTGGCGGGAAGTGGGACACTGGCCGAGGACCCAGCCCCCCCCCCCACGAACCTGGGTGCTGGGCCCTGAATGGAGGAGACTCTTGGGTCACAACTGCGGAGGGGTCATTTCGAAGGATGGGGGGACACCCACCGGGGGAACCCAGCCAAGCGAGTGCTCACCCCGGGCAGTCCACGGCGAAACAAACTCACAAAAGCCCACTTGGAGGATTTGCAAAGCTGCCGAACTTTGCAGATTTGTAGAAATAAAACACACGGGGCAGGAATATATGCTTTAAATATTAAAATATATTTACATACCCACAGTTTTAACTGAGATTACCAACAACAGACATTCCACGCGAGTCCCGACGCCCTCCAGGTAGAATTCACAAGTGCTTGGCACACCGTCAGGTAAAAACCAAATTCTATAAATAGGTGTTTATGCAAAATACGCGTCCATAAATACATCCTTATGCAAGTCGCTCCCGTCCTGCTGCAGCGCTGTGCGGCCCCAAGGACGGGAGGAGACAGCAGGTTTAGAACACACGCAGGAGAGGGGTCCACGTGGATGTGCCCCGGGGACGGCAGCCCACCGGCCTCCTCTGCATCAGGAGAAACACAGGAAGTCAGGGCCAGGCCGCGCACAGGATGGTGTGGACCCGCGCAGAAGCACCGCCAGCTCCAGCTCACCCACGGGGGGTGGGTGCTTTGTCCCTTCCATGGAGCAGCTCCAACAGCGCCAGCATCACCGGCCTTAACGTCTCCAGAGAGAAGAGAGCTTGTAAACCGCCGGGCAGCCACCAGCTCCACATCCGCCGTTCAAAGGAGAGATGCCAGAAGTATCTCCCCGAAGTCCACAGGTGGCCTCGCACTTTTCGTAACTACTGACGGAGTTACGTAGGAATCGCACACGTTGCTTTAGAAGCACAGCTGTTCGTGTTTCCGAGGGATTCTGAGGCCCCAGGGGATGCTATTTGGCTAAGTCCGTGGGAGAGGGCCAGAGTGTGAGCGGACCAGAGAGAGGCAGCCCTGCATCCGGCCAGGAAGTGGGCCACTCCTTCCGAGCCAAGAGCTGGTCACCCCACTCTCTCTGGCGAGGTCTGAGGGGCTGGGGCAGGGGCGTCCATTCGGACGTCTTGCATTCTTTCTCCTCGGTGCCTTTGAGGCTCAGTCCCCCCAGACCCAATGGCAGATTTTTGCAGGGTCCTCAGTGCTGGGGATCAATCAGGGAGGGGTCACCCCTTCCGGGGAGAAATTAGATACTGTTCCTAGGAAGTGCCGTGGCAGGCCCGTGCCCCTGGGCAGGCGGGTGGGCTGTCAGATGTCGCTCTGGATCTGGAGGGCTGAGGGGGCTTCCTGAAGGTCCATGGGGTTGTCGGAGGCTGAGGACTGGCTGGGCAGAGAAGCCTCCAGGCCGTCCGAAGACCCCGACAGGGGCTTGTACAGGAAGCAGGCAGTGGTGAAGAAGATGAAGCCCAGGACCTGGGGAGAAGGGAGCCGCTGGACCTCTCCTGAGCCACCCGCCCAGCCCCGGCTTTCTCACGAGGTCCTGGGGAACCAACCCTACTCTGGCCAGAGGGTCCATCCGTTCTGCATAGCCAGTCCCTAGCCTGGACCCCAATATTGTTAGGGGGGAATGAAAAGTATGATTTGACTTAAATACAGAGGCACTGGATGAAGTGGAGGTGCTTGTCGTGGGCTGAACAGGGTCCCCGCAAAAGGTGTGCCCAAGTCCTGACCCCCGGAACCTGTGAATGGGACCTTGATTTGGAAATAGGGTCTTTGTAGATGTAATTAAGTTAGGGATCTTGAGATCACTCTGGGTTAGGGTGGACTCCAGATCCAGTGACAAGTGTCCAAACAGAGAAAGGGGAGGAAGGTTTAACACAGTGACACACCAGGAGCAGCCCCGTGATGACAGAGGCAGAGACAGGGTGAGGAGTGTACAAGCCCAGGAGCCCCAAGGATGGAGGAGCCGCCAGGAGCCGGGAGGGGCACGGGACAGAGTCCCCTCAGAGCCCCCAGGGGGGGACGGGCACTGCAGACACCTTGATTTTGCACGTCTGGCTTTCCAGAACGAGAAAAAATGAATTTGTTTGAGCCACCTGGTGTGGGGTCTTTCGTCATGGCCACCCCAGAACCTAAGTCAGAGGTGGTCAGCTTCGGCGGTCACTCCACCGCAGCCACCACCTTGAGCTCCCTGGGAATCACGTGCAGCCTGCAAGATGATAGTGTGGGCGCGCGTGCTAGCCTCTGTACACGGGTGTATGCGTTCAGCGTGTGAACCCTGGGTCTCCTGTAGCACCGCCCAGGCAGATGGGCCTGAAGCCACAGGAACGAGAGGCTGTTTCCACTCTGTGGCCCCGTGAGCGAGCGGGATAGCCCTTCGGGGGTGCACCCGGCTGCCCCCACCCCCGCTAAAATTAGCACTGACTCTGGGAGCCGATCCTACCCCTATGCCGAGGCCGCGGGGGGACTGTCTGGGCAGACAGCCGTCCCGGGGTCCAGCCTGCCGCTCTGGCCGAGGGACCCTACAACACAGGGAAAAAGGAAAGCAAGGGCCGGCTCCCTGCGCGGGGCGCGTCTATTTGAACTGACCCGTTTGTCCAGAGCCGCGCAAGTCCCTTCTCACACTTGGCTATTTTTAAGCTAATCTTCGGGGAGATAAACCCAAGGGTGGCTGAGAATCCTCTGTCTCTGAGGCCCCTCCCGAAAAGGCTCTGCCAGTGGGACATTCCCGAGTCCACCCTCCACCCAAAGAAGAAATCCAAGACATTCTTATATACCAGCCCTAGGATTTCATTTTATTTGGGAAGTTGTGTGCCTTTTCCTCCAACGGGGGGCAACTCAAAATATAAATACTATGCTTCACCCCACGTAGCATACGCCAAGAGATACAGCAGGAAGTTTCCATTAACAGCTTGAAAGCAGAGGGTCAGGCTAAGAAGCAGGACGTAACTCAAGGCCCACTAAGGATGGAGAAGGAGAAGCGCTGCTTGTGGACCCAGCCAGGCGACCCGGCCCAGAGCAAGCAGGCCTGCCCGGGCTCTTGCAGGGGGAGCAGTTTTGATTTCTCCAAAGCCTTAGCTGACCAGAGCCCAGGGGCAAACCACCAAGCCGGGATGGTGAGGGCCCTGGAGGGCAGGAGGCCTGGAGAGTAAGCCCCTGTGACCTGGGCCTGCTGTCCCACTGTTCCCGCCACTGGCATCATGGCATCACGATCCCCAACAACAACAGCTCGAAAGGGGGAAGGATCCCACTTCTGGAAGCCAGGCTGCAGGATGATGCCCGGGGTTCCAGTGGGAAGATCCCAGTGGCATGCCCAGGTGCCCGAGCTAGTTGGAAAAGGCTCTCGGTCCTTTGGAGCAGACTCTGGGACTCCTTCCCGCCGCCAGCGCACCTGGGGGCGAGGCCACCCCACTCACCTTGTACGCCAGCCCTGCGATAAGCAGGTACTGGCTCATGGCTGAGTTCTGGTACACGAAGCAGGAGCCCTGCTGGCCGCACTGCGTCTGCCAGAGCAGGCATGCCTTGTCGATCACCCAGCCGAAGGCGATGGGGCCCGGGATGCCCCCTGCGGAGAGAGGCACATTCAGTACCCGGACAGCCTGCGGGGGCGTCCAGAGACCCAGACCAGGCGGGCTCTAAGGAACGTGGCTTCGGCCACTGGTGTTTACAGCGGGTGCAAAGGGGGCTTAATGTTCCTTTCTCTGGGGGCTTGCCTCCATGCCGGGAGATTCCCCACGGTCTTCGGCTGGTGGAGCCCGTGTGTTAATGAGGAAATGGGTCCCTCTGGGCAAAAACATGGCCATGGGTCCCTCTAGCGGACTGTTAGGGAATGGAGCCCTTCCCCTAGGTGGGCACAGCCTCGTGCTGGGATGCACACCAGCCTGGCGCGTGCCCTTGTGCAGTGAATGCACACTACAGCTATGCATGGCTCCCTCCCACAGCACAGTACCTAGAGTTCTAACCACGATCCACTGGATTCCTAGTGCAAAGGATCGCTGCTGGTCACAGACACACCTGTAATGGAAAACCGGCGCATCAACGCCCGGGAAGCGTGGCCAAGTCACACCCCACGCCAGTGGCCGAGTCCTGGCCGAGCCCCGGGCCGCATCCCCAGGTGGCAAGCACCTCACAGAGGCAGTTAGCTCTCTCCTTCCACAGCTTTCCGGGGGCCCGGCACGTCCCCCGCAGGGGTCTGCAGAGCTCCGCCTTGGCTGCAAAGGGAAGGTTCTGGGCCGGAGTGAACGCGGGCCCGGGCTTACCGTAGAGTTGCCGTTAGTGCAGGGACGCTGCTGAGGAAGGTAAAGACAATTACAACGAATATGAAAAGTAGAAGGAGGGGCTTTCTCTGACAAGTTGAAGTGCATTTCCCTGCGGCAGCATGGCCAAAACCAGAGGAAAGATTCTGAGGGACACAGCTACAGTCTCGGTACACCTGGGGAGCGCAACAACAGCGCTGATTACGGGAGGAAGGCGCGGAGGCCGCCCCGCCCCCGCGTCCGGGCGCCACCGACCGCCTGGGCAGCAGCCACGCACGCTCACCTTCTGGCCACCGGGGCCAGGCGAGGCCGCCTCCGGGCACCCCGCGTGGCAGGGCGAGTAGTACATGAGGCCGTCGGGGCCACACACGGGGCTGTAGTGCTCTGGCTGGCAGCCGCAGGCGGCGTTGCAGGCGTCTGTCAGCCCCAGGTGGCCTTCGGGCAGGAGGCTGCGGGTGGGAGAGAGCGACGGTGGGGCGCAGGCCAGCGTGGGGTCTGGTCCCTGAGGGCCCACGCCTGCAGGTTTCCAAACTCGCTGGGTTTGTTCCACCCGAGGACCGGGGCTTCCTGCATCGCCTTGGCTCCTAGAATCGCTGGATGCGCTCAGAGCGAAGCAAACCAACCCTGCACGGCGCACTCCCTACCTGGCTCGGTTTTGGGTAGGCAGTGCGTTCACAGGGCTCGAAGTGCAAAAACTGCTTGAGTGCCAGGTGCAAAGCGTCCCCATGGCCCCAGTCCCTGCTCTACAGTGCAGGCGCGTGGACGTTCCACAGATCGCTTACCCACACTCTCACAGACACGCACTCTCCCTCTGCGCTCAGATGGAGCACACTGCACACATCGTTTCGTCCTGCTCCTTCCTTTTCCCGCTCAGCACTATCTGGGAGGCGCCCAAGGACTAGACTCCTCCCTATTCCGTGGTACCAAGCCCTCCACTCTGCACCAACTCTTGGCTAGTTTGGCTGTAACGGTACGATGGCATCCTTGCCCTCGGCACTCACACTGCCATCTCTACGGGGAATTCCTGGCCAGCAATCGCTCGCCTGCATCTACGTCAGATATTCCCAAATCACCCCCAGCGGGCTGTTCCCCTCACGTTCCCAACGCAGTGACGCACGGGAGCCCCACTTTCCAAGACAACTCGTAGAGAGGAGGTGGGGCTGGGACTGTCCCGTTCTACAGACAGAGGACTGGGGCTCAGGTGCCGCGTGTGAGTGACTGGCCATCGGTCCCCACTGAGGACACCATCCTTACTGTTACGACCATCTCCAGTGACCTCACCTCAAGTGCCCGACACCCCCCGTCCTCCCCAGGGACCACCGGTGCCCCCAACAGGTGTGCAGAGGTCTCCCCTCGCCCAGGTGCCACCTGGCCCTTACCTCCCGTTGTAGCTGGCGGTCACGCCCGCCATGGGCACGTTGGGGCAGTGCGTGAAGAAGACGAGGAAGGCCAGCATGCTGGTCAGGCTGCAGAGCAGGCAGAACCTGACGATGCCTGAGCCCCGGAGCTTGCACTTGTTCACAAAGAAGCCGCCCAGGAACGTGCCTCCACCGCCTGCTGGCACCACCAGGTACCCTGTGGGGAGGGAGGGGCTCGGTGACGTCCCGGAGCCACGGGGGTGGGGCCAGCAACCCCTGGGCCTGGTCTCCGCTTTAGCGATGGGAGACAGAGGCTCACAGCCATGGCCCCAATCTGCGTGGCGGCGCCGGGCTCTGCTCTCAATGTGAGGACCCTGACCGGTGCTCACAGGGGACCTCGGAGCCTGGGGAGGCCACCCGGCCAGCTGCTCAGAGGCCCAGGGGTGCAGGGGCAGAGCAGGAGAGGGAGGAGGAGAGGTCCCTGGGCCCTGCCCCTCCCACTGGGGAGACCCAAGGACAATCGTGCTCCCCTGGCCCACACGGCCTCTGCGGAGTCTGACCACAAGGGGGTGTTTGGAGAAGCTGGTGGCCGCCGTTTGGTAGCAAGTTGGGCTTCATCGGCATGTGGCTTCTGCCCTGGGATGGGGTGCAGATGGGAGGGGGGGCTCTCCAAGGGTGGAGGAGGTCTCAAAGACCCTGGGTGCGGTGAGCCCGTCTCCCCAGATGGAGACCAGCTCTGGGGGCAGAGGGGGGGACCCAGAGGACACAGCTGTCCCAGGAGGGTTGTCGGCCACTGTGGGGCAGGGAAGCAGCTGGCGGGGGTGGGGCTCTTGCAGGTGGGGTCACAGCCAAGAGGCCAGCAAGGAGGGGAGTCTGGGGCACTAGTCACCGGGGAGCCCCAGTCTGACACCGTCCTCCCTTGGGGGGAGGCGCCCGGCCAGGATCGACCCACATACACCTCCTGCCTGGCAGGTTCTCGGTGTGGCTGTGGCTGCCCCCCCTGCCCAGCGCCACCCGTGGACAGGGCCAGAAGGGGGGGGGTCTGAGGGGGACTCTCACTCTGGCCACTGAACGCCTCCGGTCAGGCAGGCCCAGGGCTCCAGCCTCAGGGAGACCCCGGGACACCCACTGCCTGGCTCACGGGGACCGCCAGGCCCGAGGGAGCATGGTGGGACCTGCCACCCAAACCCTCTCCGCCACAAGCCAGGGATGACGCATAAGGCCCAGGCTCTGGGTGGCAAGGGGGGCGGCAGAGAGAACGGGTCAGCAGGCTGTGTTTAGCACTTCCCAAGCTGCCCTCGGGAAGGACTGTCCTGCCCATTGCGGCGGCAGCCTTTGTAAGTGTGATTAGAGCTGTTGTGTAAGAGCCCAGACACCTGCTCCGGGGCCCCTGCCTGGGGGGGACCACACGCCCAGGATGTGCACCCCGTCTTTCTAGAAGAGACCTTCAAAGGCCCCTCAGTCTCTGAGAACCAGTGAAAAAACGGAGGATCCCCACCACCACAAGATTCAGGGAGCATTCTCACCAAACAAGGTGGCAGCTTCCGAGGCACTGAGGCTGAACTGGGACTCGAGGAACTTGGGGCCAAAGGTGGACATGCCCGCGATGAGCGTGGCCTCTGTGGCCCCAGCGAGGCAAAGCAAGATGAACGTGGGGTTCTTCAGGAGGAGCCAGATGGAGCTGGATGTGGGAGGGGAATGGAGACCAGAGAGAAGAGACAGAGGGTCAGAGTGGGCCAGAGCCCTGGCCCTTCCCAACTGAGCACAAAGAGCCTGGTTCTGAGAGGGGAGTGGAGTGGGGTGTGGGAGAGCCAGGGAGCACCCCACATTTACTCCAGAGAAACCGAGAGTGGGTGTGGGGCTGGGCTGGGGCAGGGGGAGAGCTGGCACCAGGATCCAGAGCCTGTGGCTTGTTGTGAAAGCCGCTGTCACAGAGGTCAGCTGCAGTGGGGAAAGAGACCCTGAGTGACTGTGACACTGTTGAATCTGCCCCAGGGGCAGCCGGGAGAACCAGCAGAGGGGCCTGAGCCAGGAGCCAGAGGCTGCGGGGGAGGCGGCTGTCACCAAGTCCAGGACTGGGTGGCCCCCAGGAGAGGGGAATGGGGCCTGAGGGGTGGGACCACTTCTCAGTCGCCAGCTGGTGAAGAGGGACAGAAATCCCTGAGGGTTTGGACCGAGAGGCCCCTCCAAGGAGACCCCGTGTGGGCTTGGCTGTCTCTCCGACTTCTCTTGGTGTGCACCTGGGGGGCAGTGGCCGGTGTAGTGATGCCAGGGGCCTGAGAAATGGGCCTTGGACCTGGCCTGAGAGTTCCCCCTTGAACCCAGTGCACACGGCTCTACACCCCGCCTGCATTTCCCGGGCCCAGCCCCTCTCAGCCACCGGATGGCAGGTCCAGGACTCGTGAGTGATGTGGGCTGGGGACAGTTTCCCCTGGAGCCCTGGGTCCATCTCGGGCACCCATGAGCAGGCAAAGCCTGGTGACAAACGACTGTGGTCCGACCCCTATCACAGCGGCTCCGACAAGGCTGCCTTTGCTCACATTCTCCGTGTCTGCAGCTAAGGCCTCCACCCAGAGAACCAGCCCCTACCGACCCTACGGGTCATCTTCCACCAGGAGGGAGACCTCCACCCGGCCAGCCGTCAATGCCGACACCTCCCTGTGCGTGTCAGAGCAGCACAGACACCCTGACACTCCGGTGTTCTTCGTTTTGAGGACACGGGCCAACAGTAAACTGGATTCTGCCAAGGAGCATGCAGGGTGGCCAGTTAGCCTTCGTGCCCTGGGAGGGAACTGACGCTAAGGAAGTCGCCCCCCACCCCCGGCCCCTGCGGCTTCTCAGGGTAACTGCAGAGCGGCCTCCTTCCCCATCCTGCTTCAAACAGGGACCCAATTCCTTCAAAACTGACTTTCAAACTCAAGGACTTGAAAAGGTTTCTTTCTGGTCAACAGCCCAAGTCCCACATCCATGAAGGAAACAAGATGCAGAGGAAATGCCATCCTGGTGGGGCTCTCTGGGAGCAGAGTGCGTGCGTGTGTGCACGTGTTGAGGGGAAGCCCAGGTGCAGCCAGTCCCTTCCCGGTCCTGCCCAGACTTGCCCAGGCTTCAGGGATGCTCGCCTGGGCTCAGGGGCAGGTGACTCTCCCCAGAAGTATGTGAACTTCCTTATTTCTTAATCTCAGCCTGCAGGTTGCTTGGCTGCAACTCCCATGTTGAATTTGCTCAGAGAACTAGTCATGACCTTGACAGAGGGCCCATGTTCCGGTATTTATTTCACTACCAGCAACCGGTTTGGGGAACCAAGCCTGGGCATAACCTCCTTATCTCGGGCTTCCCCCCGGGTCCACTGGGGACCAAGCTGTTGACGCCCTTGGTGCCAGTGCTCCCAGGTGGCCCTGCCCCGGCTGCACGGGGCGAGCCTGCCTTGCCTGGGTGACCCCGTCTCCCTGGCCACTGTGGCCCTGGGCCAGCTCTGCCGGCCTTGGTGGCAGCCTCCTGAGTGGGCGGCTCTTCTGGGGGCTCTAACCAGGCAACGGGTAGCCAGGGGAGTTCCCTGACCCTACGTCACCCTCCCCGTGTTGAAGACAGACGGCGGGGGCTCATTCCCGCCACTAACAGCCTCCACCTGCCACGTGGACACTCACGGGCTCAGGAAGTCGCGGGGCAGGTGGGCGCTCAGTGAGGCCGAGGACTCGGGCAGGGGACCCTCCGAGGGCCGCCTCCCCCTGGCCAGGAGAGCCCCCCATGGAATGCCCTGATGAGGGGCACCGGCCGGCCAGGAGCCCCCAGCCCCACGCTGTCCCTCTGAGGCCCCAGCAGCCCAGGCTCTGTTTGTTCCAACAGTGTGTGAAGACAGCACAGTAAGACCAGGTCACGTACAAGATAAACAAGAGGTCACTGCCCGAGAGGAGGGGCGGCTGCAGGGCAGCGAGGACGGGCAGCCGGACGGTCCCCTCCTTGGAGCCCTGTGGGCACGTGCAGGTGACTCCCAGTGAAACGGTCAGAGAACGGGGTGCAGGGGTGACTCCTGGGAAATGATCTTGGGCGGGGTGGTCAGTTGCTTTCCTGGGGACTGTGGACAAGCTGGCTGTGGGGCAACTCGCTGAGCGTCGGGGATTCACTCTGTGACCATGAGGCGTCAGGCACAGCCCCCAGAGCCTGCCGTGCAGGAGCGCAGACAGGTCCCTGGGTGCGTGTCTCTGGGTCCCCCGCAGGCCCGGGAAGTGAGGGGTGGGCACCATGAGGCTGAGGCCCTGGGCCTTCCGTCGCACCAGGCCCTTGGTGCCCCCAAGCCAGGAGGCTCTGTCCTCTCCCCCTTAATCCCTTAGCCCAAGTTCTGGGGCCAAGCCCTGAAGATGGTTGGGTCAGAAGGAGATTTAGGGGCTGTGGGCTCCCCATGTGGCCCTGGAAGGGTCACAGGACCCTCCTAGCTTAGGGTCAAGACCCAGCATGCGTAGGACCCTAAAGGGTCTTCAGAACACACAGACACAGACAAGAGGCCCCCCAGGTCCTTACAGAGGCAGGTCTCTGATGGTTTTCCCGAAGTCGGGGTTGCTGGTCACCCTGTGGCTGCTGTCCTTTAACTGGTGTGTATCAGATGCTCTCATGACCACGTAGCGCTGGGAGCCTGGAAGGATGTGAACATCTGTGAGGGGCAGAGACCAAAGGCCCCGATGCCCCTCCTCCTGGGTGTGGGACCAGCCGGTGGACGAGGGCGCCCAGACAGACGGCCCGTACAGATGCACCACGGTGACGGGTGGCAGGGATGGCGAGGTGGGAGAGAGCCCACAGGCCCAACCTGGGACCAGAGGGAGACGGAAGGTATTGAAAGGGGCACCCATCCCCCGGTGAAACAAGCCTCTTCCGTGGTCCCCGAGCGGGCAGAGGCCGCAGGGGTGGAGGGAGCACACCGGCCGGGCCGCCCTGCCGGATGGCAGCCCCCACCCAGAGGACGACGATCCCGGCCCCACTGCTCCTGGCAGGCAGCAGGAGCAGGGCATGGGGTGTCCTTCTGCGGGACGCACCCACCTGGCAACTGCCGCGGGTAGCCAAGAATGGGCATGGCGATGAGGAAGGCGGCCACTCCAGTGCCCAGGAAGCCCACCCACCAGGCACCGACCCACAGCGGGCTCTCGATGGTCAGCTCCGTCCTGCGGGAAGAGGCACGTGGGGACAGCGTTGTGCTCACAGCATCTAGGGCACGCACGCTGGGCATCCTGCTTGCTGGTTGGTGAGAGGCAGAGACCAAAGGCTCTGCTTGAGGCCCCCGCCCTGATGCCCCACCACCCCCAGTCTGGGACCAGCAGTGGACGGAGGGCATCGGGACGGACACGGGGTGGACATGCACCAGGGGACCCTGCCCAGGCCCACCCCTTCCTCTGGGACCTGCGAGGCTGCCTCCCGACGAGGCCATAGGGGCTGGGGGCCCAGGAGGGGCAGGGCAGAGGGTGGGTGGCTGGTGCCCTGGCCTCGTGAAGCTCAGGGGGCTTGCCTGCGACCCCTGCCTGCACACAAGTGCACCTTTAAATTCAAAGGTACATGGGAAAGAACCCTGGGCTGGACAGCCAGGTGGACAGGAGACAAGGGGCTGGCAGAGGCCAGCCGGCTGCCCCCGAGTTGTGTTCTGGGGAAGAAGCTGGCGACTGAGCCAGTGCTGTGCTTTCCTGAGTTCTGTGAGCCATTCTAGCAAATTACTAGAAGGAGGGGTCCTGGGACCCTCCGCTTTGCAGCCAAGTTGGACAGAAGCGTGGGTAACCGGGAGCCACCACTGCAGTTGGCGTCTGAAGTGTGGGTGCTCTCGCTTACCTGTGGGGTCTGAGCTGACTCCGGAAGTCAGTGTCAGATTGAGGTGAACTGGGGACACCCAGCTGGTGTCCGGAGAATTGTTTGGTGTAGACCACCCCCCCAAAAAAAGAACCTCCCGGTGGCGGCAGGAAATCCCCTCTTGGTTCTGCAAAGGGCATTGGAGCAATTGTGGCCTGGTCCCTTCCAGCTTTGGGAGGCCATCCATCCATGCAGTCCCCTCCCTCAGGCCATACTCTCCAAGCTGCCCAGACTCCCAGGTCCACCAGAGCAAGGTCGGCCTGGACCTACCCCACCCGGGCCGCCGTCCTCCTGCACCAAGGGTGGGCGTCTTCTCTGTGGGCCCAGGTCACTCACCGCTGGCCTATTTCGGTGTAAATATTCAGCAGGGCACCTCCGACCAGGTAGCCGGCTGCGGGGCCGAGGATGGCCGCGGTGTAGAAGATGGCTGGAAGGGAAGCAGAGCTGTCGGGGACCCGCTGCGCTCTCTGCGCCACCCCTCCGGCCCACCTAAGACAAGCCCCGCTTGCATTTCTGCACCTCCACCCCTATCCCCAGGCATGAACTCCTTTAAACTGGGGTTTTCGTTGCACAGTCTCCACTGTGTCTGATATTGGCTGGCATCAATCTTTCAAGGTGTTTTAAAATTATTTCCCTCAAAGCCCCTATAGACACCATTTGGACTCTTTCCCCCTCAAAAGAGCAAAGATCCTAAGACTCATTTTGCAGGATGAGGGCGGCACCATGAAGCGCTGCAGGCTCACCCGGGTCCCAAATGCCCCCGGAATGGCAACCGCTACGTGACACGGATGAGCAGAGTCCAAGGTGGACGTAATGGAGCAGAACAGCGGGCAAATCCGGCTGGGCCGGGGCGTCGGCCGCGGGCTCTCCACTGACCCCGACCCCTTCCCTGGGAGAGCTGACCTCGCAGGAGGGATTCGGAGAAGCGGCTGGCCTGAGGCTGAGGACGCGGAAATCTCACCCCAGATAAACGAGAGGGTCTCGGGGGCAGCTCAAGGCTCGAGCCCAACCCCCGAGGGCGGCGTGGCGGCCCCCAGTTCTGCAGCCCAGCCACCAGCCGAGCCCGGCTCGCGGGATCTTAGTTCCCTGACCAGGGATCAAACCTGGGCCCCCTGCAGTGGCAGTGCAGAGCCCTAACCACTGGACCACGCGTGTCCGCGCTCCAGACCCTGTGGGATGTGCCAGGGGTCGGGCTGAGGCTGGCGAGCACCACCTCCATCACCTGAGGTGTCACCTCGCCTAGGAGCACCTGGGGCCATTTGGGGCCGCGTGTGGCCAACAGGGACACACATGTAGGGGGCTTGGACGGGGCAGGGCTCTGAGTAGACGGCCGGCTGGCGTCACCACCATCACACCCCTCCCACTCACCGATGTAGACAGGCGAGTAGCTGGACTTGACATTCTCGTCCAGGTAGGTGACGCCCAGCGTGTAGAGCGGGGTGGCGCCCACGCCATGTAGGAACTGGCCCAGCATGAAGACCAGCTGGTAGCTGGACAGGCCAGAGGCGTGGCCCCTGCAGGTTGTGCTGTGGTTGGCCCGGCATGTTCCGACGGCCTCGTCCACCTGCACCTCGTAGGGGCCGGTGGTGAAGTGGGGCAGTGAGAAGACCAGCGAGCCAGCGCCCATGACCAGCACGCCCCAGCCCAGCCAGCGAGGCTTGTGGCCGTGGCCTCCGAAGTAGCCAACGAAGGTGAGGCAGAGACAGGCGGCCACATCGTAGGAGCTGGCGATGAGGCCACTGTGGTAGCTGTGCAGGTCGTAGCGCCGCTCGATGGATGTGATGACAGTGTTGATGAAGCCATTCACTGTCATGCCCTGCAGGAAGGAGGCCGCGCACAGGAATAGCAGGAAGCCCCGGGGTGTGTTGAAGGCCTGCAGGCACGTGGGCGCGAAGGCCCGCCAGCCGCAGGCCTCGTCCGGCCGCCCCGTCGCCACGTAGCGCACCTCCCGGGCCGCCTGGGGCCCATGCTTCTCGGGCTGCGGCTGGCACAGCGGCTGGCTCAGGGGTGAGCCGAGGGACGCCCGCCTGCTGGGGGGCGTGCAGTCACACTCGCTGTTGGTGGCCAACGGGGGGCCGGGGAAGACCAGCTGCGGCATCTCCGAGGGCGTGACAGCGATGGCAGCGGGAGTGGATGCGGAATTCCAGCGGCGGTCCGATCTGCGGGAAGAATCCATCTCCAGGAGAACCCTCCCCCGGCCTGTCCCCGGGGGCACCGACGGCTCTGCCTGTCCGCTACCCAGCCTAGTGAGGGCAGCCCCCGGCCTGAATGAGGCCACAGAGCTGAGAGGGGAGCTGAGACACAGAAGGACTGAATCAGACGCCATGTGAGCCCCTGGTCCACCCCGACCCGCACCCCCCCCACGGCCTTGGCTCGCCGGCCTGAGCTGTGCGCTCCGCCAGGGGCAGCTGACCGTGCCCGCCCTCAACTCCAAGCCCGGCCTCCATTCTTCCCTGAACTCACACCCGGCCGGCCTTGTGCTCTTTAGCATGAAAGGGAAATCCAACTTAGTCCAGCGTGTGGAGAGTGTGGGAAGTGAGGAAGGGGGTACAGGCAGGCCCAGCCGGGCCCCCGGGATGGCACCGGGCGGGAGGGTTGGCTGGTGCTGGGCCTCGCCCGTGGCTGGTGTCTCGAGATGCTGAAACCGCTGCAGGTCGCAGCCCCACAGACAGGTTCAAGGGACACTGTGCCAGCACTCCATCTTTCTGCAAACCCCCAGCCCGGCCTGTTCCCGTTGCCCTATCTGGGCCCTCACTTTGACTCCCAGCCCACAGACCAAAAGGAGCTCAGTCGGGCCTGAGAAATGGCTGCATCTCGAGGCTCCCGGGGCTCCCAAACACCCCCAACACCCCCAAGCTTTGAGAAAAGGTGGGACCTATTGCCAGGTAAACATCTTTCTGGGCCCCCCAGGTGGCAACAACCACTCTGCATCTTAAGAGGAGAAACGCTGACTCCCCTAACGGGAGCAAGCCGCTCAGCACAAGCACAGTCGCTGTGATAGCAAACACCTGACCTTGGTTGTACCCACAGCCCCTGGGGCCCTGTGCGAGGGTCTTCTGCCGAACTCAACACACTTCCATCGGGTTACCTCTCGCTATGGGCTGAACCGTGTCCCCTGGAATGTGAGTGATTTGGAGGGGGGGCCTCTAAGGAGGTGACAGGTAAAATGAGGTCACGGGGGGGGGGCCTGGTCCACTGCGGCTACTGTCCTTTAAAGGAAGGACTCTGGACCCAGACAGGCACACAGGGAGAACCCGCTGTCGGCCACTCAGGGCCCGAGGCGGCCTCAGACCCCCCACTGCGCACGGGTGTCAGTGATGTCGGGAGAGGCCGCTGCCCAGAGGGCTGCCGCTGCCCCCAGCCTTGTCTCAGGTTAGGCTTGGTGGACCGAGTCCTTCAGGCAGCTAGTCACGGAGCACCACTCTGCTGGGCCCCGAGCCGGGGACGCGGAGGGCAGAACGGTGGTCCCCACCCCCGGCCCGAAAAGATACATCCTCCCGACCGTGAGCATGACCTTATTTGGAAAAAGTGCCTTTGCAGATGTGATCGGTGATTTGAGATGAGGTCCTCCTGGCTTGGGGAGGGCCCCAAATCCAGCGACAGTGTCCTTATTAGAGAAGCCACATGATGGCGGAAGCAGAAACTACAGTGATGAGGCCAGAAGCCAAGGACGCCTGGGGGAAGCTGGAAGAGGTGGGAAGGACCCTCCCCCGGAGCCTCCAGAGGGAGGGCAGCCCTGCCCCCACCCTGACTTCAGACTCTTGGCTTCCAGAACTGGGCGGGGAATAGAGTTCTGTTCTTTTAAGCCCCCAGTTTGTGGTCCTTCATTACAGGACACTCACGCAGCCCCCGAGGAGGCCCGGCTTTCAGGACACCACAGGCCTGGAGGGAGGTGGAGTCTAACAGACACTCAGAACAGGACGTGAGCCCAGTGGTGAGTGCAGAGGGCGGTACCACTGAGAGTCCTGGGCGGCGGGGCGGGAGGGGACATGGGGTGCCTCTGGGGGAGCTGCGCCTGGCAGGGGCCCAGCTGGCAGAGGGCAGAGAGGACTTTTCAGCCGTGCTGGCCACAGGCAGATCCTTCAGCCCTGGCGACGACAGGTTTTTGGCTTCTGTGGGCTGGTTTCTGTTTGTTCGCTTGCTTTGTTTTGTTTGTTTTGTGTTTTTTGGCCAAGCCACATGGCATGCGGGCTCTTAGTTCCCGACCAACGGTTGAACCTGTGCCCCCGCAGGGAAGCTCAGAGTCCCAACCCCTGGGCCTCCAGGTTAGGACTATTTTTAAACAAAAGATTGGCTTTATCTTGTGTTAACCTTGCAAACTGGGAAGCGGCCCAGGGTGAGGGGAGTGGGCCGTGGTGGGACCACACCCGGGTCTGGGAGGCAGTTTTGCGTGTGGGGGGGTCTGGGAGCTCCGCCTCTGCTGATCCCCTCGCACCCCGTGCGTTGAGGCTGGGACGCCAGGTCTTTCTGTCAGACCTCTTCCTCTCCTCCGCCGCACTGTCTTAGCTAATTTTAGCCTCACCCCGGCCTCCTCTCCGGCCTTCCCTGGGGCCAGGCCGTGGGCGCAAATGCCATAAGACACTGCAGCATCCCACTTCCTGGCAGAGTCTGAGCTCCACGCACAGCCCATCGTACAGGAAAGGGAAGTGGGCCCAGAGGAGTCAGGAGTTTCCCCAAGGCCACACAGCCATCCAGGGCCAGTTAGGACGAGACCACGTGGTAAGGCTTCAGAGCTCACGAGAACGCTGGCTGTCCTCGCCAACGTTTCACTCAAAGAACCAAGACCAACTGTGTGGCATTGACACACGGGGCCAAGTCTTTGCTCTGGAAACTGGACTGCCAGGCGATCGGCGGCCAGATGTCGAGGCCTCCCGCCTGAGTCATTCCCCAGGGCCCGCGACCACGCCCAGGGCTGTATGTATAGAGCCACCACCTGCTCCGTGCACCCTGGCGCGCCAGGCTCGGTCACACGGATGAGGAGGGTGCCCACGGAAGGAGCAAAGTTCACACCGCGTGAAGGATCGTCAAGCCTCCAGGAGGGACAGAAAGCCACGCACCTGCTCCCAAAACAGGCACTGTAGGCACTTGGGCCGCCGTGGAACAGAGCAGACGGTGACAAGCGTGAGCCCCGAGACAGCACAGCGCTGCTTCCCACCAGCCCCGCGGCTCAGACGGGCTCCCGAAACAGAAACACGGAAAAAGCTCGACCTTGCCCAGAGGCGGCTGCGTGTTCATGCTGTGGGGATACATTCCTCCGCCACGTGCACACACACACACATCTGTGCACACACCTTCCACACGGAAACACGTGAACGCACGCACATAACCAGCAGGGCCCTGGACCCCTTCCCAGCTGGGATGGACCCAAAGGGAAGGCATCCAAGCGGGCCGAGGGGCAGCGGCTGCTCTGAGAGGTCGCTCCAGCGGCCTGTGGGGATGGACGGTCAGTACTGCGCCGGGGAATTATTATTGGTGGGTGGGCCTTCCTAGGAGGGATCTGCAGAACCGCCTCCCCCCCCCCCCCCGCTCTTTTAACCATCCTGCCCATCCCCCGCAAGGAGAAATGCAGGGGCCGGGACAGGAAGGATCGGACCCCAGCAGGGCTAAGGAGGCAGCCAGATCGCTGAGCTAGCGCGGCTAGGGATGGTCATGAAGAAATAGAGTCCTTCCTATTTGAAAATAAAGCCCTTAACAAGACTCCAGTGCCACTGGTGTGTGGCCCAAACAGCTCCACGTCAGCGTAAAGTTTACCTGAGCTAAGAGCTCTGATCTCTGACGTAAACACATAAAGTCAACCTGCGGTCCCGCACATCACTTGCTTGTTGATTCAGACTGAAAATCCCATCTTAGACACCAGCCAGGAGACCGGCGGTGGTCACCACCCGCACGGGATGAGAAGTAAATGGCGCCGCTCGGGTGGGCAGCCCCGGGGTCTCCTCCCTGGGTCCGTCAAGAGCGGCTGTGATGGCCAGGACACAGCAGCCTGAGCGCAGACTGCACGCCCCCGCCCGCCTTCGAGGCAGCGCGAGGACAGCGTCTACCCAATCTCTCACTAAGCCCAGATTCTGCTCCACCTGCTGTGTTCCAGTCGGAAGGTGTTCACCCTTACCAGCAACGTCTTGATGAGAAAGGAGGCTGGGCCCTCCCATGACGCAGGCGCCGAGGTGTGAGGTGTGGTGGGGGTGGGGGGGAAGGCGGACAGAAACACCTGCGACGTGGAGCCAGTGTGTCTGGAATGTCCCCTCCGTCGGCAGGCAGCGCCGGATCCTGGGTCCGGGGCTGTGTGACACCTGGAATCTCACAGCCACGAGGACGGTCACACGTTCTCGGGTCTTCAGGGGGAGATTCCTGAGTTTGTACCCAGATCTCATGCGGCTGTGCCCGGGCGACACATGCTGGGCGTGCACGGTGTCAGGAGACAGCTCCAGAAATGGACACAGACAGTCATGTTGACGCCTGCCCCGGACTTAAAGGACACTTTGCTGTGTGTGCAGCTCGAGGACTGAATCTCACGGCAAAGGTCTGCTGCATAAACGGGCCTGCAGGAGCTGCCAGCTCCAGCACGAGGGCATCTCAGCCACCGTGGCTGAGTCCAGGACGCAGACTCGGATGTGGACTGGGTGGGCACGGCCAGCTGCTCTTGGTCTCCCGGTCAACAGCACCCTCACGACAACGCTGCTGGGGCCTGGGGGTGCAACGCAGGCCACTCGGGGTGATTTCTTTCCTGGACATGCTTCTGAGAGGGCCAGAGTTGACTCCCCGCGGGGCTCAGCCAGGAGAAGGTGACTTCATGGCTGGTGACTCCCTGCAGGTGGCCAACCCCCATTAAGGCCAGGCTGGTGGCCCCGAGGCCATTGCCTTTCGTTCCTGTCTCAGGTCCCTGTGGTCAAGCTGGTGGGAGGGTGACAGGGGCTGCAGGGTCCAGTGGCAGCACCACTTAGATGCCAGCTGGCTCCCCCAATGAGTGGACACCACAGCTGGGCTTGGGGTGGAAGTCAGGCCTCCCCACCAACTCCCCCTCTGGGCACTGAGAGTGTGCACGTGGCCTACGGTTTCTTTCCGCTTGGAAATCGTTTTAGCAAAAAAGAGTATCTGCTTCCCACCTGCTGCTGAGGCCTGATGCAAGGTGTGGCGCCTCTTCCGGGACCTGAATTCTCGGGCTTGGCTGATGGTTGAGCGGGGCCCTGGTGACTGTAGCCAAGCTGGGTGGAGACTGCACCCCAGGAAGGACGGGCCAGCTCCTGCCAGCATCCCAGGTCCAGTGCACAGGTATCCTCACCTGAGAGACCCCGATGACATCTAAATCCCGGCCTCTCCTCCCTACTCTCTGCGGAGCCCACGCCTCAGAGTCTGGTGCCTGGTCCATGATCTCAGAGCCAAGAGCAGAATGATTATAGCTTCTACCTGTCGGTCTGGTGGGTCCCAGGGCGCCCAGACATTGCGCAAACATTCCAGGTGCGGCTGTGAGGGCGGTTCTGGAAGGTTCTGGAATCAATTAGCATTTGAATCGGTATATTTAGAGCCCATGGGCCTCATCCAATCAGCTGAAGGGCTGAATAGAATGGAAAGGCTGAGCCCTGAATTGCCCTGCAGGGCTGCCTTTGAACTGGGACCGGCTTTCTCCTGCCTTCACTCACACGGAAACATCATCGCTCTCTCTGGGTCTTGAGGCTGCCGGCTTTCAGACGGCAGCCACGACATCACCTCTGCTGGGCCTGCAGCTTGCCGACCA
Organism: Monodon monoceros; assembly: GCF_005190385.1. Taxonomy (NCBI): domain Eukaryota; kingdom Metazoa; phylum Chordata; class Mammalia; order Artiodactyla; family Monodontidae; genus Monodon; species Monodon monoceros. The sequence continues at coordinate 1,221,197 of NW_021703769.1, forward strand.
CGTATCTTACAAAGTCACGTAGGCTGAGTTCCTAGAATTAGTCTCTTTTTATAGCGACCTATCTGCTGTTGGCTGGGCTTCTCCGGAGACCCCTGACTCATGCAGCAGGTAGCCCTGCGCCAGCACCTGCTTGTGCGAGGCCTGTGCCGGGCGGCGGGTTTGGGGACCGCGGGACACCGTCCTGTCCACAGGAGCTCACTGCCGCCACACCCAAGGCTGTCCCAAGCCAGCAGCAAACTGTCCCAGCTGCAAATCCAAACAGCGCAAGCTGCCGAGAGCTGGTGGCAGCAAGACACATACAGCTTGGAGCCGACAAAGGCCAGGGAGCTGGGCTGCAGGGCAGGGCATCTGACAAGACGCCGCCACCATCACATCGACGCCCGTCCCACGGGCCCATCTCAGCTGAGCCCCCTCCTGCGCACAGCAGACCCGTGAAATCCCCCACCACGGGCGCACCCACGTTAGGGATGTGACTTTCACCCCCGAGCCGGGCACCCTCCCCCGGGCCCCGTGCTGGACCGCCGCCCTAGGACAAAGTCTCCAGGGTGCTCCAGCCATGTGACCCCCAAACTGGGGCAGCAGGGCGCTGGCGGCCCTGGAGTCCCCGCTCAGCCCTCAGGTAGGCCTCCCTGCTGTTCTGCTGCCGGCATTCTCAGGGAAAGATGTCTGAGGCCGGGAGCAGCTCTGATGAAGCCTTTGACAGCTCTCCTGGCCTTGGAGAACCCCTCCTTGTACAGAGAAGAGACTGTCCTCCTCGCAGGAGGCACGCAGCTCTCCCCAGGGAGCCCCCTCTCAAGGGGGAATCTTGTCCCACCCTCCCGGGCTGTCCCCGGCCAGGCGGCAGCAGGTCGGCAGCAGGTGGAGGGGCCGTGGGAGCATGCCCCACTGCCGGAGGCCTCCCTCCCCTGTCCCCTGGGGAGAGTCAGAGCCTGCGGGGTTGGGCAGGCTGACTGGCAGGGGGGATAATGTGTACCCTGGGGCCTCAGGCCAGCAGCTCTGCACCCGGGGTTTCAGCTGGGTGAGTGAGGGTGTGTACGCGTGTGCACACGTGTGAGCGTACTTTTGTGTGTGTGCACGGCTATCTTAGCAGGAAACCACAGGTTTCTTCGGACTCCCAAGCTGGCCTGGCCCATCAGCTGAGCCCAGAGGTGTCTGTGCCAAGGAACTCCCGGCCCCTCCCCCACTTTGCCTCCCTCCCGCTCCTCACAGCCTCACAAGCTCCCCCCACCCCCGACAGCTGTACGGTAGGAGGTCAGTGGCCCCCACTTGGGTGGCTCGCCGTAGCTCCACCTGTGAGAGCTGAGATGCTGGCGTCAGTCAAGGACTGAGATGCTTTTCATATCCACATGCGTGGCTCTGCCCACTTCTTTCCTCGGGTCTGCTGCAGCCATTTACTTCTCTCCTAGCTGAAGGCTGTCCGCAAAGCGTAGCGGGTGGGAAGGGTGCAGGATTACCCAGAGTAACGTGCTAAGCCTCAGGTGGCGGCCCCTTGGCCCCTGGGCCTCCTCGGCCTGGGTTCCCGTGGGACAGTCTGGCTACAGCTGGAGCAAATGCCCCAAGGGGCCTGAGGCTGAGCCACGTGGGGCCCGTCCCCACGCCAGGGGTGCTCCCGGGCTCTGTCCTGGCCACGCTGGGAGCTTGGCAGCCAGGGAAGAACCACAGGTTTCATTTCTCCTCTGCCTCGCGCTCCAGCCAGCAGATGCCTCGACCTGACCGCCCCGAGGCCGCCAGCCACAGTCACACGGCCCCCTCGGCCGTGCTTCTGCCTCCCCGCCTCCCATCCCTGCACCTTCAGTACCCCACGACCCCTGGGACCCTGCAGGCCGCTCTCTCCCCTCGCCTCCCAAACCCAACCTGCTCTCTCGTCCTCCGAGTGGGTGAGTGGAGGGGGCCTTCAATTCCTAAAGATGAGACTCAAAGCTATTTATGGAGCAAGCACCGGGTGGCAGGACCTGGGTGGCCACCGCAGGGCTGGCGCCTCCTAATCTGCATACCTGATAGCCACACACACAGGTGAGTGGGCAGGAAGCTGGCTGCTTTGCATGGAGGCCACAATGAAGGACTGTCTCAGGGAGACCTGGAAAGACCCGTCCCTCAGGGAGTGTCCTGCTGTCTCAGCATGGATGTTCCTACTTCCACCCTGTCTCCACGGCCTGAGCCCGGTGTGTGGGAGCGTGGGGTGAGCAGACTTGCAGAGGCCCTCATGGGTTTGGGGGTGCCGGGGAAGGTTCCGTCCACGTGAGGGGCCTGCCCTGGCGCAGGCTGGACTCTGCCACTCCCAGGTGGCCCCTTAGGCCCTTGGGTCCAAGTACCAGGCCCACGGCATCTGCCGAGAGGCAGGGCCCCGAGCAAGCTGGGGTGGGAAGGGGGCGTTGCCCTCAGCCCAGCATCCTGAGCCTTCTGTGTTTTGGGTGGAAGGGCAATGCCTCAGGTACTCCCAAGGCTTGCTGGATAGAAAAGCCACGGAGGAAAGGCGGCCCCCGTGGTGAGGGAGCTTGTGTGGTGCCTGGCAGTGTGGGCGGAAAGGACCCGCTGCAAGCAGCCCCCAGCCAGGAGCCCGCGACTCTGAACCCAGGAAAGTGGACCCAGCCGGCCTGGTGCTTGGACCTCAGTGGCCTCACCGGCCACACCATGGGTGAGCAGCTCACGTAAGGGACATGTGGTTTGTCAGTGCATCTCCCCACCCCCGGAAATGTGGTCCAAGAGGCTAATTCTGGGTAATGCTGCGGGAAGGGGGCTGCACCGTGGCCAAGGGCAACAGGGATGTCTGAGGCCAGGGGGCTGAAGGCTGAGCCGGGGCAGTGGCAGGTAGAGTCCCCACGAGCAGCCTGCAGGAGACATAGCCCGGGCCCCGCGGGCGGCAGATCGGCTGGTCCCCCTCCCCCGCGGCAGGGCCTGGCTCCACCAAGTCACTGAGAGCCCTGGTCACCTGAGGCCTGAGCTGGGGCCCCCCTCCCGCTGCTGGGGCAGGATCCCGGCAGGCCTGTCTGGTTACCTGCCGTGGAGAAGACGGGGGTCCTGCCCTGATGTGGACGCCCATGCCCACCACGACCACACCGAGGTCACACAGCAGCTGAATGTCCAGGAACAAAAGCGGCCAAGAGTCCTGAGGATTACTGCATACGTCCCCCCATAAGCGGGCAGTGGGCTCTTGGCCACGCCTGAGCACGGGAATATTGCCGGGTCTCTGTCCACTCCCCAGTTGGAGGAGACAACGGAGGAAGCGGGAGTGTGGCCAGGGCAAGTCCTCTGGCCCCTGCCGGGCCCTCTGCACCGGCACAGCTCCATCCAGACCGAGAGCAGTAGGCTCTGTCCCACCACCTGCTGGCTCTCCAAGTTGAGTTGCTCGGAATCGGGCACTCAGACAGGACCGGATGCCAGCCCCAAGACCTCGTTCACACAGCCCTCATCCTGCCTCATTCACACGGCCCTCATCCTGACCTCCAGGCTCCCAGCCACCTCACCACAGCGGCGGGGAAGGGCGTGGTTGGGATCTGCCCAGCACCTGCTGCAGGGACTACACCCGAGGAACCATGGATTAGGTCATAGCCACCCGGGACGGAAGCAGCCCCGTGAAGAATTTCCAGACGATATCTGCCAGCCCTGCCCAGCAGGATGGGTCCTGCTGATTCAGGGCAGTCAGGGGTGGGGGGGTCCAACCAGGAGGGCTCTCCCTTCCCTCCCTCCAGCAGCACGTGGGAAAGCTAGGCTGTGGAGGCCCAGAGGCATCCTGCCTGCATCCCACAGGCCTGGACTGTCCTGGCCAAATGCTCTTGTCCCCTTAGGTGCCGCCCATCTTTCGGTGGCAGCAAAAGACACCCTGCTCTGTGTCAGGCCTGGCCCTCCTGGGCCTCCTTCTCCCCTGGGAACAGAGCTGTAAAATGTCTGGAATCACACAAATGTGGTTCAAACCTCTCCACCACGTTCTGCCTGTGTGACTTTGGACAAGTGCCTCGGTTTACTCATCTGTGGAATGGGAGTGATAGTAGCTCCCTCGTGGGTGGTGGTAAGGATCCAATGAGATGATGCTCAAAGCACGCAACACAGGGCCTGCACATTCTAAGGGACCAATAAAGACGCCTGTGGTCGTTATGATTACTGCCGGTGTTAGATTCACCCTCCAACCCGGCTAAAACCAAGTGCTTTCTCTCCTCTGAAGTCCATCTGCCCACAGCACCCCCATGCTCACGGTTCGCCGCCCCGCCAGCTCCCTGGAGCCAGTTTCTGATTAGATAGAGGAAACCCAAGTTCCCCAAAGCACCGCGAAAAGCGGCCACTAGGAAGCTGGTTCCTTCACTGTGGAAAACTACTGCAGCTCCTAGCGGCTCCAGACAGAAACAGGCCCCATCACCAAGTCTGACCTTGGCAGCAGGAGCCTCCAGGCACCCACATGGGGGATGGGGCCCGGACCCCACTGCCTGATGGGCTTCTCCCCACCGGCTTCCACACCGCCCAGGCTTGCTCCTCCGGGCTGGAAATCTCAGCGTCTGCCTAGGTTTTCCCGTCCGGAGCCAAGCGTGCCCACTGGGTGCAGAGGGTGGGCCCCTCGTTTCCATCCTCCCTCAGCCTCCGCCTGCACCCAGGGGCGCCCGGTCTTCCAGTGCCGGCTCTCTACCGGACGCGGGGACCTCGCGTAGTGGGGCGGGGACAGGGGCGTGGCCCGTATCGCCCAGGCTGGGACCAGTCCCTCGCGCCCACCCAGTAGCTCGGCCCGCGGGGCCGGCTCCGCCCGCGCTCCCCTCCCCGAGGTGCCTGGAGCGCGGCTGGCGCGAACAAAGCCCTGCCGCCCGCGAGAAACTTCAGTTCAAGACGATTTCCTCCTTGACTCAGCGGCAGCGGCATCCGCCGCAGGTGTGGGCCCCGCCGCAAGCCTGCAGCTCCGGGAGGCTCATCTGTCCCTGGTGCGACTCCCGTGGCCTGCGCCCGCGTGCGCGCCCGGCCACCTGCCCCGGCCGCTAGCCCTGGCCGCTCCCTCCAACCCCGCCTGACCCCAACCACCATCCATCCCCTCCCCCTCGGCCCGCCTCCTCGGAAGCTCCCCGCCTGGGGAGCGGGCAGCTAGAAGGGGCGCATTGTGCAGCCGATTCCCTGGAGGCAGGCGGGATGTGGGGTGCTGGTCCGCGCTCGGTCCCGCCTTCCCGGCCGCGGAGGGGCTTGGGGCGCACTGCCGGCGCCCCGAGTCCCGCCCCGCGCGGCCTCCCCGATCCCCTGGTCCCCGCCCAACGTCTGAGGGCACCTGCCGCGCTCCTGACATCAGCAGGTCTGGGCCCGGCGCACCTGGGCGGCGCGCCCACGAAGGTGGCCTGACCCTCCGCGGCCCACGCTGCCCCGAGCACTCACCGTCCAGAGGACCCAGCCGCCGCGCTGCGAACCAAGCTCTGGCTGCCGCTCAGCGCCCACTCCAGCTTCATTCATCCCATACCGGGCCCGCCCCGCCGCGGGGAGGAGGCTGCCCGGCCTCACCTACTCCGGCCAATGGCTGTGCCGAGCGGTCTGGGGCCGCGCCCCCCCCCCCCCCGGGCCCGCCCACTGAGAGGTGACAGAGGCCTGAGTGCGCGGCTGGGGAGGGAGCTGGCGAGGGGCGGGGCCCGGGGCTGGAGCAGGGAGGAGGGGGCGCGAGACCCGACGGGGCGAATGGAGGAGGGGCGGGGGCTGGGACGCCCCTCCATCCCCCAGGTCGCCGCCGCACGGGCACCGGCGCGCGCCTTCGCTGACTAATCCCTCCCAACCCCAAGAGAGCCCGATCTCCGAGCTACAGGCTGGGAAACCGAGAGCCGAGCGGTGAAGTGTGTTCCCCAGGCCGCGCGACTACTCAGTTTCGAACTGACTCGGAATTGAAGCAGGGCGTGTAGGGCCGAGACCTTTGGGAGAGGACGTGGGAGGGAGGGAGTTTCCCGCACTACCCCTTCGGCAAGGCCACCTGTGGCCAGGTGGGGGCCGGGGCAGAGGCGCAGGAGTGGTCTAGACCCAGGTCCGGGCTGGGACGCCCACCTGGGAGCAGCCCCTGTGGTGGGCCCCCGGCGCCCGTGGGAGTTGGGAATGCGGGTTTGGGGACGTGCCCTGGGCGCATGGTGAAGCCAGCACCTTCCCCTGGGGAATCCACTGTTTTCCGTCTGTTGCCTTTTCAGTAAAACGATCCTCTTTTGACGTCAGCGCTGATGTCAGGAGAAGGGGAGGCACCAGACACACTGCCCTCAACAGGGGGGCCTGTTTGAATCCTCCCAATATTCCTGCTGTGTGACCTTGAACACAGTGCTTAATTCCTCTGAGCCTCAGTTTCCTCATCTGTGAAAGAGGAGTGATGATGGAGCTTCCTTAAAGGGCTGTTGAAAACACTGAATGAAATAAAACAGGTTGGCTGTTTTAGAGGTTGGCTCATGTAAGGGCTCATAAGAGTTGCCAAGAAGTGACATATTAATAGCTGATCACAATAACACTCCACAATTTTTCCTTTTTATTTTCCTTAAAATCAATTTATTTTAAAAAGAAGCCTACAAAAGTCAACCGTGTGTGTTTGTGTGTGTGTGTGTGTGTGTGTGTGTGTATTTGAATCCTGAGAGAAGTTGGGTAAGGGAGTAATGACCAGTGTGACCTTAGCCTGGTAAAGCCCATGGAACCACAAAGGAGATGCAAGAGGCTGGCCTCTTCCTGTGCGGGGGTGGGGAGTCAGAACTAGAGAAGGAGGTGCTGGGGCTTATGGGAGAATGTCCCGTTCACAGTTAATTGTGAAATGCTCTTCCTTCAGTGCTGGGCTTTTGCCCACTCACATCTGGTGCTGGGAGTCCCTAGTGATGTCTGCAGGGCTCCCGGCCGCCTCCATGCCTCCACTCCTGGAAGCTGGGGTGATGTCCAGTTACTCCTAGAAGACTGGTCTCCGCTCCTGGCACTGCCCTTTAAGAGTAAAAAACCAGCAACTGTTGTTCCTGGATGGAGAAATTCCCTCCAAGAGGATGAGGGACTGCTGGGGAGTCGGCCGTTCTGCCTGGCAGAGGGTGCCCGCTCCATGAAGATTTCCCCATGAGGACAGGGAATTGAGCTGCCCTGCAGACCTGGGCTCAGTGTGGAAACTGCTGGGAGCAGCATTTCCCAGGAGAGCCGAATGGAGATGCTTTTTGTAGGTAGTGAGCTCCCCATCACGGGAGGTGTGTGAGCAGAACTAGCCCACCTTCTGATGGTGATGCCGTGAAAGCATTTCCAATGGCAGAAGCAGGATCAGACTTGGGGTTTCCAAACTTCATTTTGGATTTTATTCCTTGAAACCATTATTTACACTTTTTTTTTCTCTGAACAATTTATGTATTTTATTAAAAGAGTGAGTTTAGTTTTAAAAAGGTAAATCTGTGTCATTACCATAGAGAGGTTACCATAAAAAATGGGTACAAGAGAAAGTGGTATTTGATGTTAGCCAAGTACTGCTGCCTGAGAAGGGCCCCTGAGCCTTAGACCTGCGCATTCCTTGTTTGTAAAGGGACACTGGCGAGTGTCAGACAGGTGCTGGAGATGGACTGTCACTACCTAAGACGTTTTCTTCGATGTGACCGGCACAGAGGAACGAGAGGGTGGAAGGAGCCAGCTCCCTGGGGGCATTGCGTCCATTACCCACAGGCCACACAGGCCCTCACCCGCCCTGGAGGGAAACACTGGCCCCGAGGCCCCTGAGGAGCCCTGTCTTGTTGGACCGTGTCTGCACCAGGGATCCTCCCACAGGACTCGGCTACGGGCACAATTTGAAAGGTAAATCGGGAACACACATTTCAGGTGTATTAATGCAAAACGCAGATCTCTGGTGCTCAAGGCTAACCCTGAGCTCAGGCACCTTGAGGGGCCCCGGCAACACCTGTGCGCCCTGGGACCACGTGCTGTGCAGCCCCGGATGTCAAGGGGTCCAAGATCTAGCTCAGACCCCCCCGGCCACCAGCACTGTGGGGTCAGGAGACTCTATCCTCGCCTTGCAGGAGCTAGGAGGCGTGGGAGGAGGCCCTAGAGGTCACCCGCAGAGCACAGCAGCCTTTGAGAACAAGGGTAGCCTGATAAAGTGTCCTGGAACATTCTGAACTCGCTAAGTTCTATCCCGGTGGGGCTTTGTCTGCAGAGGAAGTCATTAAAAGGGAAAGAAAGCGCGAACCCAGGTCCCTCTGGCTCCCCTCTGCTGCCTGTCCCGGCAGCTCTAGGGGCTCAGAACAGGTGCTTCACACTTTTATGGCCAGTCATGGTCCCCTGACATAGTGTTTGGAGCCCCTCCGCCCAAGAACTGAAATGGAGGAGCTGGTGCGGACACAGCCCCTCTCTCCATGGACTTCAGCTGGCTCTATGGACATCTCACTTTGGGGAAAGTGTGTCTCCTCCTGAGATCAGAAGAGAAGTGAAGAGAGAGAGAGACAGAAACTTTCTCCATGTCGTTGGAGACAGGAAGCTCCCCCGCTGCCACACGAGACTTGACACCCCAGTCTGGTGGTCTGGCCCGGAAAAGGGACCATCAGACATGGTATCTGAAAACAACATAGCTTAGCTAGCGTGCTTTATTTGAAGAACACTTAAAATCCTATGTTCACTTCTATTTTGGTGAATTTTGCATACGTATCAGTTGAATCATTTGAAACTGCCAATGTTCTTCCTTTTTTGACTTCCCAAGATGTCCATTTCCACCTAATGACAACTGACACCACACCTCAGAAATGATGAAAACATGTTGCAACAAAGTAGGCTGATTTCACTGTTTCGCATGAGAAAGAGGATTTTGCTGAAGGTTAGGGAGGTCAGGCTTGGTTACAGACAGTGGCTTTGTGAGCTGTTGTGATCTGTCAGACGCTATGGCCAGGTAAGGATGATTGTTCAGTGCGGTCCAGGTGTGGGCTGACAGCTGGCTTACCGAAGAAGAGAATCATGAGGTCAGAGTGGTCCCAGGAAGAGACTCAGCCCAGAGATGTCCAAACTTCCTGGAAGGCAGAGCTTCATGGGGGATTAAGCTTGTCAGGTGAGAGGAAGGCATGGGCCACTGGGAGGGTCTTTGGTAGCAAGAGTCTATGTATGGTCAAACCGTTTTCTGTCCTCAAAGTTGTAATTCCACCCTAGGCGGGGAGAGCCCCTTCGGAGCAGAGCAGACGGCTCTGGACTCTGCATGGCTGCCTGCTGACCTTTCCCTGGGTCAGCTTTATCAGCTTCCCGCACCTCTCACAGCGCTCAGTGCTGTGTTGGGGGTGCGCAGGCCCTCCACTCAAGCTGCCACCGTCGTGGCAGGATCTCTGTGCTCCAACAGCACTGCTTTGCTAACCTCTGATGTGAACTGAGATGTCGGCCTCGGGGGCCGGGACACTGTCCAGCTCGGTGCAAGCGCCTGCTGGCTGGTCCAGGCAAATTGTGAAGGGCCGACTCGGGGCCACAAACCTCCCCCCTGTTCCTCACTCTTTGTGTCTCCCCAGCAAGGTGACTCTCGGAGTTTCAATTCCATCTTTGTCTTTTTTAGATTATCTGCGGCCTTTGAAGGCAGCTGCTGGGGAATCTAATTCCCCTGCACAGGTCCCGGGCATTCTCCCAAAACGCTGGTGGACGCGGGAGGCTCTCCCTGGGGTTACAGATTCACAGATAAACCACACGGAGTAACACGCGTTTACCGTCCCAAAGGCTGCCCTTCTGGCGGCGGTGATGGGAGCTTTGGGCCCCGGAGAACAGAGACCCTCATTCACAAGCACTTACTTGGATCGGCTTATTCCGCCGGTGATAACTCAGGCGTCTGGACAGGCAGATGCCGGCGGTGTCATGTTCTCTCTAGAAGCCACTGGAAATTGCTCAGAGAGCTTGGAGTTAGAGATTAGGTTTTGAGTAGAAAAAGATGGAGTCTGGACTTCCCCGCCCTCCCTTAGAGCCCTGAGCCCTAAGGACACCATCTGAGGACACCCTGGGGCACCCTAAGTTCCAGGAAAGGCAGACAGCAGAGTGAGGAGAAGCCCCCCTCCGTGCTGGGGGCTCCACGGCACAGGCGTTGCCGAAACTGCAGGAAGGGACGTGCCAGGCCCCCCGGCGCCCACAGAGCCCAACACTGTCCAGACCCAGGGCCTCGGCTGCCCAGCATTTCCCTATAAAAATCATTTGAATTTCATTGCGGACTCACTTGTGCGGTCCTTCTGCATCCGCTTCCATAAAGAGGCAAGTGTCTTTGCCAGGCGGAGGGCATGGGAACTGCCCAGGCCTGCCCAGTGCCCGCCCTGCCAGTATGAGG
>NW_021703769.1:1231422-1237619 GCF_005190385.1 Monodon monoceros
ATGGGAACTGCCCAGGCCTGCCCAGTGCCCGCCCTGCCAGTATGAGGGTGGAGGTGGGCTCAGAAGGTCCACCTGGTGGAGACTTCACATTCCGGAAGGACCCCGCTTCAGGTGAGTCGCTACTTTAGCTTCAAACACAGCTATGTATGCATCGCGGGGTCCATCATGGCAGAGAGACGCCCGCCAGCCTCCCACCTGTAATGCACAGCGTTATGCATCGATCCTACAATTGCCTTGCGACTAGGAAGATTATATGGCATCGAGGGCGTTTTTGTGTTAAAGGCAATAAACGCAGACCTTCAAATTATCAACAACTATTTGCCGTGCTGCTCGGGCCTTTCTTCGTGTTTTCTTTGGGCGGGAATCTCAGCAAACCGTGCTGCTGAGACCCTGCCCTTGGTCTCTTCACCCACAAGCTGCTACCTCCCCAGGAGCAAATGCCCTGCTACTCAGGACAACCAGCAGAAAAGAGCGTCAGATCGTGGAAGGGAGGGATAGACCCAGGCCGCCGAGAGGCAGGGGCCTCTGCTTCTCCAGTGGAGCCGGGGTGGACCGTCCTGCTCTCAGCCTCCGGATTCCCCTGTGCCCCTCCTGCCCCGTCCTTCCCTCGTTCAGTGGCCTTGTCCCGTGTCCCGCACTGGCCTGGTGCTGGAGCTCACAACCCCCTGCCTGGCTCCTGGCTCCCTGCCCGGCCTGCCCCACTGCCCCACCTAACCCTCACCCTAACCCTCAGCCTCCCAGTGATCCGCCTGCCGTGTCCACTCCAGCCAGGACCTTCCTCTCGCAAAGGTACCCTGCAGGTCGTCCCCCACCCCCGTGCCTTGGCACTTACAGTGTTCTTGAAAGCTTCCTCCTTTGTTGACTATGCAAATCTCTATCCCGCCTCCTCCAGGAAGTCCTCCAGAACCACTTGTCCTCTCTTCCCTCTTTTTCACCCCTGGAAACCAATGTATTGCTGGGCTCTGTAGTTCTGTAAAGAGGGCCCCAGTGTCCCCTCTGCTCAGGATGGCTTTATCAGAGTCCCAGAACTGTGACCTGGGCTGGCCCCTTCCTGCTGACCACACTCATTGAGTCACCAGGACTGGCCGAGCCAGGGTGGAGTGGCCTGAGCCCTTGACCCACCTTCCTCCCCAACCCAGGACCTTTTTGACCTCCAGAGGGGCAGCCACGGCCAGATATCCTGGTCGGCCCTGCTCCAACCTGCTGACAGGTGCCCAGGCCTGAGAGCCCCTCCCCTGGAAAATAAGAGACAAATTCCCATCTGAGAAGCCGAGCTCCAGGGGCTGCAACGACAAGGCTGTAGCTGCTGCTGCCCTGGGGCAGTTCCCAGGGTGGGGTGGGGGTCTGGGAGTTTGCTGGGAGGGAGACGCCACCTCTGGGGGCGCTGCCACCCAGGTCCTGACAAGAGCATGTGTTGTGGCCTTGATGCTGGTGTTGACATGGCTCTGGGGCAGCTGGAAAGGAGGGCCAAGTGTGGCTCAAGGCCGGAGGGGGTGGCAAGGCTGCAGGTGGGGCCGGGAGAGCCAGGCGGGCGCTGTGGCCGCAGGCAGGGGCGCTGCCAGCCCCGGTCGGGCGTGGTCTGACTCCTGGAGGGCCCGGGGTTTGCGAGGAGACAGAGCCGCTGCGTCTGGACGAGAGATGGGGCTGGTCAGGCCTGCGGCCGGGAGAAGCTCCTTGGGCCAGGCTGACCCTCCTGGGGACCAGCTGAGACTCTGGGGTTTTGCCTGAGGTGTGTGGGTCCCCGACTGGCCCTCTCCAAGTCCCTGGGGCCTGGCCAAGGCCACTGGAAGGGCTACAGGGGATGTCAGGAGAGAGCACCCAGGGGCATAAAAGAGGGGTGCCTCCTGGTCCCCGAGATTCCTTCCGGGGAGGTGTCTGCTGTCTTTGGGGCCCGGGAAGCCTGGCGGCCACCGGGACCCCATCCAGCTTGTACCAGCTTGCTCTGACCTGAACAGGCCAGCCAGTGGGCGAGGCTGGTTCAAGTGAGTTCTCAGGGAGGGTGAACGACATCTAAACCCACTTAGTGGTGAGGAAATCGTTCCAAAACTCTCCATGATTGTGTGGCCCGTGGCCAGCGCCCTGCAGAGGAGCTGGGCCCTTTCCCACTTGGGAGAACTCTCACTTTCTCATTCCAGGGGAGAAACGCGATTTTCTGGCTCACTGAGAGGCCTGAATGTTCTATTAAACCCCAGGAACACGCAGACCCAGAGGGGATTTGAAGAGCCGGCTCAATTTCCGGGTCCCAGATGACTTGATCACCACAGGAAGTGGGGTGGCTGGTGGCTCTGCAGGGCCCGAGGGTGCCCGTGTGTGCAGGCCCCGCGAGGCGCCTCTGGGACTCTGCGCAGCCTGCACAGGCACCCCCGCGACCCGCCCGTCTTCCCGCCCCGTGGCTCCTCCCTCCCCCGGGCTGGGGCCAGGCCTGTCGGATGCCCTCTGCAGCCACACCTCTCATTTCTGTGGGAAATGCTTCCCACAGACCTTTCCAGACGCCCCTGGCTGGGCCAGCAGCCCCCCTGAGGTCACCTCTGAACCTGGGCACCTTGGTGACCGTGGCCGGGTCCCCTCGTCCTCCTCCTGTGCAGACCCCGCCCCCATGCTGCGCCTGCTGCCCTGGGCTCCATCCAGCCCTGAAGCCCCCGACAGGCCCCGCCCATCATCTGCCATCCCCAAACCACTCCCGCGCTTTCCCCTGGAAGCCCCCCTCCAGCGGCACCTCCTGGGAACTCATCCCCCCGCCCTCCAAAGCCTCACCAGCCTGGTGTCCTTTGTCACTGCCTCTCTGTGCCCTTGGCCTCAGAGCGGGCGCTGCTGTGGCTCAGGCCAGCTTCTTTCCTCTGTCCATGTGCCCCAAACCCATGTTCCCACCAGGCGTCCTCCCACTTCTCCTTGTGGAGGCCTGTGGTCCTGCGAGGTGTCCACATGGGTCTCTCCAGTGGTCCCCCAGATGCAGTCATGGCCCAGGACCCCCTCCTCGGACCCCAAATGGCTCAGTGAATCTGCTCAAGAGAGAGCCCGAGTCCCCTCTGCCCACACCCAGGCTTGATTCGCTCTTCCTGTTCCCCATTCCGCACCTGGCCCATCACCTCTGCTTGCCGCTGTCCGCATGGGTCCCCTGGCCAGATCTGTGTGCCTTTGTGCAGCGCTTGCATCCGGGATTCCAGCTCAGGGGCTGTGCTGGCCACCAGTGCAGACAGGCCCCTGAATTTCACCAAGAATATCGACCAGCCTCTCTTCTGTCCGCTGTCTGCACCCCACGCATTGTCCCAGCCCTGCCCTCCCCAGTGTCCAACTGCCAGGGCTCCCCAGAGACCCCAGAGCCCTGGGCCAGGACGTCCCACAGCCCTCATCAGGCCACTTCCATTTGCTCCCTCCCCGGCCCTGCTGATCCTCCCCCGCCAAGCTTTATTCTCCCCTTGGCTCTCTGTGTGTCTCTCTGTCTCTATCCCTCTGTTTGTCTCGTTCTCTGCCTCCTGTTTGTCCCAGCATCTTATTTATTGCAAGATCGACATTATAACAACGTTAAAGGATATTTTTAAAGGAGAACCGTTCGCTCGTGGTTCCACACGTGCACAGCGGCTGCGTTCCTGTGTCCACGTTCTCTCCAGTCCTGGCTGGTGACGGCCTCTTTCGCATCACACAGCTTGAGAGATACCCTCTCCTAACACTGTGTCCACATTTACCCACTGCCCCATCCCTGTCACCAGTGTGGTCCCGTCCTCATGCTGATGGCCATGCCCTGGCATGGACACGGGGCTGGGGCCCTTTTCCCTGCTTGGCCGCCGTGGGGGCCACTTGTGCTCTGTGTTTTTCTTTGTTCCTCGTCTCGGGAACGCCTCTGAGGTCCCTGAGGAGCTGGCACAGGTGACTCCAGAGAGGACTGGTGGCTGTGGTTACCTGCCTCCACTTTGGGGGCAATGACCTGGCAGAGCTGCTAAAACATAGACTGCACGTAACCCCACCAAGCTCGTGCAGACAGCCCAGTGCCCGTTGGCAGGGGAGCAGAGGGTGCGTGATGGGAGAGCAAGGTCCTTGCTACTGGAGGGCATCCGTGCTGCGCTGATGCCTCAGAGAGAGGTACCCGGGAGCTGCACCCCTGCGGCCTGGCACCTGTCTTAGAAAAAGGTGGGGAGGGCACCCACTGTCCACCCTGGGGGGTGTGGGCGGGGTTGCTGACTTCCTAGACACCCCTAACCTGGTCCACTGGGGGTGCAGGCCTGGTTCCTCAGTGGGTTCCAGGCACCCCCAGCCCAGCGCACGGGAAGCAGCGAGAGAAGGGACCTTGGTGGAGAGCCGGGCCCAGGACAGCACATTCTCGAGGCCAGAGCTATTTCCCCACTGCAGCACCGGCTTCCTGGGTGGCCTCCTCACCCAGCAGTTATCACTCAGCACCTCCCACTCACGCCTGTCCCGAGCCGGTCCAGCAGTGGGCGGCTGGGCATCTCCCAGCATGGTCCCCAGTCCACACACCACCCACCGAGGGAGGGGGCTGGGCTCCCACCTTCGAGCCCTTGGTCCTCAAACCTGCAGCTCCTCTCCCCCTCCTCCCTCCTCCCTCCTCCCTCCCTTGCCCAGCGGTGTCACCGTCCAACACATCACTAGGCTCTGCCCCAGGTGTGACCTTGCCCCTTTGCTTCCCCCTTTCCCACCTCTACCTTGTTCCTGTTCCGGCCTCTGCATCTCCTACAGCCAGTACGCATTCTGCCATCTCTCCGGCTGCAATCCAGGCTCCACTTGTGCCCCTTTAAATCCCCTTCCAGAATCCCAGGCCTGGAACCTGCAGAGAAGGTGCCCCCAGCCCACTCTACCCCCTGTGGGGGACCCTTATTGCTTTTGGGTGGGTGGCGGTGCAACTCCCAGGAGAGGGGGCTGCCCTGGCAGCCTGGCAGCCCAGACCCAGTAACCCAGAGAATGGTTTTGGGGAGGAGATCAAGCTGATGGGCTGGGAGCTGCAGCTTTCAGGGTCAGAGACCAGAAAGGCTGGCTGCCTGCCCCCAGGTGTGCTGGGCCCGGGCTGGACACCCTCCTGGGCTCAGCCATTCATGGGGAAGGTCCCTTCTCCAGGCTGCTCCCCATGCACTGGGCTGGGGGTGCCTGGCCCCACTGAGGACCCAGCCCTGAGGAGGACCCACCCCTCCCTGGCCCAGCCATTCTCTTTCCCTGGAAGCCCCCTCTGCCGCCCGCACCAGCCTTGCACCTCCTCAGAGTTGTAGCTGCTCTGATTCAGTCTTTGTTTCCTGTTCTCATCGTTTCCGTGTTTGCAAGTGACACGGGAGCCTGGCTCCTGCGCGGGCTGGGGCCACTGGGAGAGGCCGGGGTAGCTAGGACCTCAGCTTCCAGGGAATTTATGTCAGCATTTCTCAAGAGCACACCCACCCCATCCTCTACCCGCTGGGGGCTTTTCAAAAAGTCCGCCTGCATGTATTGCTGATGGGAATGTAAAATGCTGCAGCCGCTGTGGAAAACAGTCTGGCAATTCTGAAAAAAAAACCACCCTAAAAACAGAACTATGGTGTGATCCTGCAATTCTACCTCTGGGTATATTATCCCCAAGAGAACTGAAAGCAGGGACTTGAGAAGATGTTTGCACACCCATGTTCAAAGCAGCATTATTAACAACTGCCAAGAGATGGAAGTGAACTAAGTGCCCGTCGATGGGTGAAGGATAAACAAAACGTGCCTATCCGCACAATGGAATAGAATTCAGGCTTCAGGAGCCCGTGTGGGGCAGTTGTGCTGGGTGGGGTTCCAGATGGCAGGCTCCACACTTGGCTGAGTGAGGTGGGGGCTGCCCAGCCTGCTTAACTCAACCGCGAGTGACAAGTGACTCATAGCCGGTTGGCTCAGGTCAGGGAAGTGGAAAAACCCTGAGTGTTTAATAAATATTTTCCTCATCACCTTCATTAATTATGTCTCTACATGGCCTGGGAGGTGTTAATTTCCTTCTTTCCAGGCCTCGCTCACAGTGACAGAAGCACTGTCTGGGGGTGTCCTTGCCTCCTGGGTTCCACTTGTAGGGAGATTCTCCCTTGCTTTGTAGGCAAACTATGGTGATGACAATGGTGATGATGGTGATGGTGGTGATGGTGGTGATGGTGGTGATGGTGGTGATGGTGATGGTGGTGGTGATGGTGGTGATGATGGTGATGATGGTGATGGTGGTGGTGATGGTGGTGGTGATGGTGGTGGTGATGGTG
>NW_021703769.1:1238019-1243635 GCF_005190385.1 Monodon monoceros
TGGTGGTGATGGTGGTGATGGTGGTGATGGTGATGGTGGTGATGGTGGTGATGGTGATGGTGGTGATGGTGATGGTGGTGGTGGTGGTGGTGATGGTGGTGATGGTGATGGTGGTGATGGTGATGATGGTGGTGATGGTGATGGTGGTGACAGTGATATATGGAGGTCCTCCTACGTCAGCGCTCCTCCTAGCACATGATAAAGAGCTTGGACTTTATCTAGAGAATGATGGTGAGCCATTGAGATGTTTTCACTGCTTTGGGACATGATTCTAAGTGTGTTCTTGGGGGATGTCACGGTATGGAGTCAGACTCCATAGTGGGTGCAGGGGACCAGAAGGAGCACAAGGAGTCATGCAAGAGGTGAGGGGGGCAGGAGGGGTGATGAGAAGGCAGCAGATTCAAGAGATGTATTGGAGGTAGAGCCCAGGACTAGCTCTTAGAGCAGATGTGACAGGTAAGGGAGAGAATCAACCATGAGATGTGGAGGTGGGGAGAGCAGACCTGGACCAAAGTTTCTGAATTCAGCTGCTCAGAGATGCCTGTTGGACACCCAGGGTCAGCAGCTGGACACACTGCTCTGGGTTTCAGGGACAGTCAGGCCTGGATGCAAGAAATGGGACTTCATCTGCGGAAATTAGGCGGTACTTACGTGGGGCTTGGGGCCCCCGCGGTGGAGGTTGGCAGGGAGGAGCCTGGGAAGGAGGCGCCAACAGAGAAGAGGGGCGTGGAGAGGAGGAGGGGCCATCAGCTCCTCCCCCATGACCCTGACAGCTGACAGCAGCACCCAAGAAGCCCATGTGAAGGCTGCTGACCTCTCCCCAGGTGTCCTTCTACCCGGATATCCCTGCTCCCTGGTCTGAGGTCTCGGTGGGCCCCGAGTTATCTGGAGCAAGGAGGGGAGAGCACACAGCAAAGGCCAGGCTGCAGGGAGGAGGGCGGCCTGTTGCTCACTGAGTCACCTGTCACCCCATCCTCCCCTGGGCTCCTCGCCCTGGGCCCCTTGCCCTGGACTCAGGTCTGAGCAGCCCCCCAACCCCGGCACATCCCAGACTGGGCTCAGCTGCTTCACTGTGCAAAGGCCTGGGGGCATGGGGCATGGGGACCAGGCCTGGGGGCAGCAAGGGTCCTGCCCGCAAAGCTCCGCCCACCTCCTGCAGGTGAGGTCGCGCTGGGGCCTGTGGTCGCTCCCATTTCACGGAGACCCACCTGTCTGCCTTCTGATTTCTGCAGTCTCCTTCCTGGATCGCCCACGGCTGCGCCCTTCCTGTCCTTGGCACTGCTTTCCCGGGCCGACCACACCCTTGGCAGGATAGGCCCAACAAGGAAATCGATCCTGGCAGCTGTCGTCCTGGCGCCGCGGGGGCAGGAAGGCGGCCACAGGGAGGGCTTTTCCGTGTGCTGCTTTGTTCTGTCTTAGTCGGAGCGACATTAAGTTACAAACCAAAGGGTGGAAAATGGTGGGAATTTCACTGATCTTGGCAGCGGAGCGGACTTCTTATGAGGGTGGCGGTCAAGAAAAGTGCTCTCGGGGCCCAGGTGCTGCCACAGACGAGGCTCTCAGTTGCCACCCTGGTGATGCCCTGCTCTGCCTGCTGCGTGGGGCTGGGGGTTCCAGCCCTTACAGAGCTTTCTCGGCTTCTGTTCTACTTCACAGGCAGTTGCCTGGAAATGGGGAGACGTTTTATAATGAAAACCAAACTCATAAAATGGGGATTTGCATTTAAGTTTTCTTTGCCCTCATTTCTGGGGAGGAAAGCAAAGGTGGGGTGTCTCCACACAGGTGATTCTGGAAGCACATGCCAGGGCTCCAGTGACCTGCGTGGACTCCATGGATTCTATTCAGACCAATCTGTAACTGTCAGTGGCCAACAGGGACTCGGGGACATGGGGACGTGGGGACACAGTCTGTGTCATCCACACTTGTCCCTGGCAGACACTCGAGGGTGGAGACAGTGTGGCCCCTCTGGAAGCAAGAGGATGTGATGCCCACTTCCTCTATCTGGATGAAGGCCTCGCTCTGTCCCTTCATGCAAGTTCCGGTTTTATCTGGTCTTTCTGGTGAACCTGGCAGAAGTGTGGTTTGGATGGGCATTTCCCTTTTTTTTCCCCCCCTTTTTTTTTGACAGTAACATATTTAGATAATAATAAAGAACTCCCCTTAAAGATATCCAAATAGAGAATTGCAGAAGTTGCTTAGTAGAGGGGGCTCTGTTAGCAGCACTTCTGGGGCTGAGCCCGGTTCAGAGGTGCATCAGACCCTGTTCTGCCACCGTAATGAGCAGGCCCAAGGTCCAGGGGCTCCGTCCCAGGTGGCCCCAGAGGGGCCAGTGCAGGGGCCCAGGTTGTCAGGGGAGGAGGGGCAGGTGAGCCTCACACCTGCTGAGCCCTGAGGGCTCCCACCTGAACCTCAATTTCCACGGGGGCCTCCACCCCCGGTGCGGGGAGATGACCTCCTGTCATGTGCCCTGAGGCCAGAGAAGGACTTCCGGACAGAGTCGCGGCCTGACACTTCTTTTCGTTTGGGTCTGATCCAGGGGTCATCTCAGGGGAGCTGGCAGAGCTCAGGCACCCGGCCCCACCATCTGCACTGTGACGGGGAGGAACCTGAGTCTGCAGACCCTCCCTTCTCCCCATGCTCCCACCAAACGGGAACAGGGGCCAGGTACTTCCGTGGCCTCTCTCCCACCTTCGGCCCCGTCCTGAGCCTCCGCCCCCGGACCGATCTATACCCGTCAAGGCTGCTCACGTGAGGCCAGAGACGCACGTGATTTGAAAAGTGGGGGGCGGCCAGGCCATCCCACCCCGGCCCGACATGGCGGTCCCCGGGCTGCCCCGCCCCCCACCCTGCTGAGTCACGTTCCATTCCCGTTCAGGGCGGCTGTGGCTTCTGGTGGGTCAGAAATGTTTCTGGTTGAGCTGTCAGTGGCTGAACGTCCTTCCTGCCCCTTGAGAGGAAAGTTTCGGCTCTGGAAAATTACCAGGCCAGGAAGCTAGGGAGGTTTCTGCCCTGGGGCAGTTTGAGAGAGAAATTTCCCGACTGGTCTCAGACTGCGAGGACAGACACGGGCTCCTGGCAACCTTTATTAGAACCGCTTTCCTGATCCTCTGGCAGCAGGAAAGCCGTGTCCCAGACTGTCCTCGTGGACACAAGCTAGTTTGTGTCAGAGAAGCGGCTCCGCCGTTTCTCTGACACAAGCTAGTTTGTGTCAGAGAAGTGGCTCCGCCGTTTGGAACAGGTGAAAACCCTAAGTTGTGAGTTCAGACACATGGACTCCTTCTGGAAAGCATGGCAAACCCCAGAGACTGCCTGAAATGATTCCTATGTGCGCAGGAGTCCGGGCCCTCCCCCACCCTCCCTGGGCAAACTCCTTTTCAAAGCACCTAGAAGTCAGGTAAATATGGAAAGTGGGTTAAGTACCAGCTAAATCATTACAGCAGAAAACATAATTGCCAACCAGCCTACTTAAGGCTGGAAGTCCTGGGGTGGGGGGCAGGTCTAGAGCCCACTGAGCTCCCCAACCTGCACAGGTGATGCCGTTCAGGTCTGTAGATGCCACTGATCTGAATATTTGTGTCACCCCTCTCCCTCCTCTCTGATCGAGGAGGGAATGTGACCCCCTCTGATCTCCCTCTGTCCCTGGTTGGGGCACCTGTCCCCCCTGTGTGGGTGTCACACCAGCACACACAGGTAAACCCCGTCAGTCACAGGGAAGGTTCCTAAATGCTCCAGGGGAGAAGCCACTGGGAAGTTACACACAGCTCCGCTCGGGTCCGTCCGGGGCCACATAAAACTTGACGGATGGAAACAAGGGCAAACCGGAGCAGCCGACCCTAACCCTAGACACATGATATGTCCACATGATGACATCAACCCTTCCGGGTTCCTCCGCGATCCTGTGCCCAAGAGGCCAGCACACAGGCTGCATCGTGGGCCTCAGTCTGTCCGTCTGTGCAGTGGGGGAGCCAGCAGGGCTGTAGGAGCTCCGGAGACAAGGCCACAAGCTGCCCAGAACGGTGTGAGCATCGATCGGGCTGGCCCTGGGGTGGCCATCCCATCACGAGCCCATATTTCAGAAGCACGGATTAGACTGTCCCTTTCCTGCCTAAAGCATCCACGGCTCCCGGCACCCAGCTCCTCCCCAGGCTGCTGTGACAGATCACCGAGCCAGACTGGGAGCAGCACGCAGACAGCACCCTGCAGCTCTGGGGCCAGAGCCTTGGGTCCCCCGGGTGCGGTGTCTGTGGGATGGAGCTCCTGGAGGCTTTCTCTTCCGTTCCAGCCCTCAGAGGCGCCACGCCCCGTGGCTCATGGCCCTTTCCTCGCATCACCCCAACCTCTGCTCCTATCGCTGCGTCTCCTCTGGCTCTGACCCTCCGGCCTCCCTCCTCTTGGAACGCTGGAGACCAGTGGGCCACCCAGACCACCAGGCTCATCTTCCATCTCACAGTTCATACTCCTTTGCCAGGTAAGGTAACATATTTGCAGATTCGGGGGTTAGGACGCGGTGCTGTTGGGGCCAAGAGGCACCCTCCCTCCACTGGTCACCTTGCTGTCCTTCCTCCCTCTTTGTGCCTGCTCCCAGGGGCTTTCAATCCCTCAGCCTGGCCATCCTTCTCACTCTGGGGTCTCGGCTGGTGTCCCTTCTTTCTGTCAGGGTAGAGCTGGCCCCCCAGGGTCACCCTGCTAGTGCCTGGTCCCTGTGGTTTTTCTGCTGTCGGTGCTGTGCTGGCAGGGGACGCGTCTGCTACTGTCCCACCTTGTTTGTCCCTCAGAACACCAATAATGTCATCTCACAGCTGCTCAGCCAGGTGGGCTGCCTGAAGGTGGGGGCTGGAGACACTGTCTCTGAAACTCAGTCCCACGCAGCAGCCATGGAGCATTTTATTCTGATTTTAAGTTAAATTTAAAAATTTAAACTGATACCCATGCAGCTTCTGAAAACTTTTGTTTGAAACAACTTAAGTAAATGAGTGTCCTTTTCTGACCATAAATTTTATGAAATTTAAGTATAAGCAATGATTTCTGATAAAGATTTAGGTTCTGAATTTAGATGTGCTGTAAACATAAAACATACATGGGATTTTGAAGGCTCACCAGAAAAAAGGGAAAGTAAAATATCTCATTAATAGTTCCTTATGTTGATTATATGTTGAAATGATAATTTGGGGGCTACTTAGGGTTAAGTTAAAAGATATTAAAATTACTTTTACCTGTTTCATGGAAAATTACATATATGGCTCTATTATATTTTTATTGAACTGTGATGGTCTAGATGCACAAAAGTTTAAAAAACAAAACCTGAAAGTTTAATGCACCACCTAGTGGCAACTTTGAAAGGGCAGCTGGGGGCTGTGAGCATCTCTGCAGAGTGGTGGGAATGTGTGTGTGTATGTGTGTGTGTGTCTATGTGTGTCTGTGTCTCTGTGTGTGTGTCTGTGCATGTGCGTGTGTGTGTCTGTTGGTCTGTGTGTGTCTCCGTGTGTGTGTCTGTATGTGTCAGTGTTTCTATATGTCTATGTCTGTGTGTCTGTGTGTGTGTGTCTGTGTCTATGTGTGTTTCTGTGTCTGTGTGTGTGCGTGTGTGGCTGTGTCTCTGTGCTTCTGTGTCTGTGT
>NW_021703769.1:1243645-1269813 GCF_005190385.1 Monodon monoceros
TGTCTGTGTCTCTGTGTGTCTGTGTGGCGCAGGGCACAGTGCTGGCCACACAAGGATGTGAAGCCCATGGTCTCTGCCTCCAGAGGGCCAGTCTGGGCCACAGTCCCCAGCACAGTGGGCAGAGTGGACGCCCCACTGACCCCTCCTTTGTGGGGGGTAGCCCAGCTCACTGGCTGGAGCCCAGGGGAGAGGTTGCTCTCCATCCAGAAACAGGACTCCTGGGAGGGTGGTCCAGGCTGGAAGCTTCCTCTTCTGAGAGCCGCACAGCTGGATCACATAGAGGTTCTTGGGGCCTGAGGGGCGTCCCAGCCCCCAGCCCCTGCGTGTCAGGGGAGGCAGGTCCCTGGGCAGAGGGTGGTTGTCAGGAAGGCAAATCTGGGTGACAGGTGGTTCCCCTGCAAGGTGGCAGGCCTCGCATGGGGTGTTTCCAGGGAGGGGCTGGGCTTCGCTGGTTGCTAGCTGCTCTTGAGCTGCGGTCTCGTCACCCTCCCATCAAGGCCACTTCCTGGGGCTCTGCGGTCCCAGAATTGCTCAGCTCCTGCTTCCCCCCCCCCCCACCCCCGTGCTCAGGAAGCGGAGGTCACATGGGGGGCACTTGCCATCCGCAGCCACAGTGGAGACGTTGACAAGTCGGAACTCTTTCTTTGGGAAACTCTCCAGTCTCCCGCAGGACCACGAGTTCCCCGGGCGGGCCTGGGGGAGGTGTTGGTGGGGAGCTGACCTGAGCCCGGACTGGGAAGGGGGCCACCAACCCCTCGGGCTCCCGGGTGGCTCCGGGCTGGACAGCAGGCCGGGGGAGGGGTCTGGCAGCCCTGGCCGTGAGGGGGGTGAGGGTGGGATGGGGAGGGGGGCGCGGTGGCCTGACCTGCTGGGCTCCAGCAGGGAGTCTGTGTAGCCCAGGCCCTGTTTTCTCAGTGTCCCCGCCAGGGCTGGTGGCAAAGCCAGGCTGAGACAAGAAGCGGGGGAGCTTGGTGGTGAGCGGGCTGGGGCCGTGGGACACCCCCTAGAGCCGGGCCACGGTGAGGGCTGGCCCACACCCACTGCGGGACGTCCGTCCTCCTGGCCTGGGTCTGCCGGGGTGGCCGTGGCTCTTTCCCCGGGATGCTCAGCCCGCTGTCCTGTGTCCCCCTCGAGATCACCTGCCTCGCAAAAGCCGGGAGGTGCCCGTCGGCCTTTCCCACGGCCACTGAGGGTGGATAAGAAGGAAGGCGGTCTGACACCCGCTTCTCCTGGTGCCTCCCTGGGGTGGCAGGTGCGATGAAAGCCCAGTGGGCCTGGACGGTAGCTGCTTACAAGGCCGCAGAGAGCTGGACGCCGCCCAGCTGGCCCCCAGCACCTGTGTTTCCTACCTGTGTCCTTCCTTTGTGTTTCCATCTTGCCCCTCAGGCAGCTCCTCCCTGGGACTCGGGTCTGAGAAGGTCGATGATGCAGGAAGGTGATAAGTCAGCTGGCTGCCATCGGGGGACCCTGGAGCCACCGAGAACACAGGCAGGCCAGCCGGGCATGTCTTGTCACCACCCCCTCCTGCCCTCCTTCCTGGCCCTGAGAGGGGTACAGCCACGCAGGAAGCCTGCCCTTGGGGGAAGGGGCTCTGTGAGCAAGGATCAGGTGTACGTGAGGGATGGTAGCCGGCTTCTCCGCACTCAGGGCTCAGAACACACCGCTGCCCCGGGCCCCGGAGCCAGGTGAGAAAGCCCGCCCAGGCCCCGGTCCCGCCCTGGCCGCCCTGGCTGCGGCAGCCCCAGGACAGGCGGTGTCTTTGCTGGTGTCTGTGGGCTGGAGGGGAGGGGCGGCTGCTGGTCCTGCTGAGGGAGAACCTGGGACTGCCTTCCCAGGAGGGGAGTGAAGCGGCATCGCCTAGGAAGGTGACCTTTCTTGGTGACCTTGTGAGCACTGGCTTCTGAGCCGGATTCCCGCCCGTGGCTCTGTGTCCAGACAGGCATGGCTCTTCCATGCCCAACAGTCCCTGTCTTTGCTGCAGCAGGAAAGGAAGCTACAAAATCCCCCAGGAGGTTCCGTTCTCCGGTTCCCATGTCTGCCCGGCACCTGCAGGGCCTCCGGTGTCCACTCGGATCCTCTCAGGAGGGGGCATCCTCGACCGAGTCCTCTGGACTCAGATACTGAGTGAACTGATCTGAGCCCTGTCTTGAATCATCAAGGCCACGGCTCCTCCAGGGCAGGCCTGGGCTCCACATTCCCCCAAACAGGAGAAAGAGGGTGACAGGAAGGTGGGTGTGGGAGACCTAGGGGACACCACCTCTTCCAGAGCCGTCACCTCGTGCTTACAGCTGGCTGCCATGGGACGCCACGGGCAGGGGGCTGTCTGGAGGCGGGATCTGTGGAGGAAGCCCCTGTGCGTGGGTGAGGGGAGGGCGCACCGTGCACAAGTGCGGATCCACCTGCAGGAAGTGCTGTGTCAGGTCCTCAGCTGGGCAACGGGGGGGAGGGTATC
Source organism: Monodon monoceros (assembly GCF_005190385.1). Classification (NCBI taxonomy): domain Eukaryota; kingdom Metazoa; phylum Chordata; class Mammalia; order Artiodactyla; family Monodontidae; genus Monodon; species Monodon monoceros. The sequence continues at coordinate 1,246,098 of NW_021703769.1, forward strand.
TGCCGGTCCTTTGGCCTCTGCCTCTTTGCTCTGTCTGCCCAGGTGATGAGAACCCAGTGGGCTCTGCTTGAATGGAGTCCACTTTCAACTGTTCTTTTGCGAGCAGCTTCTCCTTGGCATCTTCCCTGAGATTTGAATCCACAGAGAGTAGATTCAGGAAAACAAAACCTCCACACTTTTACCAGCTGGCCAGGAGGGAGGCCACCCCACTCAGAGTCCTGCCTGTCTAGGGGTTGGGCGGGACCATGGAAAATAACAGTAACAGCCATACGTGGGAGCCACGGGCCAGGCACCGAGCATGGCCTTTCACAACAAGCCTATGGAACACAGACTGTCTTATCCCCACTTTATAGATGGGATAACTGAGTCTCCCAGGTAAGAAATTTGGTCCAGAGCCCACCACCAGCTAGTGGCAGAGAGAGCTGGCTTTGAACCAGGTCCTGTAGGCTCCAGGGCTCAGGTCCTGAGCCCCTTCCAGCCTGGGGGGAGGCATCCTCAGGATGCGCTCTGCCCTTGGGTCCACGACAAGAGGCTGGACCATCCTCACCTCCAACTCCGTCTGTCCTACAGGTCCCTCTAACTCTTGGGCCCAGCTCTGGGGTTCTGCTTCTCGCCCTTGGCCTGCAGCTGTGGTGTCCTTCACATCCCCAGATTGGTCTCCCCTTTGTCTGTAACCCGTGAAATCCCATTTTCTGATTCTTCCAGGTGAGACAGCCCAGAAGGGGCAGCCCTGGTAGGAGCCTCCCTTTTCCCTCTAGCGGGCTTCCCTGCTGTCTGGGTCTGCATCACAAAGCATCCCACTGAGGGAACTGCCCAACCGGCACTGGAGCTGCATGCCTTGGTGTCAGCCCTGGGCCTGGCATCCCTGGGGGCTCTGCCGTCCCTCCTTCAGCTCCGCCCTCCCTCCCTCAGCTCCGCCCTCCCTCCCTCAGCTCCGCCCCCTCAGCTCCGCCCCCCTCCCTCAGCTCCGCCCCCCTCCCTCCTCTCTGCCTCCTCTCCGCCTCTCCATGGCTGCTTCCCAGAGTTTTCTTCACCTTTGGTTTTTGGCAGTTTGATGATGATGTGTCTGGGCGTGGTGTTGTTTGAACTGATTCTGGTCGGGGTCCACTGAACTTCTTGAATCTGCGAAATTATGTCTTTCACCAAATTGGGGGAGTTTTCAGCCACTATTTCTTTAAATGTTTTTTCCGTTCAACACTCTTTCTCCTCTCCTCCAGGGCCTCCAAGGATGCGACTGTCAGGACTGGTCCTCCCTCCCCCCACTTCTCCGCCTCCCTCCCTGAAGGATTCCTGAATGTTCTCTCCTCTGCACTTGTCTCCCCGCCGCACAGCAGAGATAGAGGTGGAGCTTGGCTTTCTGCACTTGGGGGCTGCTCTTAGGGGAGGGCAGGGGCCAGTCTCCCAAATCCCTGTGCTGGATCAGACGTCAGGTGCTGGGTGCAAAGCAGAGATTCCTTTCCTTCCTTCTGGCCTGGAGAAAAGGAGAAATGCCCTCTGGTGCTGTGGAGCCAGCCAGCCCAGCCTCTGCATTGCTGGGAAGGAGACTGACTACATGCTAAACACTGACCCCCCCATCCCCCCTGCCCCAGCCCCTGGCACCCACCATTGTACTTTCTGTCTATGGATTCAACTCCTCTGGGGACCTCCTATAAGCGGCTTATTTCACTTAGCATCATGCCCTCGGGGTTCATCCATGTTGAAGCTGGTGTCAGAATTCCCTTCCTTTTTAAGGCTGAATAATATTCCATTGCATGGACCACATTTTTTTGTCCATTCATCCATCAGTGGACATCCGGGTTGTTTCTGTCTTTTGGTGATTGTGAATAATGCTGCTATGAAGACGCATGTGCAAATATCTTTGCAAGACCCTGCTTTCATTCCTCAGGTAAATACCCAGAAGCAGAGTTGCTGGATAAGATGGTAATTCTTTTTTGTTTATTTATTTGTTTGGTTGGTTGGTTGCACCAGCTCCTTAGTTGCAGCTCGCCGGCTCCCCAGTTGTGGCATGTGAACTCTTAGTTGTGGCATGCATGTGGGATCTAGTTCCCTGACCAGGGATCGAACCCGGGCCCCCTGCACTGGGAGCTCGGAGTCCCAACCACTGTGCCACCAGGGAAGTCCCATCAGACAGTAATTCTATGCTTTTACTTTTTTGAGGAACTGCCGTCCTGTTTTCCAGTCTTCCCGTCTTTTACCTTAAGTGGAATCGTTCAGTACGTGTGTGTGTATGGCTTTTTCCATGTGACATTATATTCATGAGATTCATCCTGGTTGTCACACGCAGTGGCAGACTGTTTCTTTGCACTGCTTTGTTGCGTGCCATTGTACAAACACACAACAATTTATCCATTGAATGGCTCGTGGACACTAGGCTGTCTCCAGTTTGGGGCTGTTACGAATAGCGCCACCTGCACGTCATAGCCCGTGCCTGGGGAGACCTGTGCAGAGCTGATGGGTCCAGGGTATGCATGTGCCTTAACTGGATTTTTTAAAATAAATTTATTTATTTATTTTTGGCTGCATTGGGTCTTTGTTGCTGCGCGTGGGCTTTCTCTAGTTGCGGCAAGAGGGGGCTCCTCTTTGTCGCGGTGCACGGGCTTCTCATTGCGGTGGCTTCTCTTGTTGGGGAGCACGGGCTCTAGGCATGCGGGCTTCAGTAGTTGCAGTACTTGGGCCCTAAAGAGCGCGGGCTTCAGTAGTTGCAGTGTGTGGGCTCAATAGTTGCGACGCACGGGCTTCAGTAGTTGTGGCTCGCGGGCTCTAGAGTGCGGGCTCAGCAGTTGTGGCGCACGGGCTCAGCTGCTCCGTGGCACGTGGGATCTTCCCGGGCCGGGGCTCGAACCCGTGTCCCCTGGATTGGCAGGAGGATTCTCAACCCCTGAGCCACCAGGGAAGCCCTTAACTGGCTTTTCACAAGCCTTATCCATGCAAAATTCCCTGGAAAGGAGTTGTGTTGTGCTTAAATACAGTAACATACCAAGGTTGACAGTCGCCACACGTATTTCTCAAATACTTCCAAAGTGGATTCTAACTCTGTGACAACCCCTCTGTGGGCCAGACGCGATCGTTCCCCAGCGTCTCAGGTCAGGATAAACCCTGAGGTGAGGTAGCTTGCCCAGATCCCCCTGCGGGTGAGTGGGGAGCTGGAATGCAGATCCGGCGGCACTGGTCCCCATGGCTCACACGGCCTTTATTCACCTCTGAAAGGCAGGCGCTTGTTTTCCTCTCCACCACTCACGTTACCTTTTAGAAATTCAGTTTTAATTGCAAGGAAAATATTATGACAGTAGGCCTGCCCCGGCCGCCTGCTGCTTCCCCCTCTGTTATTACAGTAATTGACTTGCTGGATCCGGCTGACCGGAGGGTGCCCGTCTTCCTCGCCTGTGTTTGCCGGTCTCAGGCAGGTGCGTGCCTCTTGGCATTATGATTCCAGATAACTCAATTGGACGTGACTCGTCGAACAAAATTATCGGGAACAGAATGATGTTTAGTCAGAGGGTAGCTAGGAAACTGATCCACCTGTCTTGTAATTTCTTCTGATTTGTAGCAAGAAAGTTTATGAAGGTCCTGTGGTCACGTGAGAGCGATGACCAGCATGCACACGCCCTTGACCATCTATTTATTTACTCGCTCCTTTCTTATAAAATAGCACACACGCGATGCCCGCCGTTTTTTGTAACCCTCTTTCCTCCACTTAGCAGTGTATAAAGGATAACATTCTGTGCCCATAAATAGTCGTCTACAGCTTTCTCGGGGGCTACATCCTGTTCTACCATAATTTATCTAACTTATGTAGATTGTTCCCAGCTTTGGGGATTATCTATTCTTGCCTGCGAATCTTCAGGCAGAAACTTATTTCCTTAGGACGTAGTTCCACGGATTTTATTGGGATTTTAGTCCATCTGTGCACCCTCCAAAAACGACGTGCCAATTTATACTTCTACTGGCAGGGCATGAGGATGTCTTTTCTCTCTTCTTTGGCCAGTATCAGCTTTAAAATTTAAACCATTATTTGCCAGTTTGACAGAAGACAAATAGACTGTCATCAGTACTTTCATTGCACTTCTTTGATTCAGGCGAAATCAAGCGTTTGTCATGAGCCGATCAGCGCGGTTTGTGAGACGCCTGTTCAAGTCTTTTGCCCATTTTCTGTGGATGTGCTTGTCCTTCAGAAACATACTGCTTTTTCAGAACATTATTAACCATTTGTCTGTAACATGGATTGAAACACTTACTCCTGGTTTGCCATTTGCTTTTAATTTTGGTTTATGGTATCTTTAACCGTACAGATATTTTAAATTTTCATGTAGCCAAATATATCACTCTTTTCCTCTGTGGTGCTTGGAAGGGCCTCACCATCCCAGAATAATGAAATGATTCATCTATATGCCCACTATTTTATCTGTCTGGTGGACTGGGATATGTGGTGACGTAAAGCTTCTAAACTACGCTTCAGATGCTTTACTTAAAAATTAGCTGAGGATCTTGCATTAGTGGCCAAAGATTGCAGATGGAATATGATTATATGGTTTTTAAATGGGTAGACGCTGATATTTCCTGTAGATCCTATAGATCTTCATCAACCCCTCTGAATACAAAGTTTTCCCAGGTCAGTGGACTTGGAGAGAATTGTTTTCCCTTAATCGGTCATCTTCCATCCACCGGGCAGTGACCCCCCCTGAAGTAACAGTCAGTTTCAGAGCCACTGCTGACCCCAGCGAGCACAAGGTCTCAGAGAGGAGAGCCCATGAGCGCCACAAAAGCACAGAAACACGGTCCCCCAGATACGGCCAGCGTGGGTGTGGCCGGGTTCCCGCGGGAGACGTGAACGCTTGGGTTGCTGCCGCTGTGTTTGGAGTCAGCGTGCGAGGCACTGGGCCCTGTGGGAGCCCGGGAGGGTCATGGATGTGCCTGTCTGAGGCCCCCGCCCCGCGCCCGATGGGGCTGCCTGGCAGGACGTCCCTGCTTCTAACACCGGGCGATGCAGAAAAGAAACAACTTGTGGAACTTCATAAATCAAGACTATTTTTGTTCCAAGGATTGAAAATTGATTACGGGTCGTGCGGATCCGGGAGGCCCGACTGCCTCAAGCTCTCTCTGTGCCAGAGTCCTGCGCGTCAGCAGTTTTCCCGGAAAGCAACCCTTTTGTGTTGAGCATCCTCGCGACCGATGACTGTACTGGGGCTGCCTGGCCAGACGGGGATGCAGAAGGCGGGCGCGCTGTCCCCAAAGCGCCTGGTCCTTTGACGACCCCTCGGGGGCAGAGCTGAGGCCTCTGGGCGGGACTCCGCTCAGCCTTCCTGCTCCTCCACGTGGACAGCCTGGGAGCCCCCCCGCCCCGCATTTCTTTGTTCGTTTGACCCAGGTTTGCATCGGACATACCCCGGGGGAGAGGCCTTTTAAAACAGTTTACACGCCTAGTGAACATTGCCCCGTAAGATGACTTGATGCCAGTACCTCCCCCTTTGTGAAGCTTTTCCTTTGACCTACGATAAAGGTTGCTGGTCACTGCCCCTTGAGTCCTCTGAGATGACCGGGGACGGGAGCGCTGTCCGGGCCAGAGGCCCTTGTTCCCAGGGGCAGTCCTGGGACTCCACACCCCGTAGGGACCCTGTGCTCGAGCAGCAAAGGCTTGCTCTGCGCGTCGGCGGGTGGGCTGTGCTCTGCTTCGGTGTCTCCGTGGGAAGGACTGGCCCTGGCAGCCTGCTGCTTCCAGAAGAACAAGAAACACAGTGGGTAGAGCTTGTGGTTCCACAGCCCACCCCCAACCAACCCACAGACCCGGGAGTGAGGGGGACATGCCTGGGGCGCCTGCCACGGGATGCTGGTCACACGGTGACAGCTGACCGATGCAGGAAGGGCCTCGGCTGAGCATGGCTGGGACTCATCCCTCTGACTTTGCCCCTGAGTGTCCTTGGTGTCTGTGGGCGTCTCTCCTCCCCCTGCCCCCCGCCCCGTACAAACCGTCACCTTCTGTCACCTGACACCTAACACATCCCCCCACCACCCCATCATCCCTCACCCTGCCCCCTCCAATCCAGTCACAAGAGCAGTGATCTTTGAAAGACACAAGCTGCTGAATCATATCACGTCCCCCTCCCCGTCGCCCCAGTTTAAAAGCCCATTAGTGGTTCTCTATTGCGTTAGAAACAGACCAAACCCCTCCCAGTGGCCTGGCCCAGCTTCCCTTCAGCCTCTGACCACACCAACTCCCTGGAATGGGCCGTCCTCCTCCCTCCCAGTTAAGCACCACCCGTCCTTCCATTCGCAACTAAAATGCTCCCAGGGGCTTGCCTGGTGGCGCAGTGGTTGAGAGTCCGCCTGCCGATGCAGGGGACGCGGGTTCGTGCCCCGGTCCGGGAAGATCCCACATGCCGCGGAGCGGCTGGGCCCGTGAGCCATGGCCGCTGAGCCTGCGCGTCCGGAGCCTGTGCTCCGCAACGGGAGAGGCCACAACAGTGAGAGGCCCGCGTACCGCAAAAAAAAAAAAAAAAAAATGCTCCCAGGCCCGCCGGCTTGGGCCCCTCGCCCACGTGGGCCTGTCCTCGGGGGCTCGGGGACACGCCCAATGGGGGTGTGCATGCCGGTCCAGCTCCCACACGCCTGCAGGGGCCTCCCAGTGTCCCCTGGCCCAGGCGGTGGGGGGCAGGGCCCTCCACCCCGTGTTCCAGGGGCCCCCTGGACGTTTCCAGCGACCTCTTCCCTCTCCTCCCCACTCCTCTTGCTCCCCTGGGTCCCCTGACAGGGCGGCCACCAGCCAGGACATGGCTTTGGGGGGTGGGGGTCACCTGCCACTGCGGGGAGCCCCTTGGTCCCCGGTGTCTTCTCCCACCCTCCCTGTCCCTGCCGCCCCAGGCTGGCCAACGGTGGGGGGACCCCGACTTCACCCTTTTCCTCCCAGGCTGCTCTCTGCACAGCACCTGATTCATTTAAACATTTCACCTTTATCATGGCCAACAAGGCCTTAAGCCAGTGATTCTCGGGCCCCACTGCACATTTATGAACACGAGATCCACCCTACCCACGCTGATCTGCCCTTGCAGGCCCATCTTGCCAGCACAGAAGCAGCCCCCTGAAAAGACAGAGGCTGCTCCTTTCATCACTGCTCGTAGAACTGAGTCTCCTTGACGCTGCCAAGGCCACGGGCCAGCCCTGGACCAGGGCCAGCCAGCCAGACCTGGGACACGTGGGCTGGGATGGGGCAGGGATGGATCCCCCAGGAGAAACCAGGTCCCCCCACCTCAAGAACGGGGTCCTCCCACAAATGTCCTCTGCAGCGGGGAAGGAAGTCCCAACCGACCCGATCTCCCTGTGGCCTCGGAGCTGCAGAACTCCGCTGTAAGTGGCCACAGAGCAGGGGGTCAGGGGAGCGTCGTTTTTAGGTTTATGAGACATTTTATTGGCCCATCTCAGATCATCATAGAGTGTGAGATGCAGTGTTTGCACCCCTGCAATAGTTTCCAGGCAAGAGACAATAAAGCAGAATGGATTTCTAAATGTGGGCGTTGTCGCCTTGGTTTGAAGGTAGGCCCTATATATATATATATATATAATGTATATATATTATATATATAAATTTTTTTTAATTGAAGTCTAGTTGACTTACAATGTTGTATTAGTTACTGCTATACAGCAAAATGATTCAGTTATACATATATAGCTTCTCATTTTTTAAAAATATTCTTTCCCATTATGGTTTATCACAGGATGTTGAATATAGTTCCCTGTGCTCTACAGTAGGACCTTGTTGTGTATCCATTCTATACATAAAAGCTTACATCTGCTGACCCCAACCTTCCACTCCATCCCTCCCCCACCCCCTCCCCCTGGCAACCACCAGTCTCTTCTCTATGTCCGTGATTCTGTTTCTGTTCCATAGATATGTTCACTTGTGCCGTATTTTAGATTCCACATGTAAGTGATGTCATATGGTATCTGTCTTTCTCTTTCTGACTGACTTCACTTAGTATGGTCACCTCTAGTTACATCCATGTTGCTGCAAATGGCATTATTTCGTTCCTTTTTAGGCCCGAGCAGTGTTGAGCACAGGGAGACTTTAGTTGCAGCCTGGGCGAGCATCGTTTGGGAGCATGCTGCGTACAAGGCCCTTTACTCTGTCGGGAGCTTGGCTGGGGGGTGAGTTTGCTAGTCCCCTTGAATGCTATTTAAGGAGGAAACCAAATTCCCTAAAATGCACGCGCCCACAGCGGACACATAGCTGACCCTCATACTCCTCAGTGTGAATATTGAGCTGAAATGAGCTGCGTTTCTGGCTGGGCCACAGCTCGGAGAATCCGCTCGTGACAGGCATGCAGTCGAGGGGTTCCCCAGGCCAGGGCCTCAGTCACCCACAGAAAGTGAGAGCTGGCAGCCAGCTTCCTTGGGCAGGGCCTGGGGACGGGTGGTGAGCGCTGGGGGTACGGGTCTTCCGGGACACGCCCCCAGAGAGTAGGGAGGAGAGGATGCTGTGGTGGGGGGTGCACCCTGCCTGGCCCTGGGGGACGTTCACCCAGAGTCCCGCGTCCGTCCAGCCGTGGAGGCAGCTGGGGCCATGCTGGGGCCCTGCCAGCCAGCTGAGTAAATCAGCTAATGAATAACACCAGTTAAAACTGGGCCGCTCTCAGCGCTGAGTGCTTCACTGGCCCCCAGCCCAGCACTTCCCAGCTCAGGGTCAACCCGCAGATCCTCGGAGAGCTGGGGGCAGGAAGAGCCGGCATCGCTCGCCAGGAGTGTGGTCCATTTAGCTGGGTTGCTATTTTTACCCTTTGTTCTCCAGCAAGGGATTGTTCTTGACGGCAGGGACTTCATCAGCCCCTGGCCCTCCCTGCCTTCCCCCCTCTCTGACCAGCAGTGTCTTTCTCTCCTTTTGGAATTTGAGATGATGCCACCCACTTGCATGAAAGCCAAGTAGGTTAGTCGTTGCATTTAGAGGAAGGTGTCGTCCATAAGTGCTCTATTCGTTATTAATGAGATGGTGGCCAAAATGTGGGAGTGGCAATTTGGATTTTATAAAGTTGCCCGGACAGGTGTGAGGGAGATCATTCCGGAGATGTGTGCTTCCCCGCAATTCCCGAATGCGAAAAAGTTTAAACATTCTGGGGCCGCCCAGCTCAACTATTCATCAGGTCATAGAGTGACATCAGAGAAGAGTTAATGACAGGACTTCCCTGGTGGCACAGTGGTTAAGAACCTGCCTACCAATGCAGTGGACACGGGTTCGAGCCCTGGTCTGGGAAGATCCCACATGCTGTGGAGCAACTAAGCCCATGTGCCACAACTACTGAAGCCCGCGTGCCCAGAGCCCGTGCTCTGTAACAAGAGAAGCCACTGCAATGAGAAGCCCATGGGCCGCAATGAAGAGCAGCCCCCGCTCGCCGCAACCAGAGAAAACTCGCATGCAGCAACAAAGACCCAACGCAGCCAAAAAAAAAAAAAAAAATCTATAAAAAAAAGAGTTAATGACAAATAACAGTTCACATGATTCCCAACGGCCAGCCGGTCTCCACCAGTGGCTCACTCACCTGGAAGAGTGGCCACCAGTGAAGGGCTACCTGCAGGCCTGCTGGGTCCTGAAACTGCTGTGAGCTGTCCATCGGCCCCATGAGGATGGGCCTGCAGGGCACCCCTCCTCCCACTGTCCCTGCGCGTGGGCCGGCCCTGGCAGAGAATGGCCGGCCATTGCTGAGGGCCGCAGGAGTGTTGCAGGGTCAGGGAAAGGTGGCATCAGGCCCCGAAGGGGCCCCAAGTGGGGCTTGACCGGAGCTGCCAGAGATCTGGGGCTTAGGGCTGGTCCAGGTGGCCCCGTCTCCCCACTCGGGGCCCCTTCCGCTCAGCCTCTCCCCCTCCCACCCGGCCGCTCCCCTGCTGCCCCGCACAGCTGGAGGGGAGTGGGCACAGTCTCCTTGGAGGGGGTGTAGGGACCACGTCCTCAGACCCCAGCCAGGCTGAGACCCCCACCTCTCATCACACCCCCCAACCCCCGTCACCGATGCAACAGAAAAGCAGACATCCCAAGGGAGGCCAGTGGATCACCGGGCTGGGCTGGGATGAGACGTCTGTGACCAGTGGAGCCCAGCTGGGTGGTGCAGAGCAGGGGAGGGGCCCCACGTTCACAGAGGGTTGAGCACAGCAGGCTGGTGGGTGCCAGGCCACCAGTGTGGTTCCAGTGGCTCCAGACAGGCAAGGAGGCTGGGGGCTGGGCCTCTCACCTGGGAGCACAGCTGGGAGGGCAGCCGGTCACAGAAGCATGACCGCAGTCAGGGTCTGGGAGCTTGTCTGGGCTCAGCCGGGAGTGGGTGTGCTTTCTCCCCCAGGCTCTGAGCAGGGAGGCCCCGACCTGAGTCCTGTCCTGGGCGAGCTCTGGGAGTGTTTAGGTGTGTGTGGGGTGCACCCCTTCCCCCAGGGGTCACAGTAATCAGAGAAGCAACTCCCGCTGTACCCAGGGCTCCAAGGAAGGAGGGCTGCCTGGCGGAGCAGGACAGTCCGCGGGGTCTGGCGGCAGGGCCTGTGGGTGGCTGCACGTAGCTCTGGGCCTTGCTGGCAGCCACTCAAGGGTCGGATGCACTTTTCCAAAGACAGGTCTCTCCCAGCCCCAGGCTCTTCTCCAGTGTTACTCTGACACCCTTCCGTGGAGGAGTGGGGGTCTCTGTCCCCTCTTCTGGAATCCGGCGGCCTTGTAACCATGGTGGAAATGACGCCATTCCACTCCAGAGTCTTGGCCATAAAAGGTGACCCAGGCTGCACTGGCGTCTGCTGGGCGCCAGGTGCAGAAGTCGGAGCCATGTTCAGGGCCCTGGGAGGGGTCCCAGCCAAGGTTCCTGCTGACAGAGGCCACGACTGCAGGAGACGCCCTCAGGTGACGGGACCCCCAGGCTCAAGTCTTCCCAGACCTTGAGGAACAAACCAGGCCATCCCATGGGGCCTGTCTGAATCCTGCCACACAGGCTCCGAAAGCAATGGACTGGGTCATCTTACAGCCCAAGTCTGGGCACCCGTGATGCAGCAGTAACAGGAACCCATGTAGTCAGGCCCTCACTACCCCGGCCTCCCAGCCTCTGCGGGCAGGTCCCGGGAGGGCCCCCAGGGGAGGCAGGCATCACGGTGAACAGGCAGGGTGGGCCCGGGTCCGGCCCTGATGCGTCCCCATCTAGGTGTGGCCGGGTGGTGCGGGTCCCCAAGATGCAGCCTCTTCCCCACCCAACCACCGCCCCTCCGAGGTCAGCAGGTTCTGCAGGAGGAGGCGCCACCCCGCCCTCCCAGCCTGGCCAATGGTGTGGCCTCAGCTCAGAGCCTCCGCAAGCTACATTCAGGGGCTGCTCTAACCAAAGGCCATTAAGCTGTCACAGCCCATATGTCTCACGTCCCCCTTCCTGCCCGTTACCGCTGGGCCGGTGTGCGTGAGATGCGTCTCTTCCCGTCTCCTCCTCCTTACTGAGTCACCGCAATCCAGCCAGACCGCCCCCCACCCCACCAGCTCTGAGCTCGTCAGCTCTGCCACCCATTATTCACCCCCAGAGCTGGGGTGTGGGGCGAGAAACTTGGATCTCACAAGGGCTTTGGGTCCCAGGCAGCTTGAGTGGCTCGGAGAATGGTGGGCAGAGGCCAGTGTGGGCTCCAGCCCCTCTGCTCCTAACTCCATGTGTGGCCGAGTGGCTCCCAGCTCCCAGCTCAGACTTGGAGTCCGGCCCTGCCCCACTTTCCCCACGGTCGAGGCGGGAGGATGGGCAGCTGCTGCCCAAGTCCAAGGATGTTGGTCGACTTTGACGCAGAAAAAGAAGAAGTTGCATCAATGTGCTGACACCACGCCCCACCCGACCGGCTGCTGACACTCAGCCTCCCCTGCCAGCTGCAGGACAGCTGTGGTGGCTGCCCATGGAGTCCTCACTGCCTCCCTGAGCTAATGGCACTGCCCAGGTGTTGTAACTGGAATATCGAGTATCGAGCCAGCCATGCATTCAGAGATGGTTCCACTCAGTTACGACAGACTCATTATTTTTGCTAGATTCAATTTCCTAGTATCTGTTGAGGATTTTTGCACATTATGGACTGAATCTTTGGGTGCCCCTAAAATTACCCTGAAACCCATGTGTTGAAGCCTTATCTCCAATGTGATGGTATTTGGAGAGGGGGCTTTGGGAGGTAATTAGGGTTAGATTAGGTCATGAGGATGTGGCCCTCATGGTAGGATTAGTGGCCCCATGAGAAGAGCCACTCTACCTGCATGCACACCAAGGAGAGGCCCCGTGAGGACATAGCAAGAAGGCTGCTGACTGCCGGCACAAAGGGGAGCCCTCGCCAAAACCAGATTGTGCCAGCGCACTGATCTCGGACTTGCAGCTTCCAGACCTGTGAGAAAATGAGTTTCTAGTGTTCAGACTACCCAGGCTGTGGTATTTTATTGAGGCAGCCTAGCTGGCTAAGGCAGTATTGATGCTCATGTGGCCCGGCCTCCCCTCAGGCTGTCCAGGTGAGGTCCAGAATATGCTCCAGCACCCAGGCCTGACCTTCACCAAGGCCTGACCAGCACCCAGGCCTGACCAGCACCCGGGCCTGACCTGCACCCAGGTCTGACCATCACCCAGGCCTGACTTGCACCCCGGTCTGACCAGCATCCGGGCCTGACCTGCACGGGGCCGACATGGCCAGAGGCCCCAGGGGCTACCGAGCTGACCTGGGCTGAGCACCCCTACAGCCAGCCCCTCCCCCCCAGGCCACACGGGGACTCATGGGGAGCGGTGCTCCCGGGAAGACACAGCCGGCGTCTGTCCCAGGCTGACCACCTGGCCTGGAGCCGTCTCCCCTCCCGGCTGCTGGAGGGTCACTGTCATTGCCCTATGGAGGTGACTCCAGGGGGCTCATCTCCACTGATTCGGGTGTTAGGGGCCCAGGGGCGGGGGTTTTGTCCTACTATGCGCTGGGCCTCCACCTGGCTGCTGCCCTCCTGCCTGTGGGATCCTCAGTCACCTCACCTGGATGATGGGCTTGAACAGCTGCCCTGCAGTCACAGTGGGCGTGGCCCAGGGCAGAGGTCCACGGGAGGCCCTTCCCCCGGCCTCGACAGGAGAGCAAACGGGAGGTGCGCGAAGGCCCGCGTGGGTCCCGGAGCAGCCTTCACACTGCGCAGGTTGTGTAACCCGAGCCTCCGTTTCCCTCTGTGGGAACCACGTGGGCGCCCTGCCATGACGACGGCAACACCCCCGACACCAGGGACCCGTTTACTGTCCATCCGGACTCAGACAGCTAAGTCCCACTGTCTCTTAACCAGGGAACTTTGTGTCAATAACTTACTGACTTTGCATTTATTGAGCACTTACTGTATGCCCGCCCTGACCACACACACTGTCCTCCAACTTCCCCTCCCACTCCCCCATCCAGGCCCCTCCTCTTCTCTCTGCTTCCCAGGGCCGCGGGACCCAGGCCTCCTCTCCCCGCTGTCCACACCCCTCATGACCTCAGCCAGTCCCAGGGCTTCAATGTCACCTGGACATTGACGACCCGAAATTCACGTCCACATTCCCTACATTTCCCCTGAGCTCGTCTTAGCCCTCGAAGGCCTGCTTGTCCACGTGAAGGCCAGCGGGAGCCTCAGGCCCAGTGTGGCCAGGCAGCACCGCCCTGCTGCTCCGTCAGGCCCAGGCCATCCCACGGCCCCGCCACCAGTTCAGCCGCCTCGTCCCATCCCTTCTGTGCTTTGTGGTTCCTCCTTCACAATAAGCCTCAAGTTTCCCTCTGCCCGTTGGCTCCACCCCTCCATCTCCCTCCCACAGCAGCCAGAGGCACCTTGTGAAAACACGGATTAGATCCGGCCGTCTCTGCCCCCACCTCATTCAGAACAAAACCTGCTCCTTACTGGGGTCCACAATGCCCCCCAAGACCTGCCGCAGGCCCTCTCTGCCTGGGCTCCAGCCGCATGGGTCTCCCCTCTGGCCGTGGACTGCCCTCCGGCCCGTTTGCCTCAGGGCCTTTGCACCTACTGCTCCTGCGGCCTGCAATGCTCTCCCACAAGGCTGCATGGCGGCTCAGGCATGAATCAGACATTTCTTCCGGGGGGAGTCCTTCTTGGCCTTCCATGCCCCCATCTGCCTATCTCCTATAAAAACCTGACATTGTCTCAGCTGCTCTTATATAGGCACTGCCCCCCGATACCTCCCACTAGAACGTGAGCCCCTGGGGGCAGCGACCTCCTCTATCCGGTTCAGAGGTTTCCTGGATCAGTGCTGCCCATCGTGTGGATGAAGAAATGGAGACACACAGCAGTGAGCAGCGGAGTGGGGCTTGAATCCACCTCGGGGGGACCACGGCCTCGTCCTGTCTTGGGACGTGCTCACGTGGGTGCTCTCCCATGCTCCATCCGCACCACAGGCAGGTCCTGGAGGGAGGCTGCTGCCGTGGGGTCCGTGCCCAGCCCAGAAAGATTCCAGGCAGCTGCCAGGGGTCCGACAGCGTTCCTGCCAGGCTGGGCAGGGCCTCCCTGGGAAAGGGAGCTGGAGCAGGGGAGGCGATGTGCCCACCTGGGACGCCTGAGGAGCCCCAGGGCAGACCCCAGGAGGCAGCCCTCCCAGCCCCGCCGATCCCTCTGCGGGGCCACAGCAGAGATCGCTTCTTGCCTGGTCCCGGCGAGTGGCTGGGTGGGCTCCAGATCTCGGGGGCTCAGGATGCCCTCGCTAAGCTAGGGGCTGGTCAGAGCATCTGGGGTCAGGGCAGGAGGAAGCAGCCATTGTGTCCTGGCCGGGAAGCCCTGCTGCTCCCCCCGGGAGGTGCGCTCTGCTCCTGGAGGCCCTGGGGCCCTGATGTCACCTCTGCAGCGGAGGGAGCGGGCCTGCTGTGCCGCGAAGCCAGCCCAGGGGCTGGGCAGGGAGCCCTCCAGGGCTCAGCTTGCCCAGCTCTGAAATAGTCACCGCTTGCTCTCTCCGGGGGCGTGGGGATGACACGGAACCCACGGAGCACATACGCCCCCCAGCCCTCGTCCTGCCCGCCCTTCGCTGGCTGCCCGGAGCCGCCCTGCCCGCCTGTCCCAGCCGGCCTGCTGCATTATTCACTCGGCACAGGGCGCCCCCGGCCGGACGAGGCCGGTGAGGGGGGCCGGGGGCGCCCTCCTGGACCACGTCCCTTCCCTCTGGCGCTCTCTTAAGTCATCTCTGGCTGCAGCTTGGAGCCTCCGCCCACGCTGTTAATGGACCCACAGCGGAGACTGCCGCAGCCACGCCGGCCCAAGCCCCGCCTCCACTGCCCGCGGGGGCCACATTCACTGCGCCAGGCCCAGCGCTGCAAACAGGCTCCACCCAGTCACCGAGCTGACCTCCACCCCCCACCGCCAGCCAGGCAAGGACCCGGGATGGAAACGGGCTCCAAGGCTCCGCAGGCTGGGATTGCACATGGTTTGCCTTGTTTTCTCAAAAAGTGCTTCCCAGGGCCATGGGAAGGGCACGCTCTGGGCTGTGCCTGTGTGTGCACACATGCGTGTGCGTGTGTGTGAAAAGGTTCCTGCATGAGTCACACGTGCAACACTTTGCACTCAGCACAGCTTCCATTGCCCTCTGACTCCCCTGTGTACATGTGCGGACACTTGCACACGTGCACAGACGTGCAAAGGTCCTGTCCGGGCAAGATTTGGAGCTCGGGCCCTGCGTGCCGCGGGCCTGCTCAGCATTAGCTTCCCCAGATTTGGTTTTGGGGCTTATCATTGCCGTTTGCTGCTGGTTTATCCAGAACGTCCCCCCGAATATGTGGGCCCCTGTAAACCTTTGGCAACAGCTCTGCTGAGGGAAGGGCCCCATGAATCTCCAGGCCTGTGCCAGCCCTGTCCTGCCCCCAATAAGCAAGGAGATATATAGATGGATGGATGGATGGATGGATGGATGGATGGATGGATGGATGGATAGATGGATGGATGGATGGATGGATGGATAGATAAAGAAATCCCAAGACATGGAAACAATCCAAGGGTCCATCAGTGGATGAATGGATAAAGGAGATGTGGTATATACACCATGGAATACTGCTCAGCCATAAAAAAGAATGCAGTCCTGCGATTTGTACAACACAGATGGACCTTGAAGGTATGATGCTAAGTGAAATAAGACAGAGAAAGACAGATATCATATGATTCCACTCACATACGGTACCTGAAAATACAAAACAAACAACAAACAACATGAAACAAAAACAAACTCATAGATGCAGAGAAGAGGTTAGCAGTTACCAGAGGGGACGGGCTGGGGGTGGGCTGCAGCTGGACTTGAGGTGGGGACCACTCTGTAGTGTATACAGGTGTCGAGCTGTACAGCTGACACTCATATAACGTTAACAACCAAAGCGCGGGCGGATTAGTGGGAAATTGGCTATTCATGCCCCAAATGAAAGAGTAAATCTCGCCCCCGTGTGAATCGCTGCTTGGGACGTTACCCTCAGCGGGTGCAGCGCCTTCTGCCTCGGCCGGCGGGGACATAAAACCCTGCCTTCGACGTGAGCCGAGCCTGGCGCCAGCTTCCCGGAGAACACGGATCCCGGTGTGGGACCAGCACACGCCCGGAGGCCACTCTCCTCGGTGCTGAAAGCGAGCCTCACAATGGGAGGTGGGGGGCCATGGACATTCTCGAGGCCACCTTGGACAGTTCCGGCCTCTCCCACCCACCCAAGAACATCTCTGGCCTGAGTGGACGGCGTGCGGGGCAGGTGGAGAGCCTCCAGCAGAGAGAGACCCCGACCAAAAGGGGCGGGAGTTGGTGGTAGACACTCAGCATCCCCCACTTGGGGGTCACCCACTCGGGACCGCCTCAGAGAGTCCTCGGCGGTCTCTTCTCATCAGCTCCGCCTCTCTGCCTTTCCTCCCCTCCTGGCCTCTCCTCCCAGCTCCTCACGGCATTTGCTGGCATCACCGCCATACAAACTATGTGCCCCAAACCTTTGTCCAGGGCCTGCGTCAGGGACCCAGATGAAGACACCAGCGCTCCCCACTTGTGGCAACCCTGGGGAACGTGTCACACCAAGTTTTTCTTGACAGAGGCTCCCCACGTCCGCCCTCCAGCTTCAACAGTGCCAGCGGGGGCCCAGCCTCACGGTCTCGGGGTGAAGTCGGCTGGAAGCAGCTCTTCCCACAGTGGGTACCCAGGACCCTTGGTCCCATGGACGCTCCACGAGCCTCAGCACACGGCTTCCCAGAGGTGGCCCACAGGCCAGCAGGAGGGGCTCTGTGACCTTGGTGCCAGGTGGTCCCCCAATGAACTCGTCCAGGAAACCCTTCTTTCTGCTGACAGCTGTCAACCCGTGTCCCAGAACCCGTGCTTCCTGGTGGCTCGCAGCTCATGGAGGAACTGATTGGACATGCTCCCAGAGTGGCTTTCCTTAGCGCGTTTAAATAGCGTGAAGCCACCAGATTAGATTTCCACACTCGGCCTCAGGAACATGTAGTTCACACATCTGTGAAATCCCGGAGCGGCAGTGATGCATCATCCCGGTTTGTGTTTCCAGAGCCCCATGGCAGAGCCCCAGGCAACCCAGTAAGTGTTGGTGGCAAGGATGAGCCACGTGCAATGCCAGGTTCTACTTGGGTGGCAGCCTCAGGGTAGGGGGGAACCTGAGGCACCTCCAGCCTCGGGCATCTCTCCACCCGGGTCTGGGCCTGAGTGGCGCCCCCTCCAATGTGCTGGTTTTCTGTCATCGTACTTTACAGGTAAGGAAACCGAGGCCCAGACAGAGGCAGCCTCTTGCCCAGGCCCCAGCCTCCCGGCCCACTCTGCCTCGGAGAGTCCAGCTGAGCTGTGCTGAAGAATGTGGCCAGCGGGAGACACAGCTCTGTGCAGAGCCTCCTGCTGCCACCTTGGGCTGGCAATGCCAGATCCCCGCTGGCCGTGGTCACACGTGCACTGCACTAGACGCCAGCCACCACCTTGTCTGTGTGGCGACCCGTCACCTACAGGGGACATGTGTGAGTGGCATGTGTGTTTCAGGGTGTGTGGTGTGTGTTTGTGCGGCCATGTCACACCTGACCCGTGGCGCAGGTGGGCCTCACACTGCAAGTTGGGTCTGAGGGGGGTTCCGCCCACACATCGTGTGTTCAGCTCTGCTGTGAGTGTCCACGTGAGGCCGGGGAAGGCGGGGCGAGTCCACTGTCATCGCAGAACAAGCCCTCTAGTTGGTGTGGCCAAGACCTGCAGGGGCCTGTTGCTGGTTCTCAGAACAAGTTGTACATACCTGTCCCCGGGCTCAGGGGGCACCTCAGATCTGAGGTAGCCAGCAGGTGTGGGGACAACTGGGGAGAATTCACCTGCTCAGAACTCCTACCCGTCATCTGGGTCTCATTTTACACATCCCTTCCTCCAGGAAGTCCTCCCTGACCACTCACCCAAAGCAGGTAACGAGTACCTGCCATGAGCCCCACACCCCACGTGCCCTGCCCCTCACTGAACTCTGCAGTGCCTGGCACAGAACCTCCTCGGGTATTTCCTGGGTACAGTAAGGTGTGGATGAACGCAGAGCTCGGCGGTACCCAGGCCTGCAGATTTCCTTGGACCAGAGAGCCACAAATCCGTCTGTGACTCATGCCACTGGATCACTGGCCTCCTTGGGAAAATGGGCGGAAGATCTGACCTAATTCCCAGGAACACTAGACTTCTGCTCTTCTTGGCAGTGAAGTTCAGAAGACACCCACCGCCCCCATCACCCTGGGGAAGGCAAAGGTGATTTTCTGCGTTGATTGGCTGGGCCTCGGGACCCAGTTCTTTGGTCAAACACCAGTTCAGATGTTGCGTGAAGGCATTTTCAGATGTGATCAACACTTAAACCAGCCGACTTCAAGGAAAGTGGGTGACCCTCTGCGATGTGGGTGGGCCATCCAAGCAGCTGAGGCCGCAAGAGCAAAGACTGATGTCTCCCCGGCAAGGCCCCCTCCTTCTGTGGGCACACGGTGGGTAGGCGGCCCTTCAGCCGGAGATGCGAGTGGGTGCGTCCAGCCCAGCTGTGGCCCCACTGGGGAGGGTGGGGAGTGGCTACCATTTACCAGCATCGGTTTCAGCGGTTTTACTGTTTGCCCATCTTTCCTCTCAGCCCAGAGAGGCAGCGACTGGCACGCCCCTCTGGAGCAGGGGGGCGGGGGCTTGTCTGCCTCCCCGACCTGCGCGCACGCCCAGGTTCCTGGACAGATATTATGGGCAGCCTGGGTCTGTAGGTCTGAATCACAGAGCACTCATATATCACACCTGTGCTGGGCTGCAAACCCTGGCGGAAGTACTAATGCTTTCTCTCTAAACAGCCCTGACACGCGGAGCTAATAGAAGTTAAGTGAGAGACCAGCAGCGCCCTTGTGAAGGCCTCTGGGGTGAGGGTGGAGGCTCTGGGACTCCTCCACCCTGCCGGGGCTTCACAAAGGAAGGATGCTGGGGGCTGGGGGGCGCTCAAACCTGGTTTCTCGTGACCTGGGGTCTGCATCTCCCTCCTCGCCTGAGCTTCGTGTTCCAAAAGTTTTCAAGGCCCATTTTTAAATGCAAGCAGCCGTTGCAGCTGGTTGAACATCCGGACTGTGAGAAAAGTGCCAATCACCCCTCCCGCCCGCCCCTTGCCCCTCCCCCAAGTCGTCTGCCCAGCAGTTTCTCCAAAGCCTTAGCAGCAGCTCCTTGGTCAAACTCGCTTTAGAGTGAATCCCCTGATGGGACCGCACAGCCTCTCATCACCACAGGTTCCCCGGCTTTGGGGCTCGGTGCCCGCAGACCCCCCGCAATCTTTGCAGCTGCTGCCGACGTCTTGGTGCGGCTGCACCATCGCCACGCAGGCCTGCAGGGCCTCCCGCTACAGGAGTTTCCTCCTCGAGGGCAGTTCAGGCAGGAACAGCATCTTCGCACAGAGAAGGAGGCCAGGCCTGGGAAGGGGGCTGCACCCCAGGGGCACCCACAGCCCTCTGGGTCCAGGGGCCACCAAGGGGCTGGGCTCTCCTGCCCACCTACCCAGCTCTCCCCATCAGATGCTGAGCAAGGTCTTCCCTCTGACCCTCGGGCAGCCATGAGGATGCTCGGCTGGCCCAGGACACTGACGTCAGGACATATGGTCACTTGGCCACAGTCGCCCAGCAGGTCCCATGTGTCACACAGCCTCTGCACCTTGGCTTCTCCTGGGAGGCCTCCTGCCCTCAAACTCATGGCCCACCCAGGACCCCAATGGCCCCCCTCCCCGTCCCACCGCAAACCCCACCTGCACAGTCCTAGTTCCCTGCATGGTTGCTGAGCCCTGCAGGGAGACGCCACCCAAGAGGGGCTGCGTCAGCCCAGCCTTCGTCCCCGAGGCATCCCCAAGGCTCGAGGCTCAAGGAACGCCACGCCAGCTCACAGCCGGCACTGGGGGGACCGACGGCGCCCAGCGGCCCTTCCCTGGACCACTCTGGACAGGAGCCCTGCCCCAGTGTGGGCCTGGCAGAGCAAACCCCCATTTCCTGGCTGGGATGAGAGCCAGCCTCCAGGGAGAACTCATCGTGCGCACATGAGCCCATCCTCCCGGCATCCTTGATGACCCTGCCCCTCCCCCAGGAAGCACCAGGGGACAAAGCCTCGCTGGGCCCCTCCGGGATCTCGCCGAGATGCCGGGGTGGGGGGGGGGATGCTTTGCTCAGGAGTGAGAGGCCTATTCTGGGGTAAGTTGCCAAAAGGGCATAAAAGCACGTTCCACAGCTTTTGTTCTTTGTGACAGCTCCGCTCCGAGTCATGCCGCCCCAGAGGAGCCAGCCCCCAAAGGCCAAGGACACGAGCCTGTGCGGGCAGGTGTGAGGCTGCCAAGGGTCCCCACATGTGCTTGGAAGGCCCCCATCGGGGACAGGCTTCATATGCTCGGGGCCCCCTCCAGATAATCATGCTGGAGCCATCATTACCGGGGGCAGAGAGAAAAGAGAGAGAGAGAGACAGAGAGACGCAGAGAGAAAGAGGGAGAGGGGCTGCAGGACCATGCAGGGCAAGAGGCCGTCTGACGGGCCCACGGTGCCAGCCTCTCCAACCGTCGGACGGGAGGGGGGACACCTAGTGGTTATGGTCTCTGGTTCTGGAAGCTTCTGCCTGTATTTGAAGCCCAGTCTGGCCTGTCTGTGGCTGTGACCTCGGACAAGGCACTGACTTGCCAGTCTCCCTTCCAGCCCTGTAAAATGGGGCTAATGACAGTGGTCTGGGTGGAAGTGTCGCCATGAAGAGGGACTGAGAACGCAGTGTCGGGAGGGCTCGGCACCGGCCTCCACAGCGTTCTCCCAACACCACCCCCCAGACCTTGTTTTTAAAACAAGCCCATGCCCCACCCCTCGCCCCCTTTCTGGGCCAGGAGGGGCATGACGCTAAGGAGCGCAGCAGTTTCTAGAATTTACTGCCATGTTTCCCAAGGAAGGAAATTAGGCAAAGCCCTCAGGGGGATGATAAAGCGAGTCCAGGCGCCTGCTTTCGACAGGTGCCGCACTCCTGCCCGGTGGGAACCCTCCGCAAAGGTGATCCAACTGCTGTATCCATTCTGCAGATGGCAAAGCGGAGTCGCGTGGGCCCGGAGCTCACGCACCCCACCCCCACAGGCCTGACGCAGCAGCACGGAGCTCGCAGCCGACTGTCGGGGACACCTGTGCAAGTGGTCAGCTCAGGGACACGCCTGGCTGCGTCCTTGGGCTCCCCGCCCCGCCCCGGGAACACCTGGAGGCGGAGCTGCATCACCATGCCATTCGGCGCCGCTTTCCCGGCACCTCCCTGCGGCCGGGGTGGGGGGGCGCACTGCCGCGGGATGCGCCCACCGCTCTCTGCTACCCTTCAGCCAGGATCCAGCGCCTTGGAGCTGTACGCCCTTCCCCCCAGGGCGGACGCCACGGGGACGGCGAGAGCGAGTGCCGCGGACTGGCCACAGCGGCAGTTATCAGCATGTCATTATTAATTATTAATACATCAATACAGTTAATACAGTCCCGCCTGAATAATTCACGCATCGGCGCTCCATCTGTGGAGGGTGTAGTAGAAGCTTGTCAGGGCTGTTTTCAGGCCAGGGCGTCCCCAAATACAGCGAGTCTCTGTGTTAACACCCTCATTCCAAGTTGTGCCCCAAACCAAGCAAGCATTTTAATTAACTTGCTGAGAGTCAGATGAACGGCGCTCGTCTTCCAGCTCGAGGGTCCGTGTGATAGAGCTGGGGCTGTCCTCCTCTGGACAGACAATCAGTGCCTGAGACTCAGAGACACACGGAGGGGAGGGGACTGGGTGCCGGGTTCCTGCAAACCCACGTGTGCCCACGGGCGTCCTCAACTCCCCGGCCCGCCCAGCGCAGGGTTCACCTGGGGACCCGCGGTGAGCACTGCAGCAGGAGCTGTCCGCAGGCAGGTCCTGAAAAGCCTCTGACAACGTGGCATTTTTCTACTGTTGAATGAAGTGCTGTGCCCACATCCTCTGGCCTGACCCGGCTGGCCTTCCTGGGCAGGTGTCGCTCAGGTGCAGAAGGCAAATTACTACCCAGGGTCCCTCCACGAACCACTGGCCCGTCCTGGAAGTTCCTGTCCCCGAGCCTTCCTCTGTGTCCCATCCAGTTCCCTGCACCATCTCTTCCCACGCAGGGAACTCCTGGGGGGGGGCAGCAGGGCCTTCCGCTTGGGGGTGACGAGGCACATGGTGCACAGATGCTATTTTTATTATTGTGTTAATATTATGACAGAACTGATTGGAAACTGTGCCATCAAGAGCTGACATGTCGTTCACTGAGAGTGGCCGAGGTCACTGCTGTGGATGGGGAGAGACCCACCAGGATGGCTGAAGCTTTGGAGGGGGGGCCTCTTGGAGGGGGGCCTCTGCTGACCTGGAAGGAGGGACAGGAGTAAGGCTGGCGTGGAGACCACGGCGCCTTGCCCCTAGTGAGAGACTTGGGGTCCAGGGGAATTTGGATGTTCAAGGGAGCACATCCTCCATCCTGGGGGGCTCCCCACTTCTCTGTGCCCCCAGATTCCCTGCTTGTCAGACTGCACAAGACAGAGCAGGGCTGGGGGTGGAGGGGTGCCCCTCGTGGGCTGTGAACCCCGGGCCCTGCATCTTTGGTCCCTCACCCTCACCGTAGGAAGAATGCAGGGCAGCCCCGGCTTACAGATGAGGACAGGCTTGGGGACCTTCCCCAAGGTCCCAGACCAGGAATTTGCTGAGGCTTCCGCACGCAAGCCCAGGAGGCTTCAGGGCGGCACGTGGCCTCCCTCGGGGCTTTGGCCCGTGGGCTCCCGGCGCCGTCCTCAGTGCAGGGCCGACTCTGCATTTAGGTTCACCTAAGAGGCCTCTCCTGATCTCCCAGCGGGCTTGGCCCCGCCCCTGCTCTGCTGGCTCCCATCTCCCTCCCTGGCTGTCATCTCCCTCTGGATAGCGGCCACATGGACAGGGGTCCAGCTTGCAGCTACCAGGGTGGGCGAGGCGGGTGGTGGGTGTCAGCCCTGCCCCACACGAGCTCAACCCAGCTCTCAGGCTCCAATGTGTCTGATTCGCGACAAAGTAACAAGGACAGGAGAAACCCGCTCCTTGGGGCAATTTCCCTCGTTCTTGGTTCCAGGAATTCACTCTCGGAGGGGATGCTGGCCTCTGCTGCCTGAACAGAGAAGCTTCTCGGACAAACCTGGGCCAGGGACCCAGTGCCCTTCAGTCCTGTGGCAAAGGTCAGATGTCCGTGGCCCTGGTTTTCCAGGGACCCAGTGCCCTTCAGTCCTGTGGCAAAGGTCAGATGTCCGTGGCCCTGGTTTTCCAGGGAC
>NW_021703769.1:1269823-1386462 GCF_005190385.1 Monodon monoceros
GTCCGTGGCCCTGGTTTTCCAGGGACCCAGTGCCCTTCAGTTCTGTGACAAAGGTCAGATGTCCGTGGCCCTGCTTTTCCTCAGCAGATGCCAGCCGGCCTGCCTGCAGCCCCGCCACACTGCCAATGACTTCAGCCCACCTTTGTGTCTCTGGTGTGCCTAGCAAGGAGAGGGCTGGACCTGGAGTCCCCACTGGGCCCCCTTCTGCACTGTGCTGGCCAAAGACCCCTCCCCTCCCTGATGGACTGAAGCGTCCAGCCCCACCCTCGACAGGTCTTCAACCAGAGCGTCGGCCCCCCTGCTCCTGACCAACCAGCTGGCTGGGGGAACGTGGGCTTCTGCCCGCCCCCCACGCCCCTCTGCGGCCTTAAGAGGAAGGGGGACTGGAAGGGGGCACACCAGGTTGGAACAATTACCCTGGCAATGGTGCTACTCTAAAACCTCCGGAAAACCTTGTCCAAAGGCAGAGGCAACCCCAGATACCCTCAGAAAAAGTTCAGAGCCCCCCAGACCTGCTCTCCAGGCATTTTCCAAGTTCTGG
The DNA here is from genome assembly GCF_005190385.1 of Monodon monoceros. Lineage (NCBI taxonomy): Eukaryota > Metazoa > Chordata > Mammalia > Artiodactyla > Monodontidae > Monodon > Monodon monoceros. The sequence continues at coordinate 1,270,365 of NW_021703769.1, forward strand.
GGGGCACAGAACACCCTCCTCTTCAGCCCAGCCCCCGGGGCCCTCCGGAGGGATGCCTGAGCCAGCCCCCAACACCAGCAGGGTGGCAGGTCAGGAGGAAAAGGCCCAGCCAGCGAGAAGCAGATCGGGGAAGCTGCCATTCGGCTCATTCGGGAAGAGCAAGTGTGTGGCTATCGATCAGATATCTTTATGTAGACGGGGCACTTAGCCAAAGCGAGGGGCGAGCAGATTCATACACGTCGTCATCGGTGTCTCTGCAGCCATGTCGGGCTTTCATTTAACAGGTGCAAGTGACCCCGTCAGTCACTGTGTCCCCTGGTTGGTGCTGGAAGACGCAGAAAGCCTCCATCTAGAAGCTTCCGTACAGTCTGGCCCTGCTCCCCCGAGAAAGCCCATTTCTGGCGGGTGAGCTGAGAAATACGGTCCAGCTGTGTATGGGTGGGAAACGCCTTGTGATCTGTTGTTTGTCATGTGTTTTTCACTCCGATCTTGACTGGGAGCAGACGACCCCACCGTCTGCCAGTGAACTTACTGACGGACCTCGCCCACAAGCCGGAGACAAGCCACCCACCCCGGGTGCCTGTCAGGGCTCCGCACTGCCACTCACCGCCAGGAAAGCGCCCCGTGTCTTCAGACGCTTGACCCCGCTCGTGGGAGGTGCGCCCCCCAGGGGCCAGTGTGTGTCCTTCTGTGGGCCTCTCTCACTGTGGACACAACGCAGACCTGGAAAGCGTTACTAAAATCCACAAACACAAGCCCCTCGACGGCCCTCACATTGTCCATCCTGGTCTCAGTTATGTTAAGTTTACAAGATGTGTGCTTCTTCTCGTTGACGTCCGCATTCTAATATTTCTACTTTCACTTATTTTTAGAAATAAACTAAGGCCAAAGCACAGTAAAGCAGCTGGACAGCCACCACCGCTGCAGCGGGGCGGCTGAGCTGTGGAAGTGACCCTGGCCATCGGCCAGCCCTCCCGTGCCCGCGGCCCTCAGCACGGTGGGATGGCTCCATGTGCGAGGAGCCTGGCTCCGTCCGCCCCGCATCCTTCTTCCCCTGTTGCTAACAGCTCCCTGGTTTTCCTCTGGAGAGCCTGGGCCATTCTGGTGGGTGGCCTCCTACCCTGCCCCCCCAATGAGCCGTCGAGCGACCCGGGCCTGGCCAACGAGTAGCCACCGGGGCCTCTGCAGGTTGCCCCTCCCTCCCTCCCCCTCTGCCCCCCACCATTTCTCCCTCCCGTGCTGCCCTGGTTGGATAGATGAGCCTGGAGCTGTCAGGGGCCGCCTGTGCCCCCACCTGGAGAGAGAGGAATGAAGCCCCGGAGGAAAGGGAGCAGAGACGTGGAGAAAACAGATTCCTGATGACACAGTTTGAGGTTCTGGATCCAGCCCTGTGTTTGGACCCCTGGGCCGTGGGAGCCGGTAAATTTTCCTTGGGTTTATATCCGCAGCCAACACAGTTTGGACCACGGGAGAGAGAAGGCAGACGCGTCCCTGTGCCTGCAGTCGGGCTTTGGCCCCCTTCTCCCTGGGGGTCCACGGCTCCCAGACCTCCTGGAAAGGCAGTGTCCACCCCAGGAAACGAAATTCTGCTCGGCCATGGGAAGAAAGAGGTGCGCGACGAAGAGTCACAAGGACAGCACGTCGCGAGGCAGGTGCCAAGCGCACCAGCACATACCGCGCGGTTTCGTCGTTCAAACTTCTGCAAAAGGCAGACCCGGTCTCCAGTGCCAGAAAGTGGATAGGTGGGGAGGGGAGACAGGACCCCACGCTTCACGGGCTGCAGGGGAGGCCCCTGCCCCCGAGGCAGCAGAGCAGAAGGGTAGTGAGTGGCCCTGGGCCTGGGGAAGGGGAAGTGGGAGCCAGGAGCTTTCCTGGAAGAGGGCCTGGGTCTTCAGGGAAGCAGGGGGCTCACCAAGGAAAGCCCACACAGACCCCGGCCTGGCCGCCTCACTCTGAGCCTCTCCCAAGAGCTCGCCGTCCCCACCCTCCCTGGGTCCACCACGGGTGCTCTCTCCCCTTCACCTGCAGCCCTCGGGCTGCCCTCGCCCCTCCCCTAAGCCCACCTGCCTGCACCTGCCCACCCTGGGCTGCCCCCTCGAGCTGGGAGTCCATGTGCGGGGGTGGCAATGCGCGTCCACATGAGTGTGTGCGTCGTGTGTGCCCACACGTCTGCCTGAGTGTGCTGGGGTAAATGTGAGCTCCTGCGTCTGTGTGGCCCCAGCTGTAAATGCTGGGGCTCGGAGCAGAACCAGACCACCGACGTGACAGGAAGCAGTGCGCTTCCCCTGGCACTCGGCATGACTGCCGTGTTTGTTTGAGAGCCTGGCAGTGGGAGGACTTGCCCGGAACAGGGAGAGAGAGGATGACAAGGCAGGTTGAGCCCCCGCCTCCGGTGGGGCAAACCTGGAAGCCGGTGTGGGAGGCTCCATCTGCAGAGGCTGCTGAAGTGACGGGGAGGACGCTTCCCAGCCTGTGGCCCCTCAGCGCCTCTCTGACCCCACGTGTCCTCGTAGGAAGGACCCGCCACCTTTCCCACCATCACCAGCTGCCCTTCTTACACTGAACCGTGGGGCTGGTTACTGGGCGAGCATCCATGTTGTCAAAGAGAGAGAGAAAGATGAATCTCTTTCAAACAAGAATTTCCTTTTCTTCACTAAAATGTAATGGACATTTCAGGGCCACCTCGTAAGAAAGAAATATCCAGGGCAGGAGCAAGGACCAGGCTTCCCATGCAAAAGCCACAGGCCCCTCCCCGGCACAGACGTCCATCCGCTGGAACGACTGGACACCAAATGGAAAAAACAGGGAGTCAGGAGTGGGGTGGGTGTTCTCTCTCCCTACGAGCCCAAAATCCAGGATGAAAGAGAAGCCCTGCGATCAAAACCTCGGCCTTTGTAAGGGGTCGGGGTAGTGGCTGTGACAGCCGGCATCCCAGGCTCTGATGTGTGTCACTTTCCTTCTTCGTCAAGAGCTTCCAAAGTTCCTGAGATCACAGGTTCTCCCCAGAAACGTGGAAGGCCGGGTGCCGGGTCCTCCCATCCCCGACTCCTGGGCAGGTCCCCGGAGGTACCTCTGCCCTCACCTGGAGGACAGCCCTGGCCAGGCACACAGAGCTCAGGGACCCCAAGGCCAAGTGGTGGGGATGAGAGACACCTGAGGACGCTGGCAGGCACCCCAGTCAGCAGGGCCTGGGGAGGGGCAGGGCGCCGGGGCTGGAGATGGACACGGCGCGGGGGAACAGAGCGGAGGGGAGTAAGTCCACAAGTGCTCGGACACAGGGGGCCGGAGGGAGGCCGGGGCCGGGCCGAGGGGCCGAGCGGGCAAGCTGGAATATATTGGAGGCAGTAGAATCCCAGGAGGTCCAGCCAGGGTGGGGAATCGCTGCTGGAGGGAGCCCGCGTGGACGTGCACAGGGCGGCAGAGGCCGCGGCGGGGCCGTGCACACATCCCGTCAGGTATGCTGCTGCGGACACGGCGAAACCCCCGAACCACCAGCAGGAAGGTGAGCAGAGGGGCTAAGACGTGGGGGAGGGGGAGGGCTGGGTCCCCCAAGCCCTCTGAGCACGGGGGTAGGGTCACCTCCCACCGTCACCCAGGCCTCGGCGTCAGGCTGCGCCAGGCGTCACCCTCCAGCACGGGCCATTCAGACCCTCTCCCCGGGGATGAGAAAAGATGGAGCCAGAGCTGGCGAAACACAGAGCCTCCACCCCAGCATGGGAGCCCCCGTCCCTGCCCGCCCGCTGTCCCCCGGAGCCTCACCACTGCGCAGCCGAGCACCACCCCCCAGTGCAGTGAGCGCTCAGCACAGGCGACCATGTGTGGGACCCCAGGGGCGGCCTGGCCGAGGGCCCCCAAGAGGAGAGCCAGGCCTGCATGTCGAGCTGGGCGGGGGCTGCTGTGTGACCGTGGGTGAGCCCCTCCCCCTCTCTGATGCCCAGGTGCTCAGCTGGTGGTTGCACCCCACCCGGATGGACTCGGAACCTGGGATTATGACAAGAAGAAGGGGCGCGAGGCAGGAGGCTGTGTGGATCCTCAGGACGAGCCTGCGTCCCTATGCCGTGCCCCACTTGCTGGGTCCCGGTTCCCTGGAGACACCTGCTCCAGAGGTGTGCACTTGCCTGCCATGGGGGTGGGCTGTGATGGGAGCGGGGCTTCCTGGGGCCTCCTCTTGTTTGCTCACCAAATGTCTACTAGGCAGTGATAACAGCAACAAAACACGGGCCATTTCTGTGACACGGCATGGAGCACGTGTGTCTGTTGCTCACTTATCCATCCAATCTGCGCAGGGTGGCGCCCGCGGCCCGAGGCGAAATCCCAGCCGGCTGCTTTCCCACTGCCTAAAAGCTGAGAGGGGCTCTTACGTTTTTAAAGCTCAAGGAGGGATAAAAATCAAAGGGAGAATAATATTTCACGACCGGTGAAAATGACATGAGATTTCCGGTGTCCACCCACACATGCCTGTTTGTCCGCACGCTGCCCGCGGCTGCTGGGAGGCTGTTGGCCCTTGGCTGGCCCCTGCTCGGCATGGCGGAGGCTTGGTGGTGTTTTTGGTCATTTAATTCACAGCACCCGTGTGGTCACCCGCGGTCAGTGAAGCAGAAGTTGACCTGGGCCAGGACGGCAGCTCTCGGAGTCCCGACCCCGCGCAGCCTGGGTGGGCAGGCCGGGAGCCAGCAGCACTCCATCTCCAGGGATTCGAGCTGAGGGCCGTGCTATGGGTGGAGGTCGGGGCATCGTTGCATTTACAGGGGAGCTGCAGGCAGGAGCGGGGAGGGGTCTGGGGCTGGGGCGCCCGGCCAGCTGGGGCAACGGCTGGGCTGGACCCTGGGGTGACCCTTGTCTGTTCTGAGGCCCTGCCTGCTGGGGTGGGGATCCTCTGTGGCAGTGATTTTCGGCTGCGGCGCCGTCACCACTGGCAGAGTCAACATGGGTCAGAATCAGAACCACAGGCGCCGCAGGGAAGATGGGCAGCACAGGCGCGGACAGGAAGGAAGGGACAGGCTGGGCCTAGGGGGGACCAGGTGTCGCCATCCACGGCCAGGGTCATGTCCCGAGTCAAACGATGGCTCATATTCAAAGGGCCTCTGCCAGTTTGGGGGCTTCCTGAACAGGTGCCCGGCCAGCAAATTGGCCCCTGGTCTGGGCACAGTATCTACACAAAAACCTCCCACCGGGACGGGTCCTCCATTTCTGGGCTGCTGACAGCTCCGGCCACCATGGGAGACGGATGTGAACTGTATCCAAATCAATTGAAAGCTAACTGACCAGCTTCTGGGGCAATAGCCAGCTTTGTGGGGGGCGGCACACTGCGGGACCGGGGTCTTCCTTTCCTGAGGACGAGGGGTGGCCCCTGAGTCCCCAGCGAGTGCAGGATTCCACACCCAGGTGAGAGTTGCTTCAGCAGGAAGGACACGGGGAGGCCAAGAGCCCCAGATCCTCAGTTTGGGGGTTTTCCAAAGCAGGCTCACCAGCACGGGCCCAGGCCCTGCTTCTCCCGTCCGCCCTGGAGCCCCATCAGGAGCCCGGTGACCCAGCAGCAGGCCCAGGACACGGGGTGGCTGAAGTGACACCAGGATACGCGGGCGCAGGGAGTCAGCGGGCCGCCCCCCCCAGCCACCACCCTCTGCACCCGTAAGGTCATGAATGCCCAGCACCTCCTCCTAGGCCGAGGTCGCTTTGAAGGAGGAAGCAAAGCAAGCCCAGGACGGCAGGACGTAGGCGCCAGACCCCAGACCCCAGACCCCGGACCCCGGACCCCGGACCCCGGACCCCAGACCCCGGACCCCGGACCCCGGACCCCGGACCCTGGACCCCGGACCCCAGACCCCAGACCCCGGACCCCGGTTCCCACGCAGTGCAGGCTCCTGGACACACGCTCTCAGGTGACGCTCTGGTGCGAAAACGGACATTTATTTTCACGGTCTACTGGCGAGGACAGCAGGGGCAGGGCAGTCACAGCTCTGCCGCCACATCGCCCTCGAGGGGAGGGCGTCTCTGAGGAACCCACCTCGAGGAGGGGTGTCCTGGTTCCCCGGCCGAGCTGGGCCCGTGTGGTCGCGTGTCCTCCCGCCAGGCCGACGGCGCCATCAATGCGCAGCTACAGCTGGTTGAAGGGGACCAAATCCATTGAACAGTTGATTTGGTTCCATTTTACCAGCGTTAGCAAAGCATTTGGGTCCCGGGTCCACGGGAAACAGCAACGTCGACGACGAAGGCGGCTTCCGTGTGACGTCCGGACGAGATGGGGGCCACGGGGTGTCCAGGCTCCATGCCCCCACCCTTCCCTGAGACCACCTGCGCCGAGGGGCCCCCAAGCTCTGCCAGTCACAGCTGGAGTGGGAGGGGGGCGCGAGGGCGGGCGTGTGAGGGTCACGCACACACCCAGACACACACACACCCCAGACACACAGAGAACACACACACTCCCAGACAGACACACACACCAGAAACGGACACACCCAGACACCCAGACACACACACACACACACACACACACACACAGACACATAAACACACCCCCCAAACACACAGAGACACACACCCCAGAAACACACACGGGGACAGAGAGACACAGACACATGCCCCCAAAACACACACAGCCAGACATAGACATGCCCAGACGTAGACACACACACACTCACAAACTCATCTTTACAGACCATTTGCACCCACTCGTTCTCAGAAACACACGTAAGCTCACATGCTTACCGACACACACGCTCCCGGCCCCCCCTGCTGGCCCACGAGGACTCCCCGGTTGGGACCACTGGAGGAAGCTGGGGTGGGGGGCAGGCAGAGGCCCCTGTTCCTGGCGCTGACACCCCTGCCCCACAGCACCTCCCTCCCCCCTCCACTGTTCACTCACGGATCCTTTAGCGATCCTGCCTTTCGTCCGGCGCCCACGGCACCGCCACTCGTTTTGGTCCTGGGGCCCAGCTACCACCATCTGGACCTGCCCTCGTGGGCGAACATCCTGGGGGCCCGGGATCCCGCAGTCTTGGGCCCTTGTCCCCTGCCCCCATCACATCCCCAGCTGCAGCTGAGGCAGGACCGGCCCCTGAGCCCGCCTTGGGCGCTGGCTGAGCAGAAGCCCGGCTTGCAGGGGCCTCAGTCCAGCCCGGCCCGGAATGGGTGGCTGGGCTCCGCCCCACGGAGGGGGCTGTGGTTGGACAGGGGCCCGAGCCTTTCAGGGAAGCCAGCCCCGTGTGGCGACGTGAAGGAAGACGGGGACCACACAGGGGACCCTCCCCAGGGCCCGGGCTCCTGGCCTGGGGACCTACAGCCTGTCAGAGCGTGAGGGTGGTCCCTCAGCTCCCAGGACAGCCCCCGGGTCAGTGTGAGGCCAGCACGGGGCCAGCCCAGGCCACATTTGCCTGATGACCCTCAGTGACTTGGAGGGGACAAATTCCTCTTCAGAAAATTAGGTGTCCTGCCAGCGCCCAGTTCATCAGGAGTCAGGCAGGGGCGGGGGGTGCCGGTGCCGGGAACGTGATGCCCTGTGTGTGGACCTCCCTCTGAGCACAGACCAGCCCGGCCGGGCCGGGTGACTGCGCTCACCCCTGCAGCCCCCTCTCCGCCCGCTGCCTCTTCCCTGGGGCCCTTTCTGGCCCTGCCTCCTGACACTGTAGCCGCAGATGCTCGGGCGGTGGCGACGGGCGGCACGGCACGGTGCCCACCCTCCAGAGCCACTCCAGGATGCCCAAGACCTCAGCCCCCGCCACGCAGGCCGCCACCTTCCCCTCCCGTCCCTGCCGCACTGCCCACTCCCCAGAGCTGAGCTGAGCTGTGCCGCAGGGTCCCCCTCTGTGCACGGCCCTGGCCTCTCCCCTCAAGACCACCTCCCCAGAGCTCGCAGGGAGCCCAGGGGTGGGTGCCAGGCGCTCTCAGCCTCACGTCCCGTGACAGCCAGCAGAGCTCAGCCCCGGAGACAGAGGGGCTGGCTGGACCCAGGCTCTGCAAACACCTCTCTTGGTTTGACTCCAGGAGCACAGAGACGGGGGGCAGCCCTGAGGCTCCCCAGAGCGGCCGGCCCCCAGCCCCGTTGAAGACGCCACGCAGACGGAGCCACCCAGCCGCGTGTATCGCCTCTGTCGATGTTCCTAATGAAGCGGAAGGTGTGACAAGCAGTGGGATTGACCCGTCGGCCCTGCGCCCTGGCCGCTACGCGGGGAAGAGGAAGAGCGCCGCGCAGCTGCACCCCGTTACCCACGCGCTGGCTAAGTCCTTCCCAGGTCCACCCAGGCCCCGGCACCAACTTGGGTGCGTGACACACACACACATACCCCCCGCGTCCCCTGAGCCGGCGCATCCCTACAGCCCACCATTGCTCTTTGATTTCTCTCCATGTGTCACTGCGTCTGGAAGAGTTTCCCCAAATGCCAGGCCTTTGCTTCCTCATCAAACTCTCCACTCCCTGGCACTCCCCTTGCACATTTCTCTCCACTTCCGGCCTGGCCGGGTCCCTGCTCGAGGCCATTGGAAACCAAAGCAGGAGAAGGCAGAACACCAGGCCAGAGAATTGGTCCAGAGCCCCGATTCTTTTCTGCAGGGAGCTGGGAGATTCTGCATCTGCCGAGGAGCACGGCAAACATTCCACCCATGGGCACCACAGTGAGGGTGCTGGCTGCAAAGCCTCGAGTGACCTCGGGTGACAGCTGATGGCCCTGGGGCCAGGGCTGTCTCAGTGAGCTCGCCCCAGCCCCCCACGTGCCTGCAGGGTGTGAGCACCGAAGACGCCGCCTGCAGCCCTGTGCAGTTCCAGCTAGGAGGGCACGGGGGCTCGGGTGGGGTGGCGTCGCCTGTTCCCCAGACTCAGCCCACCCGTCTCCCCGCCCCCGGGCCACTCTCCTGGGGGCGGTGGTTGGATGTCCAGCCTCTCCCTCTCCTCGCCCCCCATGCCCTTGTCCAGGGAATGTTCCAGCAATACTTTGCTGAATACATGATTACCACACTTGATTGTGCATTTGAAGGGCACTCGGGGCTGTATCCCAGCACAGCGGGGTCCACTGTGAGACGTACCTGCAGCCCAGGTGCCTGACTGTCCTGCTTCTCTGACAGGCGCCCTGGTCGGTTGTTTCAAGTCACTTTGGCAGACATTTCTGCATCCCTTCCCCTCTGCATCCTGGGGTCTCTCACCTACCATCGGGGATCCCAACTTCCTTGCAGTACTTTTTCTTTTCTATCTGGAAAATTCCAAATGCTAATGTCCCACAAGCCCCAAGCTCCCGAGCAGCCCGTGGCTCAGAGACCAGGTGCCCCACGAGCCCAGCCCCCCCAGGACCCCACCCCTCTTTCTCAGGCCCTGAACTCACCTCCCCTCACCACGTGGTTGCCCCTGACGCTCCAGGGCCTCTGACCCTATAGTGCCAGCCACTGCCAAGCCCTCTCGGTGACTTGCAATCGCGTCACAAACTCTGCATTCACGTGAGCGATGCCTCTTGCCCAGGGCAGGGCCTGCCCCTGGGCCGTGGCTGCAGGGCCTGGCATGGAGATGGCCGTGTTCTGCTGAATCTACCACTCGCCGGAGAAGCGGGGCTGCGGCTGGAGCTAGCAGGGGTTCCGTCGGCACAGCCCCTCCCACCCCTGCCCTTCTGCCTCCCTTTTTACCAGGGTGTGAAAGGACGAGGCTGCAGCTAATACGGTTTGTGCATTTTATGAACCAAACCGTTAAACAGGTTTTAAAACATCTGCTGATGGAATCGTTCCACACAGGGAAGTACACTCAGCATTTGTAAGCAGCGACTGACCCAAGATGCGGGGAATCGCTGCCGAAAACACCTGCAGCCCCGTTAAAATCAATAGAAAATTAGATGCTATGAAAAATGTGATACGTGTCTAATTAGTTCTAATCGGAGCAAACAGCCCCGACAAAGGGCAGCGCTCCGAGATTTCGCCAAGATCTGCCGCCTGCAGGAGGCTCTGGACCATGCCGGCCAGCCTTGCCCAGCGGACCGGTGACACGCCGACACCCCCAGGCCCTGAGCCGTGGTGGCCACCTCATCCAGGAAGTCCTCCTGCATTTGATAAGGCCCCAGACCCAGAATGCAGGCTCAACGAGCAGGCACTAAACTCAGCACAACCTCGCCGAATGAATTCCACCCCGGGCCACCCCTGCACCCCCAGCGGTGCCCAGGTCTGACCCTGGTGGAGCAGAGGGTGACCTTGAGCTCTGGAGCACTACACGCCAAGCTGGGAGCCGTGGGGGCTTCCTTGGCCAGAACCATGCAGCCCCTAGTCGTTGTCACTCCGTGCCCTGTCACCACTGTCACAGCTCAGTGGGGTCCCCTGGCCACTTGCCCCTCAAGGGTGGACGGGCAGTCTCTCACCCATGCTGCCCCACAAGCCCTGGCCCAGGACCTCAGAGAACAGCGTCCACTTAGGGCAGAGGATACCCCCCAGAGGAGGGCTCACAGTGGGCACTGTGGCCAATATCCTTAGTGAAGACGTGGCACAAAATTCTGCTCAAGGGTGACCAACAGCCCAAACACACCTGAGGCCCAAGACGCTGCCCTCAGAGGCCACAGGGCAGGGATGAAGCTCTACACCCCAACCCCAGTCATCACAGAGACCAGAGTGCCGAGACAACGGTCCCCTCCCCTCCAGCCCCATTCGAGCACCCTCGGGGAAGGGAGCAGCTGCCGGCCACAGCACCTCCCTGCCAGGTTCCCTCCCCTCCTGACCTGGGAGGGTGTCACTGACTCATATCTGGATCCGTTTTGTGTTTTTTACTACGGAGTTTTAAAAATGTAAACATCAACAACCTAATATTTTTTCGGTGGCAACATTACCTATTAACACTCAGATTCACCACTAAATTAATTTTTAATTCCAGATTTTGGTTAATTACCGAAATAAATAGCAAAGAATAACGGTTAGTCCTGGCAGCGAGGGCAGCCCCAGCCGAAGGAGCCTTTCCGGGGGTTCTGTTCGGGCTGCTGGGACCGTACAGGGGAGTCTCGAGGGAGACCCACAATGAAGGGGCAAAAGGAACCCGCGCCCCCCAAAACCGCTCCGTTTCTTATTATCGCCAGCACTGACCCCAGGTGGCTGCTGACCAAGACCCACTCAGCCCGGCTCGATAACTTTTCTGTCTACTCCAAAAAAAGGTCTTATTTCTCAACGCTGATAGAAGTTTAATACAGAGTTGCCCGGGTTTTTAATAAACTTGTCAACAAAAGAGCAGAACAAATTGATGGGCCCCTCCTAGAGATAAATTTCACCTCAAATAGACCCAAAGAGCAGGGGGGAACGGGGCGATGGGAGACGGAGGCGGGAGGGGACGCACGATTGTTTTGCTGTCCTTTGCAAAAACAGCAAGATAGATTTTTGTGTCTTATTATCTCAAAGACAGGGCCAGGGTAAAAGCTGGTGTGATCTGAGGAAAGAGAGCGGCTTGGCTGAGAATCAGATGTGAGAGCCCTGAGGTCGGGGAAGGGGGTGGCAGCTCCGGAGCAAACTGACAGCCGATGTGTCCAGAGGTAAGAAAAAGGCACTCGGCACCACAGGGCCTCGCAGGAGCCCCACTGCATCCCATCCGCCTGCAGAGGTGAACCCGGCACCGCAGGGCTCAGTGTGCAGGCGCGGCCGTGTCACCACACAGATAAACTAGCTGGAGGTCCGGTGCGGCGGCCCACGGGCCTGGGACGCGGTGGAAGGCCTGAGCCGCACACGCGCATCGCCTGTGCTATCTGTCCCTAAACTCTGCCCGAGTTCTCTGTCCTCCCCCCAGTTTGGTGAGATCTTCTGGATGGGGAGACGCGGAAGTGTAGTCTGGGCCACGGGACTGGCACCTATGCTTCGAGGGGGACTCAGCGGGCCCTATATTCCCTCACTCAGGGTCCTCTGCTCCACTGGCCTTGGGGGGCAGTTTGAAATTCCACTGTTAGAGATTCACTTTTTGGATTAAAGACGGAGAGAAAGCAAATTCCCCTGGTAAGGGAGAGACAAGCTACTGGCTGTGAGTCCTCTGGGGCACGGTGCCACGTCCAGCACAGGAGGGAATGGCCAGAGACAGATGAGGAGGGACCACAGGGAGTCGGGGCTCGGGGTACCCTAGCGCCAGCCTCTACCTTCTGCAGGACTGAGCCCCCTCCACCCCACACAAAAGCCCCAGCCTGGGCTGGGGTCCTGGCCCTCCTCAGCCCTTCAGTGGGCAAAGGCTCTGCCACGCCCTTGGATGCAGACAGCAGGAGTCTCCAGGTACCACTGGATTTGATGCCCACAAAGGGGGCAGGTGGGGAGGGGAGAACAAAACACGGGCCAGGGGCAGAGCTCAGAGCCTCACCACCTGTCCTGTCGTTGCCACCGCAGCTGCGATCCCGGGCACTACGGTGGCGGGCGGGGTGTGAGGGGGCCGCCCCGGGCCTCCCCCGCCCGGAGTCATCCGAGTTCAGCCTCTGCAACGGGACAGCTGAGAATGTGGACTATTTATACCAGCCACGCCGGACAGGCGGCTGGAGGGACACGCAGCCCGGTCGCCATATGTGGGCATGACCAACGGTGTGCAGGCCTGCCAGGGGGATGGGACCCAGAACTGCATGTCTGTCCTGGGTGTCCTTCAACCTCCAAAAGTCCCCACGGGTACGGGTGACAGGATCCGGGGACAGCTGTCCTCTCCCCACCCTACTGTTAAAAATACCCTGGTCACTGTCCCTCTGTCCCACAGAGTCCTCCCGCACTGGCTCGTGCACACACCTGCCTCTGGGCCCAGCCCTCCTCACTGGCTCCCATCCCACGCTAGAGGCTTGACCCCATGGTGGGGGGACCCCAGACTCTCAACAACCAGGTCCTTTGGAGTCGCCCTGGATGGGGAGAAGCCAGTGACCCTCCCAGCAGCACTTGTGTAGTGGGCCTTCTCTCCTTTGTTTTCTGCCTGGGCTGGACACGGGGGCCTGGGAGGTGCCTCTGTGCCCAGCGTCACTGGCCCTCACTGGCACACGCACCCAGTCAGCCCACCCCCTTAGCCCGGGAAGCAGAGCTGTCCTGAGAGTCAGTGGGGCCTCTGAAGACCTGGGTGGGTGGGCCCAGGGAGCTGGCGCCTTTGCCAGAGCCACTGCCTGAGTCTCTCCCGCTAAGGAGCAGCCGCGGGGCTGTCAGAGGCGGCCCTCTCATCCCTGCCCTTGAGATGCGCAGCCCTGCATCCCGCAGCTGCACCTCCGCACTGCAGCCACCTGGGCAGCAGCTCTGCAGCAGCCTGCACTGCTCCGCCCCCCAAGCCTCCACTGCCGGCGGGCCGGGCCTTCCCGGGGTCAGAGAGGCCTGGAACTCGGAGCACTAAAGGCAGAGTCCCCACTGCGCAGCCAGAAACACGGCCCAGGGCAGCCCAAGCACCGCCCGGCCAGGTCCTGGCCTTGCAGGGCCAGTTGAGAGAGGCCCGGAACAGAATTCGGGCCAGAGCGAACAGCACGAGCTTCTGGGAGCTGCCGATGCTATGCTGGGGGCCCCTTCCTTTCCCCAAAGTCATGCCCACCTCTTCTCACCCGGGAGGCCGGCCGCTGATAGGACAGTGGGCAAGGCCAGGGTCCCTCGGAAAGCCCCGGGAGCCCCAGGCACGGCCACCCCGAGAAGCAGTGGACATCAAGGCGGGAGCAGAGCTGCAGTGGGTAGGAGGCCCTCTGCAATGGGACGTGCAGCCAGCCGCGAGAGGCTGAGTCAGCACATCGCTCACACAGGACCATGGTTAACCTTTATGCTAAGGTGGAAGCAATTAATGCAACGTGCTGGCCCCGCCCTCTGGCCCCGCCCACTCCCCCCGCATCCCCAGCCTGCAGACGGCTCCAGGCCCATCTTCCCCGCCCAGTCCTGGCCCTCAGGTTCCCTCATTTTTCATTTAGGACATTTGGGAGGGAAATTTGCCATTCAAGCAGTGTCCACCCTGACGGGCTGGGGCTACGGCAGCTCAAGCATCCGTCCTGCAGGTCAATCTAATCATCTCATTCACAGCTTGCTCTTCAAGATATTTTTCACGTGGGGCCGATGGCTGTAAAAGAGGTCGCTAATACCCCTTCACAGGTGCTTTCACCAAGCCCCCCCCCCCAAAGCCTCCTGCCATCTAGTGCTTTCTTGCACTTGACGAACCATCAAACCAGAGCCACAAGGTGTTCTTGGGAAGCCGCGCCTCGAGGGACGAGGTACGTGGCCACCTGGCTCCAGATAAAAAAAGACCCTGTTCTCCGTGCACAACACAGACGAGCACGCCCACGTGCACGCGTGCAGCATGACGGGGCTGCCCCTCCCTCCTGACCCTCACCCTGGACTCAGACCTGCTTTCCCTCCAGTGTGGAAGCTGCACGTGGAGCGTGGCTGGAGTCTGTGAGCCGTAACACAGACACATTTGACTAATTTGGCCCTGAACTGATAAGCTCAATTCTCGGACCTACTGTTTCCACCGGTGGAGCCTGGGGCCGCCATAGAACTGCCGTGGGCCAGTCCTGGAGTGTGTCCGGGAAAGCCGGGAGGCTCCGTGAGGACCTACCCCTCTGCCAGCTCAGAGAGAGGGGCACTGGCCGCCTCGCCCAACCTGGGTGTCTCCCCACAGCCGCACAAAGCCACCTGGGTCCCCAGGTTGGAGGGCGAGCCCCATGGGTGTGGGGCTGTCCTGCTCTCACCCCACCCAGCTCACCCCAGGCTCCTCTCCCTCCGCTGGAGTCCCAGAGCCCCCGTGCCAGTGTGTCTGGGGGGTGCCCTGTCCAGCAAAAGCCCCTCTGGGTGGAGCACAGACACCGTTCCCGCTGGCCTCTCTCCTCCCTCACACAGAAAGGCCCGAAGACCCCACTCAGCAGAATGCCATCCTTGCCTGGGGGACCATCCCTAGCTCCTCCCCTGGAAAGCCAAGAGTCGGAGCTTCGAATACAGAAAATACAGCCCCGTCAGTGTTGCCGCGAGGCAGCAGGGCCACTGGGCGAGGGGCGCTCACCGGGGAGGGGGTCTGGCAGGGAGGCATCCCAGTGGCGCCCCTTTTTAATTCGGCAGATGAGAGACCTGACATGATTTACAGCTGAGAAGGCCGCGGCTCTCTCCCTGCAAACTCTCTAGTTTTACTGCTCAGTCAAACCTAATTCCAAAACACTAATGCTTTTATTTAAACACCACATCCTGCAATACAGCCTTAATGTGTAGCGGGATGTATGGAGGGGAAGCAAGTGCGTGTCTGCGGCCGGCCTCAGTGGCCGTGACCGGCTACTTCCCTCCCTGTGGCCGGAGCTGGAAGCAAGCAGGGCAGAGATGACCTTCCCGGGGATACCGGGCGCTGACCCCTCTGGGCCTGGTGGCCGAGAGGAAAGCAGTGCCCAAGGACAGTCCCACCTCCCTGCTGCGGGGTCAGAGGCGGGGAGACTTGAAAACGGGGTCAGACCCTCAACTACAGTCAACTCCCCAGGAGGTGGCGGCCACACAAGAGCTTGGAACTGCCCACGCCTCCTTGTCCTCAGCTCCGAGGAAGGGCCTGAGTGGCTCAGGGAACTGGCTGCTCCCAGACCTTTCCAGCAGCTGGAGGAGGAGGCCTGCTCACTCCCTCCTCCCTGTTCCACCCCCCATCCCCAGGAGCCAAAGTCCCGCCAAAGGTCAGGGTGCAGGAGGGGCTGGGGCACCTGCCGTGGGCCCGGGCGGCAGTGCCAGGGATGGCAGGGAAGGCGGGATGACTCACACTTTGGAAAAATGGCCCTGAGGCCCATGGAGAGTGTGCCCTGGGTGGCGATGCCGGCCTCATCCCGGCTGCAGACGCCGCCGCTCCAGGAGCCAGAAACTGACAGGGCCACCCCGTCCCCCAGGGCCCCCTGCCCTTTGCCTTGCCAGGAAAGGACTCAGACTGCAGAGACAGGCTTCGAGGGCTGGCCGCAGCAACTGTCCGCAGTCCAGCCATGGGACCCACAGGACATCACCCCAGCCCCTGTCCTGACTGGGACCTGGCTGGCGGCAGGGTAGGTGAGATGCGTCCTGGTCTGTACGATGCCAGCCAGCGTGACCCCGCCATCCTTCACAGACCAAAGTGCTTTCAGCTGGAGTTGCTAAAGTCAGAGAGCAGCGTGAGGCCTGGCGGGGTGCGGGGGGTAGGAGGCAGGCCCAGGCGGGAGCCGTACAGGTGCCCGAGGTGTCCTCGAAATGCTGGGCCGGGGTATTTCAGAGGAGGGAGAGAGGCCTGGGGTCAAGGGGGCTGAGCCACAGGGTGCTCTGCCTCGCAGGCGGCCGGAGAGCAAAGACCGAGTGTCTTTCCCTCAAAGATCCTCTCGCACGTGGCCGCACAAGCCCCTTCCCTCCCGGCAGCTGGCCCGTCCTTTGGGGAACAGGCTACTTTGCTTGGCCTCTGAGCAGTTTTCTGCCCCCATCACACAAACAGCCCTTTCTTCTGGCAAATGACCCTTCCAGGTGGCAACAAGTGATACCCAGAGCCCCGCTGCCCTGCCCCCCTGCCCCTGCACGCCCCCCGGGGACCCCACGGGCCACGTCCCCTCTGCTGCAGTCAGCACGCTGAATATTTAATGTCTGGCGAACGCTTCCACCTGCTGACACAGGCAAAGTGACAGAACAATACCGGCAGGGGACAGGCTGGCCACCGACGCCCAGGCAGCTTGCCACCGAGGCCCGGCCCAGCCACAGCTGCCGGCCTGTCTGTCCCCCGGGCGACCCCACAGGCACGCGCTGCCCCCTTCCTCCAGTGAGAGAGTTCCTGACCTGAAATACATACTTCTTTACATTCCATAGCTTAGCAGGTCCATATGGGCACATAAAGAAGTATGTTTCCCAAGCAGGCAGTTCAACGGCACAGCTGTGGCGCTTGGGGAAGGGTCCCCCTGAGAAGGCTGCACAGAGGCCATGGGTCTTCCACCCGATCCAGTCCCTGGAGCCAGCACACCCCACCCCGCAGCCCCCAGCCCCGTCTGACCTCGGCCCTCTCCTCTCTCTCTCTCTCCCTCTCTCCCTCACACGCACGCGCGCACACACACACACACGCGCGTGCACGCACTCGCGCACGGTCAGGAAGGGCAGAAGCAGACAATGCACTCCAGAAAGTCTCAAGAATCCCTCTGATCGCCACCGCAGTTGTTTAGTTTTGCGTCAGCGACACAAGAAAGGACCCAGGCGGCCACCTGCCACCCTCACCCCAGGAAGGATGTGTCATTCCCTCCCAGAGACCGTGCCCGAGCCCCCGCCGGCACCCTCCCCCTCCACCTGGGCGCCCCCGTCCTGACCAAGTGCACAGGGCGGGCTGTGTGAAGAGACAGCCGCTCAGGAGGACTCCTCCATGAGGGGCCAGGGAGCAGGGTGGCCAGAGTCAACAGGGAGCTCAGCACTGCTGGCCATGAGCGCAGACGACCGAGAAGCAGACAGGCCTTACCTGGGCAGCTGGGCGGCTTCCTGGGCAGGTCCCTGATGATTCGGCCTCCCAAGGGCCAGCGCCCCTGAGAGCTGGGCTCATGCCCCTGTCTTTGAAGTTGTGCACGAGAAGGGCGGCTGCAGGTGGACCTTGCGTCCTCGGAGGGCGGCTGGGAGCTGCTGGGAAGTGGCCCGGGCCGCGGCCAGCTCCCTCGGTGCCTCGGCCTGGCCACAGTGCGGACGCCCAGCCCAGTGAGGGACTGGTGCCGGCTTGGCCTCCCGCCTCTGGCTGCCTGCCCCTCTGACCCCCTCGCTCCGTCCCTCTCTCTCTCCTCCACCCTTCCTCTGCCCTCCACTCCTGGCGCATCCCCACCTAAAGCGATGCTTGCGCCAGTGGACGGCTCACACGGACGCCCAGGGCGGCTGGTCCTCACCTGGCTCTTTGTGGCCTGTGCCCAGCCTCCGCCAGGCCTGATCAATACCAATTTACAGTCAGACGCAGGGGCTGCCTTCCTGTTAATGAATTTCCCCGGTGCTCACCGCTTCTGATGAACCCGATAAACAGGGTTTAAGTAAACTTAGCAAGCGGCCAGCTAAGCACTTTGGAATACGTAATTGTGTCGATACTGTTTTCCACAGCATTTCAGAATTTCCCTGTGACGGAGCCGCGGACGCCCCTCCTTCCCCACCACCTTCTACGTCCACCACGAAGCCAGGAGCTTGAACACCACAAGAGTCTGTAGCAGAGTAGCGGGTCACTGGGGTCCGGTCCCCATGCAGGAAGGGAAGCCACCCCAGCCCAAGCCTGCGCTGGGAGGACAGAGGAGCCTACAAGGTGTCAGGAGCAGCGTGGGACAGAGGCCTTGCCGTGGCCCAGGTGAGACCCACAGGTGAGGAGGCAGGACAGGGAAGGAGAACGTCACTGACTGCCGGACGCTCGCTGGGGGCGGGCAGCCGACCGGGTGCAGACACAGAGGGTCTGCCTGCTGGGCCCAGGTCCTGTGTGGCTGGGAGCTGACCCCGGCCTGAGGAGGAAGCCCTGGACCCAAGTGGACTTCTAATTCTCCCTCCGTCAGCAAGACGAAGTGTGGAGTGACCCTGCCCGCCCCTCCCCACCGGGAAGCCCAGCCATCCCTGGGTGGATGGGCCCAGAGAGGGTGTCCAGCGCTGCTGCCACCCGGGGCAGGGCAGTGTCTGCAGAGCCTGCATCGTGCAGAAGCAACTGGGCGATTTCTCAAGTCCCTGGGCTTGGCAGCAGCCCTGGGCGCAGCTGGGTTGGCGTTTATATGGGGGGTGGGGGTGGGGGAGGCGTGATCAGGGCTCCAAGGGGCACCCCCACTAAAAGGAAAGAGCCACCCGGCAGGAAGACACGGGGGAGTGATGTCCCACTTACATGGGGCTGCTGCCATGTGTCATCTTCACGGAGCCAAGGATAAATAAAGGGCAACCGAGACAGCTGCTTGGGCCCCCCGACTTCTCCTCAAGCCCCCCAAGGGTGGAGAGTGCCTCGAGAGAACCTTGCATGATAGCTGGAGTCTGAAGTCTAAGTGTCCCGGCTACCCTCTGACCAACGAGGCCTCAGAGGATGGGAGGCATGGCCAAGGCTCAGGCCCAGGATCGCCCCCCCACCCCCATCGCCACCCCCAGGCGTTCGTATGGATGGTGTCTGGAGGTCAGGGGAAAGCTGGGAGCCCCAAAGGGCAGGAGAGTCACCCCAGGTCCAGCCAGAGCTCCAGCGAGCTTCTATCCACTCAGAAATGAACTGCAGCCACTTTTCAAAAAGTTTCCCACCTTGATAGAAAAAGGAGAACCCAGCCACCTCCAAGGGGACCCCACAGGGGCAGTGAGCTGGCACCGGGCCCCTGTGCCAAGCCCAGGCCCTTCAGCTGTGAATGCTCCCAGCCCCCAGCGGGGTGGAGGTCAGGATCTCTCGCAAGAGACCACTGGGCTGCTCCCCTCCAGCCCCAAGTCTCCGCCCACGTGCGCCCCTGCTGCGCCCGCCCAGCACAGGGACCCTCCCCACTCTGACCCGGGCTGTGAGAGCCGCAAAAGTCCAGAGTCCCCACCTGGGGCAGCCTCACCGCAGCCCCTGCTCCGGGCGGGACCCCTGCCCCCAGCGTTTCCACGGTTATTGCTGCAAGTTCCAAGGTAAGTTTCGCCTCGTTCCCACCCGAGCTGTGCTTGGCTGCGGATTAATCACACCTTCCGCCCAGCCCCCGCGGCCCCCACCCCAGCACCTCGACCCCCGCGCACTCCATCTGGAGGCGCCGCTTCCTTGCAAAATGCCCGCATGTCAAAGTTCTTGCCTCCCGGTTGGACGCGCCCTCCCTGCCCTGCTGGCTGCTGGCTCTGCAGTTTTCCAAATGCGGACGATGCCACGAGCCAAGAGAAAACTCCAGAGCACCCCCGGCTGGAGCCACGCGGCGCCGGCACCACAGCTCCCACCTCGCCGGCGGGCACACCCCCACCGCAGCGGCCGGCAAGTTTGCGGGGGCCGTCCGGGCGGGCTGAGCGGGACTCACCGCGGAGCCCCTCCAGCCGGGCTGTCGACCGCGGCCGTGGGCTCAGGGTCGTGGCTCCCGGGTACGATGCGCCCCGTGCGGCTCCCAGAGAGATGCTGCTGCAGCCGCGGCAGCGCCATCCACCTTCTCCCGGAGCCAATCGCGAATGCAGGGGTGGGGGAGGCCGGAGCTCCCGACGCGTCCGCACTTGGGGGGCGGGGTGGGGGGGGCAGGAAGAAAGAAGACACCAGGCACCCCCCTCTCCGCACCCTTGCCCTTCCCCCAGCCCTCCTCAGCAGCGAAGACTTAGCAGGGAGGGAGATCTTGAGGGAGAGGGAGAGAGAGAGAGAGAGAGAGAGAGAGAGAGAGAGAGAGGGGGGGGGGGAGGGAGGGAGGGAGGGAGGGAGGCTATGCGGAGTTACCGAGAGCGACCTCGCAGCCGCACACCTTGAGCCCTCCCTGCGTGGGCTGTGTCTGCAGGACGACCCTGCACCCCTGCACCCCAGCCGGGGTCAGCACAAGGTAGAGGTCAGGTGAACAAAAGGGGAAGGTCCCAAGGGTGTGCAGCCTCACACAGGCAAACGGCCGGCCCGCACGCGAGACCCACACAGGCGGGGGAGGGGAGGGGAGGGGAGGGCTGACCCGAGGGGCCAGAGCAGGCGTGGCCCCCTCCTCGGATCAGGAGCCGGCCTCACCTTTGCAGTCCTTATATACCCGGACAAGCATCCCAAACACGCGCCCTGGCCAAGTGGCCCCTCGGGCTGTGCTCTCTGACCATATTTAGTCAAGCAGGGGAAAAAATAGCCTGTCAGCTGGGCCGCGGCTGGCCGGCCACCGGGAACAGGGTGGGAGCACCAACGCCATTGACGGCCGGTCCTGGGCCCAGGCTGCCGGCCTCTTCCCCTCCCGGCCCCTCCCCACGGGCCTCCCACCGCCGTCCCTGCCCTGCCATCCCCCTGCTATTTTTAGCCCAGCCCAGTACAGAGGCGCCTCGGCAGCCGGGCAGACACCTCTCGGCCACACAGCCCGCTCCTAGGGGTGCCCTGGGGCGACTCGGCAGCTCCCGAGACCCGCTGCCCCTTCCCCATCCTTGGCCTCCAGCGGGCTGGGCACCACCGCTGCCCCCTCCGCTTGGCCCTTTAGCCCAGAATTGGGGCCCAAATCAGGTGGTGAGGGAACAGCCAGTTTTCCAGAGGCTCCCAAGCCAGGCCCGTGATGACGACAGGTCACCTTGGACAGAGAGCCAGGTGATGAGCTGGCCACACTCCACCCTGCCTGCAGCCGGGGCCACGTGTGAGCGGGACACCCCGCGTGGGTCCGAGTGCTGGTTACGCCTGGACACCCCCTGGGCTCACGCCTGCATGATGTCATAGCTGTGTGCCGGCACAGCCCACGGGGACCGTCCTCAGGGCGCCAGGACACAGAGGCTGACCGTTCCCAGCCATGTGTGGGCCGGGCAGGTCTCCTCGCCTCCCTGGAGTCCCCCGGGACCAGGGCAGGGGATGGCAATAACGGGGTGGACCCACTTCCCCAAAGGCTAGGTGCAGGGTTCACGTGGGGAGGGGGAGGGGGCAGTTAGCATCTCTGTTCCCGAAGTGCCCGCCCAGAGTGTGGGCAGTGAGAGGCCCACTGTTGTGGACAGCCATTTCACAGCCCTCCGTCCCCTGTGCCACCTTGCAGGCATGGCCCAGCCAGGGACATGGGGTGTCTGTGCCCCTCAGAGCCGGCTCCCCTGTGCCCATCCCCCCATGACAACCCAGGCCAGGCCCCTGAGCGCAGGGTCCCAGCCCTGGGACCCGGTGTGGTGGGGATGTTCTTTGTGGATCACCCCCTGGGATCCAGCCTCTCCCCCCCAGAGCGGCCCAGGGTGGGGAAGGGAAGGTGGCGCATCCCAGCAGTGGCATCCCAGCGGTGCCATGCGGGCCGGGCCGGGAGAGCAGGGGCGGGGGGTGGGGTGCCACGGGGGGGGGTCCCTGGAGCAGGAGCAGGACTGGGAGGAGTGGGGGGCTGGGGGTGGGCCCAGCACTCCCGGGAAGCTCTACGTAGCCCTCAGGTCCCTCTGGGTGCGGGGCGTGGACCCTGGGAGGTTGCAAGCTGCCCCCATCCAAGTGCATTTCTGGGAACCCAAAAGCCACGCGTCCTCCAACTGACAGTGAGAGAGCAGCCAGTGTGAGGGGCAGCAGCGGAGCTGGCGCCGCACATGCCCCCTGTACCCGCTGTTCCCCTCCCCACCCCACCCCCTCTGGGCAGGCAGTGGGCAGGGGAGGGGGGACTCACAGAGGTTGAGCAGGGAGGGTCAGGGAGTCCAGGGACCCTCGGCTGGGCCTGAGGCGGGGGCCGGCCTGTCCCTGAGGCCACCCCTGTGGGTGGCGCTCTAGGCCGCGAGGGCAGGGAGAGGGTGTGGAGCAGATGCTGCAGTGAATCACCTCCATAGTCACCTCCTGTGGCAGCCCAGCCCTTCCAGACCAGGACGGGGCACAGGACTCCCTTCCCCGGAGAAGGGGTGGTGTGTGTGGACCGTCCCAGGGGTCCCCAAGGTCCCCAGGACCAAGCCAGACGACAGAGCGCTCTGTCCATTTATCCACACAGCCAGCTTCTACAGCTATTCCAGAAGCTTCTCTGTGGATTACCTCTATCTTCAAAGCACCCCTAAGAGGTAGGTATCCTGCTGTCCCCACTTTACTGGGGAGGAGCGGGGCTCAGAGGGGGAGCTGACTTGCCCGAGGTCACACAGTGGGGGCAGAGCTGGGCAGTGTCCTGCGGTCCGGCCACTGCTCCGGCCCCCTCACTGGGGCAGTAAAGACAGACCCAGCATCGCCTGCCTCGGGTGCCGAGCTTTGGATGTCCTCAGGAAGGCGGTGAGGGACGTGACGGCGCTTCTCGCGTGAGGATGGATAAGGCAACCCTCCCTCATTCGTTCACCAGCAAGGATGTGCAGCTCGCCTGCCGAGACCACGTGGGGCTGGCCGTGCGTGTCCGGTGGAACATTCCACCGTGGCCGGATGTGCTCTGCTTCCCCCACGGGCCACCGCGCTGCACGTGGCTGCTGAGCTCTCACAGGGCGGCTGGCATGGCTGCAGACCTGAATCTTCGATTTGATGTCATTCAATTAGTTTTCGTTTCGGTAGCCACATGTGAGCAGTGGCTACTGTGCTGGGCGGTAGGAGAGAGAGGACGGGGAACGAAGCAGGAGGTCCTGGGCCCACAGAGAGAGCAGTTTGGGGAAGGGATGGGCTTGTAGGTCAGAGGTCAGGGGAGGCCTCCGTCGGGGATGGAGAGGAGCCCAAAGGACGTCTGAGGTGCAGCGGCTGAATGTCTGGGGAGCACCCAGGCAGAGGGCGCTGGCAGGACAGAGGGCAGGCGGGAGGGCGGAAGGACCTACGGTGGGGGCTGGGCACAGGTGTGGTGCTCAGGTGGGAATGCTGCTCAGGTGGTGGGAATGCTGCCGGGGGGCAGGGATGAGCCGCAGAGCCCCAGGCCACCAGGGGTGACGCTTCTTAGCGATGCTGCGGTCCAGCAGGGAGGGGCACTCAGGTCCTGGCCAGACCTTGAGAGTTTGTCCGCAGGATTTGCTGACCCAGGGGAGACGGTTACAGAGAAAGGGGGGAGGGTCAGGTGAGCGGTCCCCGGGGAATAGGGTACCTCTCCTGAGAAGGTGGGAGGGGAGGAAAGGGCAGGCGGGGACTTCGCTTCGTGGGAGGGACTTCTGCCCAGAGCCGGCCCACCCCCCACGGGGCAGGAGGTACCCGAGCGGCTGTGAGGGGTGGAGGTGCTCCCTGCTCAGAGCCCCTTGCGGGGCTCGGAGGGGTCCCCACGACCGGCCTGGGGGACCGTCTCCTGGTGAGGAGCCCCTGGAGCTCGGGTAACTGGAGGCAGGTGCGGTTTCTGGGTTCCTCGCCCAGTGGACCCCTCGCCCCTCGCCCCCTGAGCCGAGGTCGGGGAGCCGGGAGCAGCTGCTGGAGAGCAGTGACTTCCTGGAAGCACTGAGGACAGTAATGGAGCCTGAGCTGCCCCTGGGGGAAGTGGCTTCTGCCTGAGAGCATTTCCTGAAGCTCCATCCCTGGGGGCACAGGGCGGGGGGTTAAGGTTGGGCAGGCAGCCCTCCCGTGCATCCCACCCCATCTGCCAGCCTGGGAAGAGAGGGGGTGCAGAGCCCAGGAGGCCCCACAGAGCCCGGCTCCAGCCTCACTGAGAGACCCTCGGGGGCCTGGGTGGGACGGGGCAGTGAGAGGCCACTCTGACCTCAGAACCTCAGCTTCCTTGTCTGCGAAGTGGGGCCACAGCCCCTCCCGGGTGGTGAAGAGGCTGTGGTGTGGATAGAGCCCCTGGCCGAGGCCCCAGCCGGGGAAGCCCCCAGACAGGCTCACTGTCTCACCCACCAGAGGAGCTACTGGATGGATGGGTGGATGGATGGATGACCTCATCAATGGATCAGTCAATCCCTCGGCCACTGGGCAGCCGGGGCAGTGGGCAGCACGTGGGGGGCAGGGTGAATATGGCTGGACCCATGTCAATGTACGTTCAGCTCTGGGGGTGGAGGTGAGGCTGGGGTCTTATTTGGAGCGGGGAAGGGCAAGGCTGGGCCAGTGCCCTGGGAGCCACAGTCAGAGGGCGGAAGCCCCTTCACCCTAGCCTGGGCACCCACCACCCCAGGAGGCACCCAGAGCCGTTCGAAGCATCAGTCCCGGGTCAGCGCCGTCCCCTCTGACGGGACCCTGTTCCCGCTCACTTTGCTCTATCCTGAGTCTTTAAACAAAACAAAATAAATCCTAGGTTTTATTTTAATATTTCATTTGTACTCTCCAGCAACAGCCAACACAGTCTCTGCAATGGCCTCTCTCTGCTGAGATGAGCCCAGCTTTCCCATTGGAGCACCTGAGCAGTCAGACGTCTCTCCAGCGAGTCCACGGAAGACGCTCGTCGTCACCGGTCACCAGAACAATGACCGCAGAGGGACACCGCCTCACACCACCGGGACGGCTGGAAAAAACAAGAGCCCCAAACCAGAACATAACAAGTGATATTGTTATCAGCGAGGATGTGGCGAAATTTGAACGTCAGGTGTTGCTGGTGAGAATGTAACACGGCGCAGCCACTGTGGAGAATCGTCTGGCAGCTCCTCAAAAAGTCAAACCATCACAACCAGCAATTCTGCTCCTCGGTACGTGCCCCCAAATGAAACAAGGACCCAAACAGGCACTCGCACGCGAGGGCTCACGGCAGCCAAATGGGGAAACCCAACGCCGGCTGCCAGTGGGCGGACAAACCGCACAGTGAAGGGATCCAGCCACACTGGCCA
Organism: Monodon monoceros; assembly: GCF_005190385.1. Lineage (NCBI taxonomy): Eukaryota > Metazoa > Chordata > Mammalia > Artiodactyla > Monodontidae > Monodon > Monodon monoceros. The sequence goes on from NW_021703769.1 coordinate 1,295,475, forward strand.
CAATGTGGACCCATCTAGGAGACACGGTGCTGAGTGAACAGGCCCAGACGCAGAAGGCCGTGTGTCGTGCGATCCCATTACACGAGCCGCCAGGGCAGGAGAAGCCACTGAGACCGAGCAGACGGAGGGAGGGGGAGACCAACCACCTGATGGGAACTGGCCCCCTTCGCGGGGAGGAGAACGTCCTGGAACCAGAGAGAGGTGGTGCTTGCACGGCGCTGTGACTGTGCTAAATGCCACGGAACTGTTTGCTTTTAAATAGCTAATTTTATGTTGTGTGCATTTCACCTCGATTAAAAAACAACAGAAAAAGATAAGTGAGCTCAGGGTCCAGCCCCACCCCCTCTCACCGCCTGGACGCAGGACCACCCAGACCCGGACACGGGCCCTGGGCTGTGAAGACTGAGCTCCTGCTCTCTTAGGGACCTGAACGATGGACTCCAGCCTTATCTGTCCCAACACCCCGACACCTGGCTCCACTCAGGCCGGGGAGGGGGCGGCAGGAGCAGGGAGGAGGGGGGTGCAGGCGGCTGCTGGCCCCCTGGGCTAAGGATGGCCACGGGCACAGACTTTGGGAGGGTGTCACATTGCCCAGTCCCGTCACTGCTGGAATATTCCCTGTGGGATGGACAGAATAACGCCCCTCCCCAAAGAGGTCCACATCCCGACCCCCGGAACCTGTGAATGCATCACCTCCTGTGAATGCAGCTCCTCTCCTGCCTGGATGGCGAGACCACAAACCTGGAGGCACAGAGGGGCTCCTATAGCAACTCGGGGGTGTCTGCACTCAGCCGGTCGAGAAGACGTCCACCCGCAGGACTTCTTGGGGCCTTTCTGAGGCCAGTGCCAGTGTGCATGTCGAGTGCCCAGCAGCCCAGCCTCAGCTGACCACCCCCTGCTCTGCTTGCCCATACCCTCACCCGCCAGCACACACAGGCACACGGCAAACCCCAGTGCCCAGACCCTCAGGTACACAAACGTGCATACATAACCGTGATGGCAGTGGGAAAACCTCCCCGACAGCTCGTAAAGAAAGTTAGATTTCATTGCCATGATGTCAGCAGAGAGCAATTTGCTTCCAGAGACGTCCCATCCAGAATGGTGACAGCTTCGCCATCATGGAGACGCAGTATACTTCGGGGACCTGGCCATGTGGCACCACCGGAGCCCCTATGAGGGTTAGTGCAGCTTCGGGTCAGCAGGGAGGCCTTGGACCTGCCCTGCAATGAGCCCCCACCAGCCCAGAGCTCCGGGGGGAGGTAAAGGAAGGCCCCGAGAGCAAGGGGCACCGGAGGGGAGGAGTGCTGGGGGTCCAGGCTGAGCTCCGAGCCCTCAGCGGTCACCCTCCTGCTCTGAGGGCAAAGACCATCCCGCTCCTTCCTCCGCCTCCCTCTCCACGCCTCCGTGTGTGCAGGGGGTGACAAGGGCTTCTCCACCCGCAGAAGCCTCCCCCATGCGGAGGACTCACACGGACTCATCTTAGAAGAAAATGAACTGAAGCCAGGGAGTTTGCTCTGAGCCCCAACGCCGGTGCCCTGCCCCCTCCTCACACAGACATGCCCACAGAGGGACCCTCACCACCCGGCTGACCTCGACATCGCCCCTGAGGACAGGGCTGGTACTCCCACTTCTGCCCGTGGCTGGTCCTACAGGGAATGAGAGGCAGGAAGGCGAGGAAGGGGGGTGGCCAGGTCCCCTCACCCCACTGGGTCCAGTGGCCCCCTTGGGGAAGTATTTTTCTGGGTCAGTCAACAGACTCCTATTTCCAGGGAGAAAGAAGCCCCTGATCATAAAGCCCGGGCAGGGGTGTGGGGAGGTTCGGGGTCCGTTTCTGGTGGCATTTTAAGGAATCCTGCCTTAAATGTGGAAACTCATCACAGCCGAAAGCTTTCCCGGCTCCTGCAGAGATGCAGCCGTCAGAACAGTCTGTAAAACAGAGGGGCTCACAGCTCTGCAGGCGGGTCCTGGTGCCCAGCACAGCTGCGGGACCGGGCAGCTGGTGGCCTCACTTCCCCGGGCTGCCTGCCCTTTCTGGGGGCTCCTGCCCCGTCACGGTCATCACGTGGTCGTCCCAGTCACCACAGCCAGTGCTGAGTGCTGTGCGAAGCCTGGCAGAGGCCTGCTCTGCTCTCCCAGGAGTCTGGGGAGCAGCTCAGAGTGGGAAAAACATGGCCTTGGTGGCCAAGAGAGCCAGGGAGTTGGGAGACAGGCCGTGCGCAGGAGGGCTCTGGGGGGAGAAGGGGAAGGGTCCCAGATGCCCACGATCATCGTTCATCCTGCGTTTGCAAGCAGAGCCAACTGTTTCCAACCCTGACTCCAACTCTGCAGCGCACCTCCGAGGGCCCTGAGCCGGTGTGGACACACAGAGCAGACCGGGCGGGAGAGCCCCATCTGGCTCTCTGGCGGGAAAGCCCTTCTGACTACAAGTCGCACGTCCCTCTTCCTTCTGCGCCGAGCAGAGCTCCCATCCTCCATGTGACACGGGAGCTGGCTTCTGACCTACAGGGTGAGGGGAATTGACAGAAACACAGGCATTTAGACCTTTGACCTGAAAACCCATTTAGCCCCCAAAACGTTTCCCCTCCATAGTGTTGGACGTGGGGACAGAATGTCCACCAGGTGGGCAAGCGTCACTTTACCTGGGCACAGGCTCCGGCGCATTTGGCTAAGTGGACTCTTTGTGTCCAATGCCTGGACACGCCCTGTGCGCCATCCCTTCCCACCCGCTCCGGGCAAACGCAGGGGCGATGGCTGAGGGGCACCTGTTTCCTGCCCCCTCCCCTCCCTGGGGAGCCCCTCAGAGAACTTCTCTCCCCAGGTAGACCTCAGGGCTCTGGGGCTGCCCTGTTGGATGCCCCAGGCCCAGTGGGGCCCAGAGCCCTGGTCTTTGCCCAGCAGTGCGGGCAGGGCCCCAGAGCCCCTAATGCTCCGTTCACGCCAGGTTGCTATCTGCTTGCTAAGGCTAGCGGTGGGGGGCATGGGGGTGGGGGGGGGGGGGGGTCCCACCACTGGGAGCCCAGCCCGGAGCCCTGAGACAAAGGGAGCCTGGGAGTGTTGATCCAACAAGGCCTCAGCCACAATTAGCTGGGTCCCTCATCGCTGCCTTATAAATATTCATTCTGCCATTGTTATAAAGGTGCTTTAAAAAAAAAACGCCAAACTCACGTGGAGTCAGGGACTGAACCGCTGCCGACACGCAGGCCGCCACGCCAAACCCCCTGTTGACGAGCAGCACAGTCGCCACCGGGATGGCTTCTCAGGGCCCACGTGGGCGCTCTCTGGGGTTTTGCTTAATTTGGGACAGTTTTTTTTGTTCCCTGCATGTAACATTTATAAATGTCACAGTGTGCCCAGGATGCTCTGTGCCTGTGGGCGTGGCCTCCCAAGGGGGCGGGCCCTGCAGCCGTGTGGAAGGGGTGCTGTCGCCCTCCCCTCGGGGGACCCTCCTGCCTCCACTGGGGGGTGGCCTCCTTCACTTCGGCTTCCACACCCCGAGGCCGGAACCCCCGCCCGCTCTGCCAAGTTGTTACAGCCCATCTCGACCCCCCCGAATGAGCACAAGGATGTCTGCGCCGGATTGGATCTAGGATAGAGCCGGAGGTCGCCTAGTCTGGCCCTCCTGTCACCAGTAGCTGGATGCTTTGCTTAAATGCTTCCTGTGATGGGGTGCTCACTACTTCAGAGGTGCCCTCCCTGCCTCAAGGGAGCCGGTGATGGCGGGTCACACAACAACGATGCTGACCATTGGTCAGGCTACTGAAGCCCGGTGGGTGGCAGGCGCAGGGGGAGGCTCCTGAACCTGCACGCCTGTAAATGCCACCATCCCCAAAGCCAGCCACAAGCACAGCATCAGCAGAAGGGACGGCCGCCCTTCACAGCCACAGACCCCCAGTATGTGTTGGGGGAGAGTGACCCCGGCCTGGCTGCAGCAGCCTCCCTCCCTCTCCACCTGCCCTTCCTGGCACAGAGGCTGCTCCGCTCTTGGGCCCCTCTCTGGGGCCATGTCAGACACGTCCACAGAAGGCTGATCACAGACGGACACTCGCCATGTCCGGCTCTGCCCCAGCGAGAAATCCTGGGCCTGGTGGGGCAAAGGCTGCCCCATCTCTGGCTCCACCACTGGTGACGGTCAAGGGGATGCCAGTGGAGGCTGGTGCGTGTCCAGCAGGAAGTTGGGGTCTCATCACAGGGTTCCTGACAGAGGCCCCAGCATCGCGGGCAGGGACATCTCTACACAAATCCCCCAGCCACACCAGAGCCTCCCAGGTCAGCCTCCCAACTCCTCATAAACACGGCCCCTCCTGGCCCTGCAGGCGGGTCTCCATCAGCCCCGGACGTTAGGGTAGGCGGACGTGCCTCAGGGCAGGCACGGCCCAGCGCCTGGCCTAGAGAGGGGGCCGGGTCAACCCGCCCACAGCATCCGGGTCAGGGCCAGTCCCCCCAGAAGAGGATGTACCGCGTGTACCGCTCGGGCAGCTGCGCCCGGCAGCGAGGCCTGCGAGTGGACCCCTCACTCCCTCCGCGCCCTGCGCGTCAGATGCCAAACCTGCATCTGGCCGTGGCCATCCCCCGCTTCCCCTGGAGCACCCCATTGGCCTCTGCCCTGGCCAAGTTTCTAAGCATCTGGAACAATAGAAGTTCCCAGGCTAGGGTGGGTGCGGCCACACTCCGGGGCCCCTGAGGAAGCTTTTGCTTCTTGACAGTGCGGGTTCCCTGATAGCAGGTGTTCGGACAGTGAGAACCGGGGCCCTGCAGAGAGCCGTCCCACTTAGCAAATGGAACCCTGCTCAGCCCTGACGGATGGCTTAGCCGGATCGTAAAACTCCGGCGGAAGTCAAATTCAGGTTCTCAAAACCTTGGAGATATTCCTTGAATTTATTATGTGACCTGATAAATTATTGAATCCGAGTCCTCGTGGGCCTGGAACAGGCCTGGCAGGCGGGCTGTAACACTTCGAGTCCCGAGGGTCGCGGCGCTCGCCTGCTGTGAGCTAAGGTTCCCCGAGAAATGTTCTTCTGGGAACTTGCGCTGGAAATCCAGAATCCCCGGGAGGCTTTCCCGAGGTCAGAGGGCAGAAAAGCCTGAGAGGCCCCCAGCGTGGTCTTTGGGACCCTCTGTCCCCCTCGGCCCAGGGTCTCGGCTGTTTCTCTGGCCACCCCTCCCTGGGGAGCTCCCCCAATTTCCTTTGAAAACAAACCTGTGGGAGGCGGAATCCCTGCACCATGCCCCCCAACCCCGCCAGGAACGTGGTGGGGAATCACTCCCAGGCTTAGGGCGTTAATCTACCAACTGCAAGTTCATCAGAAGGAATGTTCTGCCGGGTGAGCCAGCCCTAATCAGGCGAGCCCGTCAAAGGGAGCAGCACCAGAAACACGTTGTCCTGCTGGTCTCAGGGAAGGAACCGACAGCCAGGTTGTGACCGGCCCATGGGGCCACGTGGCAGCTCCCAGCCCCCAGCCACAGACAACGCGGAGTTGCAGGAATGAATCCCACCAATAATCTCACCGAGCCTGGAAGAGACCTCAGCCCCGGCCACACCTGATTTCAGCCCAGGGAGACCCTGAGCACAGGAGCCACGCCGGGCTTCTGAGCCATGGGGACTGTCAGAGAATAACTGGGTGGTCAGCTGTCCCGCAGGGCAGAAAACTAACAAAACACCGAATCTCAAACTCAGGACACAGTTCAAGTCACGTCCATTGGCTCCCCTAGGGAACCTGGGCAGGAGGTCTCCGCGTCCTGGGCCCCTTCCATCTCCCTGGGGCAACTGGGCCATGTTGAGAAGAATGCTGACGTACGCCTAGGCTCCGTGGGAAGGGCACCACGGGGCAGCGATGCCCCGTGGGCGGTAGCATGTGGGCCATATATGCAGGTTCAGCTCCACTGAAGGCTCACAGTTTGAGGGGCCGTATGAGAGCCTGCTGGGGAGATGCCCCGACAGGTGCTTCCTGCCCACGCCCCAGCCCCCACCCCCAGGACGAGAAGAGAGTAACGGATCCTGTGTGTCACGGGCCCGGCTATTTTCACTGAGATGATGGATAGTCAGTCCTGCTTTCTGGTCCGGGCAGCAGTGAGCGTCTTGCTCCAGGACAGCAAAACTGGGAACCACAGCTGCTGGGGGTCCCATCCACGGCGATGTGAGGAGCCCCCGTTACCCTCCCCTACCCCCGTTCATGACTTGGTGCAGGTCCCCCTGGTCCGTTGCCTCTCCTCCCCCAAGATCCTTCCTGACCACCAACTCCTTCCCCAGCCGGCCCTCCACTAAGCTAATCTCACCTAGATTTTTGAGATTGTCAATCAGCTAAATCGTGCTGGTGTTGGGGTCGTTGCCTGATGGGGCAGAATGACTGCAGCCACAGTGGGTGAGGCAGGGTCAGCCCAAAGGGGCACCCACGTGGGCGCCCTCTGGGGTTTTGCAGTGGGGGGATCTCTGCAGTGCGCTAGGCCCAGGACTAACTGCAGCCCCCCTCTGGGGCCCGCCTGTGTAGGGGGCTCAGCCCCCGGAGGCCTCCACCCCTGAGGCAGCCTCTCCGAGCCCCAGGAGTGACCTTCGCCAAGGCTGCGAAGCCTGCAGCCAGTTCTGCTGAAGCACCGCGCGTCCACGGTTATGAGCTATTTTATTGCCCAGTCAGTAAAAAACCTTCCGATTAGGTCATTGCAGAGGCAGGCGGATGCCAAAAAATATAAATTTCCTTTTGTCCACCACTGACCCCTCCACCTCCACGCCGGCCTCCGTTCTGGTTCCTTCCCCGTGTTTTCATTAATTACTGAGACATGGCAGCCGTGCCAGGCTGCTTCCAGGCCCCAGGGCTCCTTTCCAGAGGCCGGGGGTGGGGGGTGGGCAGGTGGTGCTGGAGGACATGGGGGTGTTCTCGGCTGGCTCCGCGATGGGGAAGCCCCCTGCAGGCCGTGCCTCTGAGCCTGGCCCCTCCAACCAAGGGTGCAGGCACAGGGGAGGGCCCCGGCTGAAGGCTGTGCCCACGGGGGCCGGGGCCCCTCTCCAGGAGCCGGGGTCTCCCAGAAGCAGCACCAGCCCCCTTGAAGCGGGTCCTCTGCGCACCTTTACACAGACTGCACTGAGGTGGGGGCCTGTCCATTCACACGGTCATTCAGGAGACGTTGGCTGGGCCCACACCACGTGCCCTGTCTGCTGAGCGCTGGGGATCTGACCCTCCTCTGTGAATCGGGTGGGCTCGGCACCCTGCCCCTGGAGAGGGGGCCTGGCATAGGGGATGGTGTAGATTCAGACCCAAATGCCAGCTCAGACACAGCCCAGGCCTCCCCAGCCGAGAGCCCAGCTTAGAATCAGTAGTGACGTGGTAAGAGCATGGGGACAGGGCAGGGAGGACTTCCTGGAAGCGGTGGCATCCATCTCCAGGTCAGGGCTCAGGCCGTCTCTCTAGCTCCTGGGTGAGGCCTGCAGACCTCCCTGCAGAGCCAGCCCAGGGGCACTCATCCAGTCGGGGGCAGAGGCGCCCAAGCGGGACACTCTGGGAGGCGGAAACCACCGTGGACTCCAGCTCCACCTCGGCACCTGTTGGGCAGACTCAGAATAGCCTTTCCCAAGAGGTCAGGTTGGGCTGGGCGATCGGAGGGCTGGGCGGGTTGGGGGGCCCTGGGGGGTGCTGGAGGGCAGCTGCCGCAGTCACTTTCCCTTTTAGGCCGAGGGGGCTGTCCCGCCCGGCCTGGTCACGCCCCCACAGCTGAGCAGCGAGGGCCCAGCAGACAAGCAGGACAGCACTTTGAAAGTCACATGACGTGGGGCACCCTCAACCACTTCCATCACAGCGGTCCGCTGGGGGGCTGTCCCCCCAGAGCCCAGAGCACCCTGGCTCCTTCCTGGCATGTTCCAGACGTGCCCGAGCATGGGACTGGCACGTGGTAGATGCTCAGTAAACCTTTGCAGGCCCCGTGACGGGAGTTGGGGCAGCAGAGTCAGCGACGCCTCAGACACCAGCTCGGCCCGGCTCCCCTGCAGGGGTTTCCCCTCCCCCCACCGTCTTCCCCAGACGCCCTCCCCAGTCTGGCCCCACCAGCTTCCTCAGGGCCCCTCCCTGGGCTGGAGACAGATGAGCAAAGAGCCTTCCCGGGGCTGGAGGCCGCTTGGCGGCTGTGAGGGACCGGGGATTCACCCAGCACCCCTGCCCGGAGCCCCCGCCCGGATCCCTGCCAGCCCAGGCAGCACCACTTCTCTAGTAAGTTCTAACGGCGAGCTCGGCTTTCCAGAAGCGTAATTAAGTGTGACGACCTCACTGCTGCCCCTGCCCCACGAGATCAGGTCGGGCTTTTTAATTAGCCCCACCAATAAATATGTCAGAGTCCCCTTAAAAATATATCTGTCTCCCAAGGCCAAGCTGAGTGACGGCGTAAACAGGGGCTTAGAAACCGGGCACAGGTGCCTCGAGCTCCTTATGGCAGTGGCCCTGCCTGAGAACGGAGGAGCCCACTGCCCGCCCAGGGTCTAAACACTCAGCCCCGCCAGGCCCCTGACCATGGCGGGGCGGCCCCTAGGGCCCCAGCTTCGCCCGGGACGGTGGCCGGCAGGCTGGAAGCGCCCGTTTCTGCAGCCTCTCAGGCCCAGACCCCGTCTGGGCCCAGAAGCTGGGGGGCAAGAGAGCAGACCCCCACCCCGGCAGGGCGGCAGGCAGGCATTTGGGCCCCTCGTCCTCCACCCATGTCTTAGGGGACTTCCTGGTGTCCTGGGGGTTTTCTCTCCAAAGAGAATTGCCCCGGGGGCTGTCGGGGGTGGGGGTGCCCACCCTCGACAAAGCCTTGTAACAGGCTTTGCATGTCTCTCCAGCCACCCACCCACCGCCCCGCTGTCAGTGGGCACCGCAGGGGTCAGAGAGACACGCAACGCAGAAGTTCCAGAAGTTCACATTCAGAAAGTGACCTATTAGTCCTGGTTTTCCAGCCCTTGCTGCCTGGGGGGATGGGGGTGGGATCGGCAGGGAGGCTCTTTAACTTGGAGTCTCCCCCTGCGTGGGAGGGATAATTTCAAGAACCCCCTCTACCTCCTAGGAGGGTTCCAGAAACTCCCCTGTTCTTGCCACTGCCTCGTCTGGGTCCGAGCCCGAGTCCAGCGAGTGCCCCCCTGCCCTCTCCAGGGGGCACTGTCCAAAAGGGGTGGCTGCTCGAAGCCCAGGTCCCCTGAGTGCAGGCTTGCCAGGGGCTCAGCTCGGCGTGAGCATGGCCCTGGGAAGGGAAGGAGGGGGCAGAGGTCATGACTCGCCTGGAGGGGTGCCCGGTTCAGGCGGGACCTTCTCCACCTGCCCCCGGCTCCCTGCACGCAGCCCCCAGACAAGGAAGAGAAAGAGGCCAAGGAGGCTAAGCGCCCTGAGCGGGGCTGAGGGACCGGGCAAGTATCAGGAAAGCCCCCTCCCCACCCCCTGCACAGCCCTGGGGAGGGCCCGGGCCCCAGAGCCACCAGGGCACCCACAGCGCACTCCCCTCTGAGCCCCAGCCGAGACCAAGGAACACGGGCGACGTAGAGGAAGGCCGAGGCTCTCACCATTGGTGCCGCCAACGTTCATTGAGTGCTTGCTGCATACCTGCCTTTTGTGTTCATCACACAACATCTTCACGACAAACCGTGACAGGTCAGGAGGGCGGCACGCTGACTTCCAGTGAGAACTGAGGGCCCCCGCAGGGCCCCCAGGGCTCGCCGACCCTGCCAACCCCCAGACACCCCCGGAGCCCCCAGCTGGACCCTCCGGCTGGCTTCCTGAGCCCTAGAGAGCCTGGTATTGACCGCGCGCAGACTGGGCATTGATTGGCTGAAAGGTGAAACCTGAAATAGTCCCCGTTGCCGGTAAACGGGAGTTTTAATTGTTTAGGCAGCTAATCTCGGGTTGCCTCCCAGGAAGCTGGGGGGCAGGGGGTGGGCACGGGAGCTTTGATGTCCACAACCACAGGGCAGGCCTGGTGGGGGCCTGCACCACCCACTCTGTGCAGGGTCCAGCAGGAGGTCTGTCCTCCCGGGAGCCCAGGCCCGGGGCCCTGGTCAGGGTGGCAGACCTGGGACACGCTGCAGGAAATGGCACCAGCTCTGAATCCCAGGGTTGGTCCTGGCTCAGCCGCGTTCTCCGACTCCCTGGGCGAGTCACGTCGGTGCCCCCACTTCCTCATCTGTGAAATAAAATACCAGCCACGGAGGGTGCTTGCCTGGCCGAGGTGACGTGTGCACCGCCTGGAGGAGCGTCTGGCCCGGGGTGTTTGTTCAGTTAAAGGCGGCCATTACTTTGAGCCTAACCCCTTAACAAAACTCATTAAAGTCATTAAGGATGTTCTTAATGTGTGGCTAGATGTGTTGAGAGGCCTTGGCAGGTGCTGTTACAGAAACAAGTGCACTTCAGGGGCTTCCCTGGTGGCGCAGTGGTTAAGAACCCACCTGCCAATGCAGGGGACACGGGTTCGAGCCCTGGTCCAGGAGGATCCCACGTGCCACGGAGCAACGAAGCCCGTGTGCCACAACTACTGAGCCTGCGCTCTAGAGCCCACGAGCCACAACTACTGAGCCCGTGCACCACAACTACTGAAGCCCACGTGCCTAGAGCCCGTGCCCTGCAACAAGAGAAGCCACCACAATGAGAAGCCCACGCACCGCAACAAAGAGTAGCCCCCGCTCGCCACAACTAGGGAAAGCCTGCGCACAGCAACGGAAGACCCAACGCAGCCAAAAATAAATAAATAAATACATTTATTAAAAACAAAAAAAAGGAAAAAAGAAACACGTGCACTTCGGAAGCATGGGGTCATTGTGACGGTGCTCCCCGACGCTCCTAATAGATCAGAGTGTACACCTTCTGCAATTCTACATAATTCCAAATGTGCTGAGCGCTCCCAGGGGTGAGGTGGGCCGGGCTCAGGAACAGCCCCCATCCCGGACATGCAGCCCTGGGGGCTACAAAGATGTATATGAACAACAAAACAACGCAAAGACGCCAGAGGCTGAGAGAGCGAAGATGGGAGGGGGTCACGTGGGGCTGTAGGCCAGGATGAGAACTCTGAGTTTATTCTAAGGGTAGAGGAAACCCCTGAGAGCACCAGGAAGGGAGAACGATGGGTCCAGGAGGGGAGCCAATGGGAGGCCAGAGCAGGGGCCACGCTGGAGCTGGGAGGGAGGGAGGTGGGCACTGGCTGGGAAGGCTTCACAGCACCTCACTTCTGGACCTGGGGCCCTTGGCACTCTGACCCCGGAGCAGTGACCTCCTCCTCCCCTACTTGTCCCCCCTCACCAAGGCCACCAAGGCCTGGAGCAGGGGTTTCAAACCTCCACGTGCCCACATAGGTGCCAGGCCTGAACACGGCCGCCTCGCCCTGCCCTGCCCCCAGCACCCCCCGGTGCCCCCCTGGTGCCACCACCCCCCCCCGTGCGCCAGGGAGCAGCTCTGCCTGCACATCTCCAACCCATTAGGGCCCAGCTGACATTTCTCCCAGAAATAATTAACTTTGACATCACAAAGGGCATTTCCAGCAGCCAAGGTCATCCCAGGGCTGGCCACGGCCTCCCTGTCCGCGGTCCCTCCCCAGCCCACAGCTTGGACGAATGGGGTTTCAGAGACCTGGCTGCCGGCTCGAAGGAGTGAAGAGAAGCTAACGCTGCTTTTCTTGCAGGAATAACTGCTGCTGCCTCGTCAGCTGCAAACCGCCTGGCGGGGTAGGCTGGCAGAGCTGCCTCGGACTCCGAATCCCAAAGGGACCACGGGGCTGCAGGCATGGGGGCTTCTCAGGGTGCCCTCGCTCACTGTCAAGGGCTAGTGTCAGTCTCCTGCTCTTTGAGCACAAACTTCTCTGGCTCCCCCATAACCTGAGTGTGGGCTGCAGGAAGCCGGCTGGGAGTGGGGTGACCGGGGCCACCTGCCCACACCTGCAAACGAGTGACAGAGCCTCGCCTTCACAGGCGTCCGAGGTCAGTGAGATAGTGTGCAGGCTGCCCGGCACACACGTGTCCTCACTGGGCATGGAACTGTCCTGGGGCCACCGCAACAAAGCCCCACAGACCAACTCTGTTCCCGAGGCTGGTTCCTTCCAAGGGAGGATCTGCCCCAGGCCTCTCTCCAGCTCCTGCTGACGTCTTGGCATCCCTTAGCTTGTAGAAGCATCGCCCTCACCTCTACCTTCATCTGCACATGGTGTCTCCCTGTGAGCGTGTCTGTCCCAATGTGCCCTTTTTATAAGGACACCAGTCATTTGGATTAGGAGCCACGCTTCCCCAGGGTGACCTCATCTTAGCTAATTACATCTGCAACAACCCTATTTCCAAATAAGGTCACATTCTGAGGTCCTGAGGGTGAGGACTTCGACATACAGGTTTTTAGGAGACGCAATTCACCCCACAGCACTAGGCCTGAGAGGCTGCAGGGAAGGAAAATCCCCTACTACACAAAAGCCTGCACATGGGTATTTATAGCAGCTGTATTCATAGTTGCCAAAACTTGGAAGCAACCAAGATGTCCTTCGGCAGGTGACGGATAAATAAACTGTGGTGCATCCAGACAGTGGAACATTATTCAGCCCTGAAAAGAAATGAGCTGTCAAGCCATGAAAAGACATGGAAGAAACTTAAATGCCTTTAACTAAGTGAAAGAAGCCAACATGGGGGCTTCCCTGGTGGCGCAGTGGTTAAGAATCCGCCTACCAATGCAGGGGACACGGTTCGAGCCCTGGTCCGGGAAGATCGCACGTGCCGCGGAGCAACTAAGCCCGTGCACCACAACTACTGAGCCTGCATGCCACAACTACTGAAGCCCGCGCACCTAGAGTTGGTGCTCCACAACAAGAGAAGCCACTGCAATGAGAAGCCCGCGCACCACAATGAAGAGTAATCCCCACTCACCACAACTAGAGAAAAGCCCGTGAGCAACAGCGAAGACCCAACACAGCCAAAAATAAATAAATTTATTTATTTTAAAAAAAAAAGAAGCCAATCTGAAAAAGCTACAGACTGTATGATTCCACCTGTATGACATTCTGGAAAAGACAAAACTATGGAGACAGTTAAAGAAAACAAAACAAAACAAAAAAACACAACAGGGGTTGGTGTGTGCAGGGAATGAACAGGCAGAGCACAGAGGATTTTCAGGGCAGTGAAACTACTCTGTATACTGTAATCGTGGACACATGTTATACATTTGTCCAGACCCACGGAATGTACAACACAAGAGTGAGCCCTGCCGTAACCTCTGGAGCCTGGGTGGTCATGAGGTGTCAATGCAGGTTCATCATTTATAACAAACGCACCACCCGGTAGGGATGTTAGTGGTGCGGGCTGTGCATGTGGGGCTGGGGATATATGGGGAATCTCCGTACTTCTTGCATGGTTCTCCTGTAGAACTAAAACTGCTATCTATTACTTTTTTTAAAAGTTCACCAGAGGGACCCTGGAAATAGGACCACATTTCCATGAGGGTCATAACTAACTGTGCCCTCCCTCCCTCTAATCTGTAACCAGGATGACGGTGTCTGTCCCCACCCCCCGGGAGCCATGCTCCTCTAACCTGGTGGGGCCGGCAGTGAACTGAGCTGGAGCTCGGAGCCACCAAGAGGCAGGATGGGACGCGGACACAGACGTGGCCAAGGGTGGCCCCAAGGAAAGGAACTCAGGCCCCCACCACGGCTGGAAGCCTCTGGAGGGGTGGGGAGGAGGGTGAAGGCTGGCTGGGCCTCTGAGGGTGGATGCTCATGAGAATCGGGCCTGCAGCGGCTGTCCCTGCAGCCCCTTTACCTGCAACTTCTCTCCAACCTACTGGGCAGGGGGGCTGAGGCTGCAGACTTGGCCGCAGGTCCCAGGGCAGCCCAATCACCCCGCGACCCCCGGCAGGTCCCTTCCTGTCTGGCTTCCTAATCCGGCCCAGCAGTGACCTTTGGCCCAAGCAAAGTGATCTGATTAGAAGGCATTCAGAGGGGACACAGCTGTTCCACCGTCCTCTGGGAGGGTTCACACAGAGACCTGTCGAGGTTTGACAGAAGCCAGGCGGAGGCTCAGAGAATCACCTCGTGGTGTGGTGAGGGCAGCGCTCTGGCAGGGCTGGTCCACCTGCACCTCACAGTTCCCTGCGTCCTGAGTGGGAGGCAGAATCACAGCCCCCAAAGACACCCACGTCCTGACCCCCCAGAACCTGTGAGCATGTCACCTCCCAGGACAACAGGGACTCTGCAGGCGTGATGCAGTTAAGGACCGTGATGGGGAGGTTATCCTGGGTTCCCCAGGTGGTCTGAATACAGGATCACAGAGGTCTTAAACCAGCCAGAGAAGGACATGTGATGTGGAAAAGAGAGGGACTGGAAGGTGCCAGCTGCTGGCTGTGCAGATGGAGGGAGGGGCCTCCAGACACTGGAACTGACTCTCCCCGGAGCCCCCAGAAGGACCAGCCCCACGGACCCCTCGATTTTAGCCCAGGACCCCGTGTTGGACGTCTGACCCCGAGGACCGTGAGATGACAAATCTGTGCTGTTTTAAGCCGCTGGATTTATGGGGATTTGCTCCAGGCAGCAACAGCACTCTGGTGTACCCTGTAAATTAACCATGGCTTTTGGTGCCAGCACGTGCTGTCCTGCCTGCGCAGTCACCACAAGAACCACAGTCCACTCCCCGGGGGACGGAGGGACACCGGGAATGCCCCAGTGGCTGCCCCACGGGAGTAATGTTTCTGCTTCCGCAGAAGCCTTCTTCCCATCACAGATCAGCGCCCGGGGAGGCGTCCTGGGCCCTCTTTCATTGCGTCAGTGGCAGCACAAGTGCTGAGATGGGGGCCCCGGCTGGGTGAGCAGCTCGTCACCCAGGTGATGGGGTGCAGGGGCCCACTGACACACCCTGTCTCTCTCCCTCCCCATTCATCTCTGCCCGAGCATGCTGGTCCTTGCTACCCCACGTGGCATCCCTGGCTCCGTCCACTCAGGCTGCTGTAACAAAGACCACAGACTAGTTTGCGGGGAGCTTAGCTTGCGGGGAGCTTAATCACAGCTGATACTTGTTTCTCACAGCCCTGGAGGCTGGAGGCCTGAGATCAGGGTGCCAGCAAGGTCGGGTCCTTGTGAGGCCTCTTCCCAGTTGTAAACGATGGTCTTCTCCCTGGATCCTCACGTGGTGAACAGGGTGAGGGGGCTCTCTGGGGCCCCTTTTACAAGGGCACTAATCCCATTCATTGGGGCTTCACCCTCACGACCTCATCACCTCCCAAAGGCATCACCTCCCAAAGGCCCCACCTCCTGACACCATCACCTTGGGGATTAGGGTTTCAACATAGGAATTTGGGGGAGACACATACCTTGGGACCATAACAGTCCCCTTGAGCTGGGTGAGACTGGACAGGTAAGAGACCCCTCTGGCAAGCACAATGGCCCATCTGCCCATTGCTGGCAGCCCCTGAGGCTACTCCAGGCAAGCGTAGCCCCGTCTGGCCGCCAGCCCCTTCCCAAGCCTGGGTTGCATTTTCTCTGCTGTCATTAGTCTGTGCCTTAATCAGCCCCCGTCTCTGAGGCCCCTTCTTTGCAGGTGTGCCCGCCAGCCCCAACTGCAGCAGGGCTGTGAGCTCGCCACCATGACGCAAGCAAAGAGCACCATCTTGCTACAGGAGGCCTCCCTCTCGTGTCCCAGCACAATTTGGGCTGGAAGTTACCAAATAGAAACTTCATTTTTACTCCACATTTCCTGCCCAGTTCAGTGTGTAACTGGCTTCCCCTTGGCGATTTAGCAGAGCACACTGCAGCTTATAAAAAAAAAATCTATATAAAACCAGGAGAAAAAGATTGCAAACCATTCAGCCCTTTTGCCTTTTAAAGGAAAACCATCTTCAACTAAGGGAACGTGGTTTTGATGATGACTCTTTAGATATGACACCAACCAAAAGCATGGTCCATGAAAGAAAAGACTGGTGAATTGGACCTCACTGAAATGTTAAATTCTGCTCTGCAAAAGACAGAGGTAAGAGAATGAAAAGGCGAGCCGCAGTCATTAGAAAATATTTTCAAAACACACAACTGATAAAGGATAAACACATCTGTTATCTACAAAGAACTCTTTACACTCAGTAAGGAAACAAACAACCAGATTTACAAGTAGGTTGATGACCTTACGAGACCCCTCACCCAAGAAGATACACAGGTGGAAACAAGTACATGAAAAGACGCTCGCATCATATGTCCTCAGGAACATTAGAACAATGAGACGCCACTGCCTGACTCTTAGGACCACCCAGATCCAGGACACACACACCAGGCCGGTGAGGACGCAGAACAGAAGGAACTGTCACTCACGGCTGGTGGGGACGTGAAACGCTGCAGCCACTTCGGAAGACAGTTCGATGATTTCTTACAAAACTAAACATACTCTTACCATGTGAACCTGCAATTGTGCTCCTTGATATTTACCCAAAGGAGGTGAAAACTTAGGTCTACACAAAAACCGGCACATGGATGTTTATAGCCACTCTATTCATAGTTGCCAAAACTCAGAAGAAACCAAGATGTCCTTCAGCAGGTGACGGATAAATAAACTGTGGTGCACCCGGACAGTGGAATATTATTCAGCCCTGAAAAGAAATGAGCTACCAAGCCATGGAAAGACATGGAGGAACCCATTTGACTGTTGGTAAAAAAAAGTATATTTTACTCTTTTCCACAAAGTTTGGATCCTGTTTTATCTCTGATTATAATTAACACTTGTTTCTGCAAGATTAGCAAAATGATGACAATTGATGAAGTTCTGTAATGGGCACATGGATATGTATTGCATTATTCTACTTTGTGTTTGAAAATTATCATAATAAAAAGTTAAAAATTAAAAAAAAGAGGGCTTCCCTGGTGGCGCAGTGGTTGAGAGTCCGCCTGCCGATGCAGGGGACACGGGTTCGTGCCCCGGTCCGGGAGGACCCCACATGCCGCGGAGCGGCTGGGCCCGTGAGCCATGGCCGCTGAGCCTGCGCGTCCAGAGCCTGTTGCTCCGTAACGGGAGAGGCCGCGACAGTGAGAGGCCCACGTACCGCAAAAAAAAAAATTAAAAAACAGAAAAGACATGAAGGAACGTTAAATGCATTTAACTAAGTGAAAGAAGCCAATCTGAAAAGGCTACAGACTGTATGATTCCAACTCTATGACACTCTGGAAAAGACGAAACTATGGAGACAGTAAAAAGATCAGGGGTTGCCAGGGGCTGCGGGGAGGGAGGGATGAACAGGCAGTGCAGGATGTTTCGGGCAGTTAAACTACTCTGTATGACACTATAATGGTGGCTACAGGTCATCATACATTTGTCCAAACCCATAGAATGTACAGCACCAAGAGTGAACCCTGATATAAACTGTGGACTTCAGTTAATAATAATCTATGCATACTGGTTCATCATTATAACAAATATATCACACCAGTGCAAGATTTTAATAATAGGGGAGGGATATATGGGAATTTTCTGTACTTTGCACTCAACTTTTCTGTAAACCTAAAACTGCTCCCCCAAAATTGTCTATTAATTTTATTTAAAAGTAAAAAAAAAAATTACCTACCGTAGCGATTCACGTTATCTTCTGTATTGAAAATACTGTACATATTTGAGGTCATCATGCGTACACAGTTTGGAATCCAGAAAGCCACGGTTTCAATAAAAAACTTAAATGTGATGGAGAAGAAACTAACAGCCTTGAAGCCCAGCGCTATTCCCAATCCTCCAAGAAAGCCCTGCTTCCTGCCTCAGGCTTGGCTGGCAGCTCCCGACTCTTGCTGAGCACTTAGGTGATCTGGAAGGAGACTCACCGACAGGGCTGCTTCAGGGAGGGGGGACCTCTGCGTGCTAGTTCCCCCGACATTCCTGAACTGGGCGCGCCTGGCCTGTGCAGGCGCCTCTAGGGGAGGGGAGCCTGGGGGCCGGGGGAGACAGCGTAATTCCAGGGGGGCTCCAAAGAGACCCCACCCAGTGTGGGGGGCAGCGGCTCCAGAGAGGCCAGTCGTGGAGTAAATATGCACCTCCCCACCCCCGCCCGGCTGCCTCCCCTGCTGTGGGTCATCAGCACCCCGTCCTTCCCTTGAGAGTTCCCAGGGCCTTGTCATGCTACGTTATCCGTGTGGTCATGTGTCCTGCATGGCCTCCTTCCCGGGCCCTGTGCCCCAGGAGGACAGCAAGGGACCAGCGTTTTCCCACCGCTATCCCCCTCGCACCCGGGGGGCCGGCCTGTCGTAGGTTCCCAGCGAACAAACGGATGGAGGCCTGCAGTCGGGGAAGCCCTGAGGGCAGGGGCTGCTGTAGGCCAGAGGCCGCAAGGCCAGCTACCCTCCTGCTGGGTGACCAGGTGATTCTCGGGTGCTTGCAGGTGCAGGAAGGCCACGCCCCAGGGAAGAGGAGGGAGCCTCCCAGCGCTGCCAGGGCGCTCCCGCTGCGATCGGCCAGCACAGCTATCCTAGGGCCCTTGATCCCCAAAGCGTTTGAGCTGCCACGACAGGTGGGCCCACTTGCGGCCCTGCGCTTCCCACGCAGCCTCGGGACGTGGCCAGAGCGGCCCCCGTGTCCCACAGGGGGGCCTGTCCTGGAGCCGTCATTCGACACGCCCAGGAGGCTCTGGGCATGCCTCAGCGGCCTCACATGAGCCCCCAGAATCTCATTCCCAGTGAGGGTGCACGTCCACTCCCGGGGTGGGGGAGACCTGGTGCACAGGGTGCCCCCTCATCCCGAGAACCCCTGGGCACAGCTCCAGCTCTAACTAGAGTCTCAGTCTCCACGGAGGGCCTCAGAGTGTTCAGACAGAACCGCATGTCCCTGGCCAGACCTGGCGACCACGTGGCCCAGCCTGTCTCCCCAGGTCCTCTGACCACAGCCCCCAGGGCCTCACTGGTGACACCTGCAGGCTTTCATTTGCTCTATGCATGTCTGGGGGATGCTTGATCTCTGCCAGGACCACCACGTGCCCCCCGCAACATACACACACAGGGACCGTGCTCTCCTGTGAGGAATGCTCCCATGGGCCACTGTGGGCCCAGCCCTGGGCATGGCAGCCCGTTCCTGCTCGTCTGTGCCCCAGTCTGGGGTGGGGAGGCATGCAATTACACCCCGGGGCAGGAAAACTCTGGGGCTAAATGCAAGCAGGTATCCGAGGCACCCTCTCCCTCTTCATCTGCTCCGTGCCCGGCCCTGTGCAGGGCGAGCCGCTCCTGTCCACAAGCAAGTCCAGTCTGACAGGTTCCCATGCCAGAGGCCCGTGGCCAAAGCTGGTCTGTAGACGTGCCTGCTCTGGCCGGCACAGGCCTGAGCTCTCAGGACCCCCCAACGGGCACCACTGTGCAGGAACGAGGGGTCATGTCCCCCCAGGTGGGCAGATGCCCCCATTTCTCCACAAGCCCCACTGCTCCCTTACGCCTCACACCAGCCAGCTCACTTGTTCACGCCCCGCCAGCCTCTGTGGACTTTGGCGTCTGCAGCGTCTGCTTCAGGGCCCAGCCCAGGGCCTGGGGTGTGGTGGAGGTCAGGGGGACCTGGTTTAGGGCATGACAGGCCCCAAGGTCTGGCCTGGGGGTTGGAGCAGGCTCCCATGCGTTAGTGCTGGGGACTCAGACCTGTGAAGGAAGGGGTCATTATGGACACCCCAACTCCCTGAATGGCCAGCAGCCATGCTTGACCCTGCCTGATGGGGTGTCACTTACATGGGGTTCACAGGCCCAGGCTGGGAAGGCGGCAGTGTCCCCGCCTGACAGTCTGCAGAGGGCTGACTCCAGGGTAGGGCAAATTTGGGGTTATTGGTTAAATCATGAGGTAAATATTTAGATTTACTCTTAACTTCAGGGACTAGAGGAGTTCTCAATGTATGGCTGTAATTATATCCTTGGCTCAATTAATGCCCACTAAAACTTTTATGCCACGTGTGACATTAACACAGCACCTCTGAAATAAACGACCAGGCCCGCAGCATAAGAAATTCCGGCATTTACGGGCTTTACTGCCTTTTATTCTCATCTGACTCTGCCTGGGGAAGCGGTACCGCAGGCTCCGAGACCCCAGGCCCTAGGACCTCAGTGGGGCCCCTCAGGTCCGCTGGGCCGGCGCCTACTCACCCAGCTGCCCCAGCGCAGCCCCCCACATCAGCCCGCACCCACACTGCCCCAGGCCCACTCCGGGCTGCCCTTCGGGCTTGTACAAGGGGTGTGTTTTCTGAGGCCCTGCAGATTTTTGCTCTTTCCCACCGACTCACACTGGTTTTGTTTCCTCCCTCTTCCTCTCTCTCCTGAACGGAGCTGAAATGAACAGTCTGACTGGGAGCAGAGGTGGCCTCGTGGACACGATGCTTCTGGAAGGCCAGGTCCCACCAGCCCACCTGGGGGATGTGGCCTTGGGGCCAGGAGGGGATCCCCTCAGAACAAACATCTCCCTCAGGGACACAGTCCCAGGACAGTAGCTCATGGTACCGTTTGAGAATCAGCAGGCCTGGTCGAGCCCCAGCTCTGCCACCTCCATTGGGGTGACCGTGGACACGTGGCTGACCCTTTCGGAGCCTTTAAGATTTGGGGACGGTGACACCAGGTCACGGCTGCAGTGAGGCGGCCTGCCACAGGTAAAGCCCATCACACCTGAAACATTTTATACCCACCTCCCCTCTGAGGCCTGCTGCCTGGCTCCCCAGGTAGGGGGCCAATGTCTGCAGCTCCCCCCAACCCCAGGCAGCTGGGCTCGGGAGTCGCTGCGCACTGCTCAGGACCCTGGGTGGGGGCAGTAGAAGCGCTCCTGCCCTCCCCACTCCCAGGGAAGCTCTCTCTGTCCTCTATGGCCTGAGGCCTCCAAGCAGAGGCCCAAGTGGGAGGGGTCATGATGCCGGGGCAGCCCAAGGCCCCCCAGTGAAGGGAGAGCTGGAGTGGGGGGGCTCTGGATGGGAGGAGCCTGGTAACAGGGCGGGCACCAGGAGAGAGGCCTGGGGAGAGGCTGGCCTCCAGTAGGGATGGGCCGCGCCCCTCTGCCGGCGCCCGGAGCTGTGTCACTATTATTATTAAGGCCATCACTGCTCTTATTAGGTTTTTATTTTAATTTTCTTCAAAGACAATATATACACATGTTTTGTTTTGTTTTAAATCTGACAGGCCAAAGGCTACACTGCAAAAATGAGGCTCCCTTTCACCCACAGAGGCCCTCGGCCCCCACCAAGACCAGCCTCCCACAGAGCCTGTAGGTGTGCACCCACGACAGACGGGTCCCTTCCTCTGTGCTTTCCATGCCACGAGCCACACCCATTGCTGCTCAGGAAGCCTGGCCTTGGGGTGGCTTGGGGTCTGTTCAAAACGTGATGTCACAAAATGACAGGTCTTCCCAGAACCAGATCAGAACACATCTGCCTTCCCAGCAAAATTAGTTGCATCAGACCCTTTGGGGTTCTGAAGAAAGCTCTAATCCAATCCCTAAAGCCACCCAGCGGTTCAGAAGGCTGGAGGGGATCGTGGCCGCCCAACAAGCCCAGCTCCAGCCTGCACCCCTCCCGCAGCCTCGTGGGGCCAGTGACAGGGCGGCCCCTCACCTGGGAGGGGCCAGTCCTGGGTTCCACGCTCCAGGAAGCAGGTCCTCTTGGGCCACCACCACTGCCCCAGGCTCTGGGGGACCCAGGCCCTGAGCCCTCCATCCCAGCCGTGGCCCCAGCACCAGGCACGATTTCAGAGTTATATTAAGGAGTGACAGCGGCGTGGGGATGGGTGTCTGTAACCAGATAAGACCAGCAGGACACAGTTGTCAGAGGAGCCGGATTTATCCTGCCCCGGTCAGCTGATGGGTTCCAGTTACAGCCCCGGCGGCGGACCGGTGCGTGAGCTTGTGGTCCACGCCAGGGATTGATCGCGGGCGCGATTTTCCCGGAGAAAGGCACTTACCACACACAGGTTGAAAACAGCCACGGGCAGAGCACCGAGGGGCCGGGGCCAGAGAGCAGCCCTTAAGGTCCCGCCCCAGCAGGACAGGCCCTGGCCCGCCACTCCCAGACCTGGGGTGGGAGGGACGCACGCACTCCAGCTGACCGGGGCTCTGTGGCCACATCACCACCGGCCGGTGCACAAAAGGGGCTCAGATGGCCGCAGCCTTTGGGAGAAGGCAGCGCCAGACCAGGGAGGGGAAAGGCTGGCCGCCCAGGGCCCCCTCCCAGGCTCGCACACCAGCCACCCCCCTGCTTCGGGAGCTGTCACCCCACACCCGCCGCTCTGCTCTCCGCCTCGAGTTCACAGCAAGCGGGAACCCGGGCGTCCTGGCTCTCCAGCCGACCAACCCCGCGTGTCCTCTGGCTACTTCCCGGCTCTGCTCCAGGGCTGGCCAGCCTGCCCATGGCAGTGGGAAGGGGCAGCTTTTTTGGGAAGTCTGTGCTGTGGGTGCTGGCCCTGGTGGGGAGGGAGGAGCATGGCGCCTGGCCACAGCTATTTAAAGGCCAGGAATGGACAGGTGCGGAGGCCGGGGCAGGAGGGGGGATGTCTGTGTCGGGTGTGAGGGAGGGGCTGGCATGCAAGGCTCCCCCCCAGGGCAGGAGGCACCCCAGGGGCTCCCGGGCACCCCCTGCACGCTCCCCATTGGGGCCAGGGTGGTCCCGCTGCGTGCTGTGGCAGGAAGGGAGAGACCTCAGTGCCCACCGGTGAGGAGGCCCCGGGCTGGGCTGGGAGGGGGTGGGGGGCAGCAGCCAGGACGGCCTGTCCCCTCCCAGGTCAGCACCCACACAGGAAGCTGGGTCAGGCCTGCGGTGCGAGCTGGCCCAGGCTGGCCTGGAGGCCCAGAGGCAGTTTTCAGGCCCCCGAAAAGGCCAGAAACACTTGCTCCCAGGGTCGGGAATGCACAGAGCAGGAAGCAAGCCTGTTGTGTCATTCCTAGTTGGGCCTCAGCCTTTCCACTAAATCGTCATCATCCTCGTGATGGCCAGAGGCCCACTCAGACCCTCCTGGGCCAGGCCGCGTTCCCGCCACACTCGCTGAAAGACCTGGGCAAGTTCATTTATCTGAGCCTCAGTTTCCTCATCTTTAAAATGGGAGGATGGTGGCACCCCTGCCCAACAGGGACACTGTAAACAGTGGCCACTGCAGAGCCCCTGGGAAGACAGAGCAGCCTGGCCTAAGCCTCACTGATATGTAAATGACGGCCACAATCCCCCACTCTCCAGAAAGGGCCCCGGGGAGGCAGGCGAGGGAGGGAGGACAGAAAGGCTAAAGGGAGGGACTCTGCCCCGGGCACTGTGGGACTCACCCCTGCCCCACCACAACTCCATCGGGCTCCCCAGACCCACTCTAGCCTGACTTGGGCCTGGTTGGGCTGGGGCAGCGGAAGAGGCTGAGGGTCCCACCCCGGTGCTCAGAGCCTAGGCTCTGCGGTGGTGACGGAGCACAGCTGGGCTCCAGCAGGGTCCGCTAATGGGGGTTTCATCCTGCAGCGGAGGGGAGGCGGCTCCGAAAGCACCCTCGGCCGGTGGGGCTCCTCTGGGGGTGTGGAGCAGAGCAGAGCCAGCCAGCCAGCAGGGCAGTGTCTCCAGCCAGCTCCACACCGGACAGTTCGGGACTCGCTTGTGTCTGCAACTGGCTCCTTCTGCAGAGAGGAAGTTGTCTTGTGCCTCTTGCCCATCGACTCCATTTCTCAGCCGATTGAATGCAGAGCCCAGGCTGGCGTCCGGAAGCCACCGGGCCATTGGGCCTCCGGGTGCGTAACGGGCAGCGGGCAGAGTTTAGCCTCCACATGGTTCATCTCACCCAAAGGCTGGCCCCACTGAGATGCGGCCCCGCCTCCCCCTCCTGTCCCCAGAAACCACAGCCACTAGGTCACATCCACACCCCTCACTAGGCAGGGCCCACCCCGGGAGCCCCCATGGCCCTGGACGAGAGGGCAGGGCAGGGGTCCTGGCAGCACCTCCACTCCGTCCTCAGTGCCATGTTCCCAGCCGTTTGTGGGGGGGGCCTGGAGAGCCCTGAAGACCTGCTGTCCCCATCGTCCTGAGGGGCAGCCGCTGCAGCATCCACGTGCCCTCCAGGAGCCCTGAGCGCTTCCGCAGCCCCTGCACCTCCCGTCCTGCTGCCATTGGTCTAAGGCTGCCCGGACAGGGATGTGCTGGGGCTGGACCTGCAGGCCAGCTGGCCAAGGGGGCCAGGATGGGGGTAGGAACGGAGGGCCCCTGACCCCTGTGAGCCCCAGGAAGCCGTCCCCAGCACCTCCGAGCCCTGAGGGGCACGGCCCAGCCGGTCCCCAAAGGAGGTGGCTGGTTCACCTGGGAGCAGGGACCCCTGACAGAGGCGAGGGCTCACCTGATCCACGGAGCGGGGTCAGGTCTGGGTGAAGAGAGAAGAAGGGGGGACACAGAGAGACCCAGAGAGCGGTGGGGGTGAGGCACGGAAGGGGAGCTAGAGCAAGAAAGCGAGTTTGGAAAAGAAGAAAGGATGACAGGGGACTAGAGGTCAGCACCCCGGAGGCAGGAGCGAGTGAGAAGGACGGGGGGGGGGGGGGGGGAGGGGGGGGGGGGCACCCCGGGAGGCAGGCGTGGCGGGGGCTTGTCTGTTCCTCCTTGGTGCAGTTAAATCGCCCAGCTCCCAGGACACACTCGGCTCGGCCAGCATCACCAGGCCACATGGCCATGTGCCCACCCACAGCCCCGGGAACAGCTCAGAGCAGCTGGGGCAGGCGGGGAAGCCCCACATTTCACAGGAGGCACAGCCCAGCCAGGGCGGGGTGTGGAAAGTGCGCCCAAGGTCACCGGGCAGAGGGTCCCCAGATCCTGGGAGGCCACTGGCCTCATGGCTGGGGCGGTGGGGGAGAAACAGGGGAGGGGGCTGACCAGACATCAGCCAGCTCTGCCTCGTCGCACAGAGCCGCTCAGCCGGCTGCCGTGGCACAGCCAGCAGCGCCCAACCCTGGGGAGAGCCCAGGGGGCCCTCTCCCCACCTGCTGGGGGCAGGGCCCGTGGTCACTCCCTCCAGGAGAGCAGGCGAGCCTACACCTGTGCACACCTGTCCCCCAGCATCTCCTCAAAGACGGGGCACACACACACCCGCGGGGACCTTGCAGCCTGTCAGCCGTGCAATCTGCGTGCTGTTCCGTAGAGGACGGGCCAGCAGGAGTACGGGGGGAGCTCAAGCCAGGAGATGGGGGCGGGCAGCCCGGAGGGGCCGAGCACCACTGGTGGCTGGAGAGGGCCGGGGGGACACGCGGGGGGTCTGGGCTGTGGTGGAGCTCGAGATGGCCAGGGCAACCACGATGCAAAGAGGGGGCAGACACGTGTCCAGTGTCCCCGTCACCTGTCACCGCCTGGCCGGCCTGAGGAGCCATCCTCTGCCTACCCTCAAAGCCTTGGTAGAAATGGGCTGCCACCCACGGTGCTCTGGGAAACTGAGGAAGGGTCCACGTCCACCTCTGGGGGCTTCAGTAGGGGAAGGGGAGGGGGCTCGGGCTGTGAGCTAAGGTGGGAAGTCTGATCACAGAGACATGGGGCTGGCAGGCCCCCCGCACTGCACCTGCTCTGCCCCAGCCCGTACCACCTGCCTGAGGCCCTCAGATCAGCACTCAGCCTGGCAAGTCAGAGACAAGCCCCCGGGGCCCTTCCAGAAAGAGCAGACAAAAACAGCAGCAGGAACGGAACTCCTGCTGGACACATCGTTGGAAGGAGGAAATGCGGAACCTCCCAAAAGGAGAGGCAAAGTCATGGCTGGAACTTAGGGGGGAAGGTGAGGGAGCCAGAATCTCGATGCGGCCAGCAGGGGCGGCAGGCTGGCGGGGGGCGGTGCCGCTTTACAGGCCGCAGGTCCCGGAGGCCACCCACTCGCCCAGCTCTGAGCGACGCACGTCCGGCCTCCGGGCCCAGCCAGGTGGGCCCCGCCTCCAGCCCTACCCGACCCGAACCCGCAGGGCCAGCTCTGGTCTCGGTTCGGCCTCTCTCTTCTTACCAGGCCCCCACAAGTCCTCCCGCTAGGCCAGGAGCAGGGAGGCCCAGCGACGGGAGGCCCCAGGCCGAGGACACACCTGTGTCCCCAGACTTAGTTCAGGGGACCCATGGGTGGAGACGCAGCACTGAGGGGCCAGTGGAGGGAGTCAGGGTCCCCCCAGGAGCTTTTCGCCAATGGAGGGCTCACCTGCACGCCCACTCTGACCTCCCCTAGTGGCTTGCTGGACGACTGTGTCCAGAACGATTCTGAGGCTGCATCTGGGCTCAGCAGTAGAGAGTGGAGATTGATTGGTGATGTCTGACGAGGGCATAGGAAGAGCACAGGGGCGTGAGTGCTGGCATCCACCATCTCCGCACTAACAGGTGTCTCATCATTCCCAAACTGAGCTGAGCAAGTGTCAGGAGGGCACAGGAGCAGAGGCCTCTTCCTCTGACAGGCAGCGTCCTCGGCCTGCAGTAGCTCTGCCTTCATTCCGTTGGGGTCACACACACCGTCTTCTTCCATTTAGACAACGGCTTCTCCATTGATTGGCTGAGAACCAGGCCATCAGCAGAATGCTTTCCCATCGAAGCTGTCCCCTCCCACCATCAGATTCCACCCTACGCTTCTAATAGAACATCAGAATGGGCCGTCCAAGAGCACGCCCTTGACCCCCACCTTCCATGGCTCTGGAGCCTTTTTTGGGCATTTTTATAAAAATAACATGCGTGCAAATACAAATAAAATGGAGTGTGGCTGTTGAAGCTGGCGTGGAGGAGGAGAGGACCAGGACTCTCACCTGCTTGGTCTAACCCCCACCTTCCCCACGGCTCAGAGCTCCCAAGCGAGGGCCATGCAGAGTGACCCGCACTTACCTCCCACTGGACAGATGGGGAAACTGAGGCCTGGACAGGGAGCAGGGATGGGGACGGGGGAGGAGGGGGGGGATGGAGGGAGGAAGGGCAAGGACACCCATGCCCCCTCCCGCCGCCCCTCCCCCTCACTGCCCGGTGGACCACAGAGATTCACGGCCCTTCTTGTTCTACGAGCCCTGTTCCGCAGTCAGGATGGCTCGTCAGACGACTTTCAAAAATCGCCACTCATAGGACTTCCCTGGAGGGCCAGGGGTTAAGACTCCCCGCTTGCAATGCAGGGGGCGCGGGTCTGATCCCTCGTCAGGGAATTAAGATCCCACACGCTGCACAGTGCAGCCAAAGAAAAAAATCACCACTCATAAATTCCCAGGTAAACTACATTTCTTTAAAAACTGTAGTATTAATGTAGGGGAAAGAAAAGACACACATGTAATTTCTCCCGATTTATTCTTTCCTGTCATGCTAGCGGTACAATCTCACCTCCAAGTCTAAACCCAATCCCGGCCTCTCTCAGCCATTTCTGGGACCAGAGCCTCCCAGGGCAGCACCCCTCCTGGCCGGTGGCCACACGGGGTCCGCGCTGGGGCAGGGAGCCAGGGCCAGCAGGCCTCAAGGCCACAGAAACGGACTCGAACCTGGCCCCGCTGCCCCAGGCTGAGCTCCTGTCCCGATCACAGAGGCGGCAGATTTGTTCCCTGGTGGGTGGTCGGAGGATGTGGGCAGTTGGGGGCGCAGGCAGTTGTGGGACTCAGGCCGGAAGACCAGACCCTACACTGAGACCAATACAGCACCTGGGGCCAAGGGAGAGCTGGTCAGTCTGCATGAGTCCAGGCACTTCCCCGGGCCACTCTGGGACCCTGGACCCACCCCCACAGGGTGCTATTTGGAGAAACTTTGAGACCCTTGGAATCGGCCCCTGTTGGGCAGTGTTCTCTAAAGACAGAGTGTCTCACCTGAGACCAAACCCACATGAAATGGGCAAACTGGAAGGAACTCCAGTTTGGGGACCAGGGGTGTCTCCCTGCCAGGTGGCTCCATGGGCCAGGTCAGGTGGAGGGACAGGCCAGCAGCTGGGCCGCTCGTCCTGTGTCTGCCCCGGGATGAGTCCAGGTCTCTTGTCCAGGCCGGTCCAGGGCACGTGAGGGCACAGAGACCCCTCCGCAACTGGTCCACATAAAGCCCATTTCCTCAGGGCCTGGGCATACAGCCCCTGCTCTCAGGCAAATCTGCTATCCAGGGGTTAGAGGCGAGGACGCGCGCTGCAGAGGTGACCCTCCCCAGCGGCGCCTCCGCCCTCCAGGACTTTGCTGGTGACGGGAGTTGCGGCCGGGCTGTGTGGAGCCTCGGACGCAGACGCGGGCTTGGCCTGGGAATCGTTGTGTCAAGAAGTTCTTGTCCAGCCTGGCAGGGCCGTGTCTGGAGCTGCTGCCAGCACGCCCCGCAGCCAGGCGTTCCCTCGAGGTACAGCGGGGACATGGGCTGGCCCAGTGCCCTGAGGGGCCTCACCTGCTCCTTGGGGAGGTTTGGGGGCGCTCAGGCCAAGACCCTGCCTCCAAGACTCCAGGAACCCCCTGCCGAGGGCAGCCTCTGGGCCTTTACTGGATGCCCGGGCAGGGCTCGCTGTCTCCCCTGGACTTCTCTTCCAGACCCAGCACTGCCCCGGGCCCTCTGAGTAGAGGCCCTGGTGACAGCGGGTGCCGTCAGCAGCCTGCAGCTCAGCGGGAGTGAGTCTGATGGGGGAGACAAGCCCCCCGCTCTGGGTTCCAGGTGCAGACTCAGGAGACATAGACTAATGGGGGGCACGTGGTCCCGACACTGCCTGTAATACCATTCCCAGGCCTGCTCTGTCTCTGGGTGGATGGAGCTAGCAGAGGGCGTATTCAGGGTGTGCCCAGCACCCGTTAGAAAGGCCTGGAGGGACCAGGGCAGATCCCTTCTCTCCAGCCTGTCTGCCCTCTGTTGTATGAGCCGGACTGGACCACTCGGGGGTCCTCTGAGGACCAGTGCTCTGAGACTGACCTGGAGGAAGAGCCCACCATCACCCCACGCCCAGTGGACACCCCAAGGCAGGTGGGTGGGCTGGTGGGCAGCTGGGCAGCTCCCAGACTTCCAAAGGTCAGGAGGAGACAGAGGCCAGTGGAAAGAAGTGCAGGCATCCTCTCTCCCTTCACATGACTCGGGCAGCAAGTCTCACAGGGCCAGGGAAGGGCCCCTTTAGCCCACAAACCTGACTGGGATGCCCAGGGAGCCAGTGGCTCCTACACCCATGCCCACCTTAACGCCGCCAGCCCCCGCTTGGCATCCAGGATATGCCCCAGGCCCCTGTAGGTGGGTGCATGCCCAGGCCACCCAGGACGGAGGGAGGTGACCACAGGCCCCTTTCCCATGCGGCTCCCACCGCCCCAGAGAGGACACTCGGCCCATTAAGCTGCCGGCAGCTCCTACGTCTCTGTCTCCTGTCTGACACCTTTGTTATCAGAGGAGCCAGGGGCCGAGGGCCCGAGGAGCCTGCTGATGGAGGACGCTGCCCCGTAGCGCCCTAAGGTCACAGCCCTGTCCAGAGCTCGGGAGGCCTCTGAGGGGGTGACACCAAGGGGAGGACCAGGACACTGAGGATCAAGCCTTCCAGACGGCGGGAATTGCAGGACCGAGGCAGGAACAAGCTTGGAAGCGGTCCCATGGAGCCTGCCCCAGGGGGCCCAGGATGCGGTCCTCCCCTGTCCAGTGAGGGGTTACCCACCCAGACTAGGTGGCCCTCAGGGTTGTCCGGAGCTGGGCGAGGCAGCCGGGGCACCACATCCTACAGTGTGGGGGCAGCACCAGGAGGTAAATGTGCACTTTACCCTCTGCAGCTTGGAGAGCCTGGTTTCAATGTTTTTAGCTTAAAAATATTCCTATCAGGGCTTCCCTAGTGGCGCAGGGGTTAAGAATCTGCCTGCCAGTGCAGGGGACACGGGTTCGAGCCCTGGTCCGGGAAGATCCCACATGCCGCGGAGCAACTAAGCCCGTGCGCCACAACTACTGAGCCTGCGCTCTAGAGCCCGTGAGCCACAACTACTGAGCCCATGAGCCACAACTACTGAAGCCTGCGTGCCACAACTACTGAGCCCGCATGCCACAACTACTGAAGCCTGCGTGCCACAACTACTGAGCCCATGCACCTAGATCCCATGCTCCACAACAAGAGGAGCCACGACAATGAGAAGCCTGCGCACCACAATGAAGAGTAGCCCCTGCTCGCCACAACTAGAGAAAGTCCGCGTGCAGCAACAAAGACCCAAGGCAGCCAAAAATAAATAAATAAATAGATAGATAAATAAATAAATAAATTTTTTAAAAAATATTCCCATCAGAAGGTCCTTTAAGACATGCATCAGGGCTTCCCTGGTGGCGCAATGGTTGAGAGTCCACCTGCCAATGCAGGGGACACGGGTTCTTGCCCTGGTCCGGGAGGATCCCACGTGCCACGGAGCGGCTGGGCCCGTGAGCCATGGCCGCTGAGCCTGCTGAGCCTGCGTGTCCGGAGCCTGTGCTCCGCAACGGGAGAGGCCACAGCAGTGAGAGGCCCGCGTACCACAAAAAAATAAATAAATAAAAGACATACATCAGTGACAGGGCCTTGCCATCTCACCCGAGATGTCCTGGGATCCACCAGGGGCTCCACGACAACCAGGTTTAGCGTGCTGGGTGAGGGGCAACCTCGGAGGCTGAGCGGGGTAAGGGAGGAGTTCTGTGGGATCAGAGGCCGTTAGCTGGCCTCCCGCCCTTCCCTGGAGCTACTGTTACCCCCACTGCACACCCCAGGATGTGGAGGTGATGCCCAGGGGCAGCTTGGCCCAATGCCCTGGCCCCTAAACGCTAGGTCACAAGGCTACAGAGCCTGGAGGGGCCAACCAGGTGACCTGGCACAAGTCACAGCCCCCAGCCCCAGAGGGCCTCGTCCCGGTCCCACAGCCATGCCGGAAGCATTTATTGAGCGCTCATTGTAAGCTCAGCTCTGAGCACACAACCTGCACACAGCACTGAGGCTCATGGGGGCCAGGCAGGTGGCCCCTCTGTGTGCCTCCAGCGGAGCGGGGACACGTCCCCGCCGAGGGGCAGGTGCTCTCAGAGCAGCCCTTCTCTGCTGGCTACACCACATTCAACAGTTTCCCCTCCTCCACCTGTGCTCAGACCCCAGATGTGCAGTCCCAAGCACATTCCAGGAGGTCAAGGGGCTGTGAACAGAGACCCCTGGGGTCCTGACAACCAGTCAGGGTGGGCACGCCAGGGCAAGACCATGAAACGGTGGTAGGAGTGGTCTCAGAGGGGACCCAGCACGTGCGGACTTACAGTCCCTTCCCATCGGCGAGGCTCTTCCAAACGGGAAGGCAGAGGGGCGCTGAGCCACAGCCTGGCTGGAGCCCCAGCTGAGCCCCATTGGCCAGGGCCCCCTCCTCCCTAGGAGTGCGGGGCTCCCACCCCAGCAGACCCTGCATTCTGCCTCACCAGCCAGCTGCTGAGGGTCCCGGCACGCCAGCCCAGGAGGGCACACCCTGGGGGCTCCTCCTGGTCAGGCCACCCCATGCTCAGCAAGTGCCCTCAGGCTCTGCCTCAGGGGTGCTCGGCCAGGGCTGGGGGCACTGACTGTGCCCCTCTGAGACCCCACCCAGGTGGCTGCTCGCAAACCCCTAGGAAGCATCCAAAGGGTGCTGGGGTCACACAGAGTCAGAGAGAAGATTCTGGTTCTGGGCCAGCAGCCAGCAGGTGGGCAGCCATGTCCACTGCTTAAGGCTGGTTTCCACCCAGGTCAGGGGTGGGGGTCCCCGCTTTACAGCCGAGGAAACCGAGATGCCACGTGACACCCCAGCTACTCGGAGAACCGGGGCTTCTGGGTTTGCATGGGACTCGTGACTTCCATCCCACAGCCGTGCACGCGAATGCTCAAACACACACACGCACGGATACACCCCCATGCACAGATGTACGCTCACTTCTACACTGATACTGTAGGACACACACAGAGACACACACAACTCACACTCACACACTTACAGGGTAAGACGTTCCTGCACACGCATGAACACAGGATCAACACTCAGATGCACACTCACACTCACACAGACCCACACATACAGACATGTGTGCACACTCATGCTCGCACACCCTCTCGCACCCCTATCAGAAACAAGACCTCGGGGCTCCCCCTCGTGGTGACACCCGCAACACGCACCACCCCAAGGAGGAAAGTCCCACCTTCCCAGGGCGTTTTCTCAACCAGAGGGCCTGGGACAGGCCACCTCCCTGATCCAAGATCAGATGCGGGGGCACCGCTGTGACCCAACCCTGAGCTTGCCCTGCTTCCAGAGCTCCTGACACCCCCAGATGACATTTGCCTGAATAAAACGATGTTTTCTCCCATAAAACATTCTTAAATCGTGTTAATATGTGAATAATGGAAGTACTTAAATTTATTTTCCCAAGAATGTCCTTGTGAAGAGGAGACACTGCCCCACCCAGCGACTCTCAACGTCTGGGCCTCGGGGTGGGGGGCATATGTGTGGAGGCAGGACCATCTCCATCGACTGTCAGCCAGGGCCCCCATGTCCATTCCTGCCTCCACCTCTGTGACCTGGACCCCCTCCCTTGTCTCCCCCTGCCCACTCATGTCCCCTGGGCCAGCTCGAGCCAACAGTAATTGATAATTCATAACCGCAGTCTCCTTGCCTTAAACAAAGATCAAGTGTATTTCAAAGTAAACTTGGGCCTCCAGACAAATGGCTGAAAGGCAAGCTGCTCCCTGGAAAACATCTCTGTCACTCCCCCCAAACCCTGGTAGAAGCCCACGCCACTGCTTCCCCCTCCCTGAGTGATGGTTCTTATTAAATGTCACAGAGATGGCACCTTCTCCAGGCTGGGGAAGGGGCATGCACCTCCCTGCCACCCGCCCCCCCGCCCCCGTTCTCACCCTGTATCTTCCCCTGACTCTCATCATAGATAAATTTACTTATTGCATACAGATGTTTTGCTGGAAGAAATGATTCCTCCCCCAGTGTCCCCTGAGTGTGTCTTGGAAGGAAGGGCGAGAGGAACACGAGGAACACGAGGAAAGCTCGGGCCGGGCAGGGAAGGGCTGACCCTCCCGGCAAGGAGGCCAGTGGGCAACACTCAGGGTGGGACGGGCCCCGGGCCAGGGAGGGAAGGCCTCTGGGGTCCCTTCCCTCGCTCCTGGACCCCACCCTCCACAGAGCCCTGTGTGGGCTGCTCTGAGCTCCCCGCACGCTGCTCCCTCCGCCCCGACGCTGCTTTTCCTCTCCCCACTCACTCCTGCTCAGCCATCCTCCGTCCGCCCAGAGACCCGTCTCCTGCCTTCAGAGCTCATCACGGTGTGAGACGGACGGACGTGTGTGTCTCATAAATGTCGCCCTGCCCCTGGGGGGCAGCCACAGTGGCCCTGAGCCCTCACCTTTATCAGATGAAGCT
Organism: Monodon monoceros; assembly: GCF_005190385.1. Classification (NCBI taxonomy): domain Eukaryota; kingdom Metazoa; phylum Chordata; class Mammalia; order Artiodactyla; family Monodontidae; genus Monodon; species Monodon monoceros. The sequence goes on from NW_021703769.1 coordinate 1,328,642, forward strand.
GCCCCATGGCCCTGTGACCCGGCACGTCGTCACCAGGCCCTGGAGACCTGAGCAACACCCGGTGACTTTTCTCGACGGGTTGGGGTGCGGCTCTTGCCCAGGTCCCCAGAGCCCGGCTCTCCAGCATCTGGCTCAGTCTTGGGAATCGTGCTTTGAGGCCCGGTGGGGGCGGGGGGCGGGTGACGCCTCAGGGACTGCCTTCCCTCCCCAGTCTGGGAGGGGCTGAGCTGACAAAGCTGTGGGGAGGAGAAGTCTCAGCAGCGGCCAGGCCGGATGCGGGGAGGGAGGCGGGCGTGATGACCCCAGTGGCTCCAGGGAGACCTTTGTGGCCATGGCCAGTTCTGGATCCTGAGCACTGAGCCTGGAGGCCCTAAAGCCCTGGGGCCTTCCTGTGTCTCGACCGGCCCCTCTGCAACGCCCCTGCCCCAAGTGGCCACTAGGGGGCGCCCACCGCCCGACCGCCAGACCCTTGGCTGCAGGCAGACACCCCCAGCCAGGACAGATCTGGGGCCATGGGAAGGGGGCCTCCCACCCAAGACCCTGCGGGGTCCCCTGTGGGGTCGGCAGGAACAAGGGTGGGGTCTCCTTGACCTTGAACCTGAGGGGTCGGCCCGCTCGGCCAGGCCCTCCCCATGGTGCCTCCGTCATTGTGACCACCCAGAACGCAGGTATAGCAAGCGACTCGCCCCGTCCAGAGGAAGGCCCGCTCCCGGAGGGGGGTGCCAACCTCGGGCCAAGAACCACCCTTCGGATGCTTCAGGCGCTCAGCCTCTGTGCACAGAAATCACCCCTGCCGACCTGAGTCACCCTCACTACCCCCGGGACAAGCCCTTCTGCAGGGGAAAGAGGGGGAGGGGAGGCGGGGCAGGGCCAGGATCCAGGGTGACCACCTGCCCAGGACCTTGGACGGCCTGGGAGAGAGAACACCGGGCTCGACCTTCCCGGGGCCCAGGCAACAATCAGCTCCAAGGGGCCAGGTGACCCCCCGGGACAGGAAGCGTCGCTGGCCAGCTGGCCGTTGTCCCTGCTTGGGCGCCCCTCAGGCTCCCGGCTGCCTGTCATCTATCATGCTGTCAGCACACATCCTGGGCCTTTGCAGGGCAGGCAGCAAGGGAGACTGTGTGGAGCCGGCACTTGGTGCTCTACACTCTGCCCGGGAAGTGGGAAAGACCCTTCGCCAGACAGAATAGCTGGGGCTGGGGAGGGGTCTATGGGGGCCAGCCCCAGCAAGGAGGGCTTCTCAGAGGAGGCGACACCTGCAGCTCGTCCTGCCAGCACAGGAGGCTTCCCTGGGGCCCTGACGTGCGTCCTTGCCCTCCATGCAGGGGTCACAGAAGATTCCAGAGGACGAGGGTGCCATCATCTACCCTCAGCTTCGGCCACGGTCTGGCCACCCCAGGGGGCTGAAGACCAGCTCGCTGGTGTCTGTACTCCGCAGACCCCCCGGCCTCTCCTGGGCAGGGGCTGTCACTGAGCCCTTGGAAGTGGGCAGCGACCCTCCTGCCGCTTCCCCCGTGGGACATGCAGGGTGGGCTTGGCTTTCTCGGCAGACACCGTGCGTTGTGGAGCGTTCACTGTTGGACACTTGGAATACTGTGTTCCGGGAAGTTCCACAGCTATATTTAGCCCGGCAGCTTTTATGCCCAAGGCTGCTCAAAGGAGAAGAGCCGGGTCCTACCCTGACCCCAAAGGCCCCATCCGCACCCAAAAGCCAGGGCCGGGGCCCCAGGGCAGAGCTCCCACTGGAGACCTGCTGTGTCCTTGGTCTGTAAAGTGGACACCAACACGCCCATCCCAACTGCAGCCCGTCCGCCCCCCAACAGGTCCTCAGTACCAGATCGAGGGGCGCCGCGTGTCTGCGGTGGCCCCAGGAGCATCTTAATTCTGCCGTCTGGACGGCACCCCGTGGGCGAAGGCACAGGAAACCCAGGGCCGAGGGAGGCGGGAACTCAGGGGCGCGGCTGTAGAAAGTAGGCTGTGGGGTGGCAGGCTCGGGGTTGGGGGGTGGGGATCTGCGGAGCCTGGCGAGGGATCATCCCTCTCCCCCCTCCCCAGGCCAAGGGGGCTGTGGGCTTCAGGAGTCTCTTAAGGAGCCAGACTCTCCGCTGGGCCCCTGGCCCCGGGCCAGGCACACCACAACTGTCCTGCCGAAACGGCAGGGGCTCAGCACTGCCCCCCGCCATTGCCCCCACGCTCCGTAGGCCTCTCTCAATGCTCTGGACCCTCCAGCTCTCAGCCCTCCCAGGGGGCTGCATGTCTGTCCCTGAACTCAGCACCCCACACTGGGCTCCCCCTTCCCCCTACTCTGTAACACAGGAGTGGGAGAGATGACCAAGGAACCCTGCTCCCATGTCCACTCTCTGTGCCACAGCCCTCCCCACCCCGGGCCCGTTTCCCCAGCCAGAGCCAAGAGCAGGAACGGGTGGGTCTGTGTGATGGAGCTGCCCTGTGAGGATGGAGCTCAGCTCAGCTCAGCTCAGCTGCCGGGAGAAGCAGGTATGGTTAGCACCAGGGCTCCAGGGAGCCCATCACCCCGACTTTATGGCCAGGTGAGCCATGAGTCACTGCCAGTTACTGGCCATGCCATGTGCCGCCTCCCATCTGGGGCACCCCAACTGCAGCTAGCCCTCCGCCCCCCAGTCTTCAGTCAGGGTGCTGCCAAAGGTCAGGACAGTCTGTGCTGGGAAACACCCTCTCCCAGGCACCACGGGCCCAGGCGCAAAGTCCAGAGCTGCCTGCTCGCTGGGCCAGGGCGTCTGTCCAAGACACGCCCAGCGGGGCAGGAGGGGCCGGGAGCGACGCTGGGCGGAGCCCAGAGCCCGCGATCCAGAAAGGCCCAAGTGAACCCCAAATAGTCAGGCTGCTTCAGGACAGCGGAGGGTTCCAGCTCCCTCCATCACAGTCAGGGAGGTTAAGGGTAAAACAGCCCCAAGGTGCACGCAGGACTTCACCCACCCGAGGGACCCAAAGTTTCCACTGAAAACCTTGGGTTGGGGAGGGGAGGAAACAGGCCTTAGGAGCAAGGTGGCCGCGTCCTTCAACACTTCTGGAAAAGGATCTGGCAGCATTTACTAAAGTAACACGTCCTCAGAACTGTCCCCAGCAAGCCCCCTTCTGGGAATTTCTAAAGGTTCCCAGACATGCCAGCAGGCCACTCGACACAGCAGTGTCCGTGCGCCAAGAAATCACCCTGGATGCACCAGAACGTCCGTCCCCAGGGGCTGGCCAAACACACCATCACATGTCTCACCACGGAATTCCGTGAGGCTGCTCAAAAACATGTGCTCACGTGGAAGGATTCCATGTAGACGTTCAGGAAAAAATAAAGCTAACGGCAGGAGACGCAGGTTTGTTCAAAATAAATCAAATGAGCACATTTCAGGACTTCCCTGGCAGTCCAGTGGTTAAGATTTCACCTTCCAATGCAGGGGGTTCCATCCCTCGTCCGGGAGCTAAGATCCCACATGCCTCGGGGCCAAAAAACCAAAACAGAAAACGGAAGCAATATTGTGACAAATTCAATAAAGACTTTAAAAATGGTCCACATCAAAAACATCTTTATAAAAAAAAAAATGAGCACCTTTCCATAGACTGACATCTGTGTGTTTGTACAAAGGGGTGGACAAGTCAGGAGCGAGAGCAGATCCTGGGGTCTCCAGGGCGGGTGGGGAGAGAGAAGATGAAATATCATTGGTTTCCTTTCAAAAATGGTTACTGTGGACATAAATTACTTTTGTAATGAATAAAAAAGGCCAAAAGGAAATCCTATGGAAGGCTGTGCTTTGACCCAAAAAATTAAAAAAAAAAAGATTCCTCTGCCTGATACACATGCTCCCCAGGTGTCTTCCCACCATCAGCCAACCCAGTTCCAACCACTTGCTCACAGCAGTCACTCTCTGTGTGCCTCAAAACCCTCTCCCCTGAAAGCCCTTTCCTCTCATGTCATTCAGCAAACTCCTACTCGTACCTCAAAGCCCTATCCAAATGCCCTCTCCTCTGCAAGGCCAACAGACACACTTCTGTGGTGGATAAGCCGCTGGCTGGGGTTCAGACTGACCTGAGGGCCTCTCATCCCTTCCTTGCTGAGCCCTGCATTGCCCTCCAGCTGTAAGACGGGGCAGTGGGGCCTCCTGGCAGGGGTGTTTCCAGGATTGACAGAGGGAGCTGTACCAATCGGGCTCTCAACATTTGACGATACGATGATGATGACAATGATGAGTGTGAGAACCATGAGCTAGGCCAGGTTGAGCTCCCTGGGAGGTTGGGCTCATCACCCCACTTCTCAGATGAGGAGACTGAGGCTCACTGGATGCCCTGACCTGTCCTAGACAGACAAAATGAAGGATGTGCTGGACCTTGCTCCAGGTGGCCTCTTTTTGAGACTGGAAACAACACACATATATTCAAAAACTGGCAGTTTGGGGTCCCAAACTCACTTCCTAATGATCCCCAGGGCCTCCCGGTTAACTGGTCAGTGGCCACAGGGTTGGGCAGCTCAGGGCCACACCTGGGAAATGGATGGTAGAAGGATGCCTTCCCTGCCCCACCCAGGACCAAGAGGAAGGTGCCTGGTGGAGAAGTGCCAACTGGCCAAAGGTTGTGTTTCACTTTTTCCAGGGCTGTTGCCTCAACCTACAGTGTTCAGTCCTCAGGAAGGGAGGCCAGGCCAGCGCCAGCCCTGGGTTGCCCCCAGCAAGGCCTCAGTGGGACGGGGGACAGAGCACAGGCCTGGGGGTCAGGAGGCTGGGGAGGGCTGTACCTCCTTGTGCAGATTTGGGCCCGTTCACTTCTCTGGACTCAGCTTCCCTATCTGTAACACCAAGAGAGGTACCAGCTCGTCTTTCTGTGGATCCAGGCAGGCTGACCCTTCCCAGAAGCAAAATTGCTCCAGGTCCAAGTCTGGAGCTTGGGGACCACTGGAAACACCGCTCTGCAGCTACAGGGGGTCTATGCAGTGAGATTGTAGTGAGTGGAGATCTGGGAGCTGGGGCACCAATGTGAAAAAGACCCTTGCCCCCAAAGCAAGATGTCCCTCCCCAGAGGAGCCTCCTCACCCCGCTGTGGCCCCAAGTTGAGTTGAGAAAGGTGACAGGAGGGAGAGGGAAATGTATTTTCCCTCCATCTCCATCTGAAACTGCCCACAGGGGCCAGGATGGGGGCAGGGAGGGAGGTGCTGGTGTTCTCCAGCCAAGGTCAGAGGATTACTCAGCCCGATAAGCCCCCAAGAAGGCTCTGGCCAGAGCAGGCTCGTTTATCAGAACTGGGCAAAACCAACAGAGGAAAATGCTACAACAGGGCTGGGCAAACACCCTGCCCCCCACCCCCACCCCCGCACTCCGTGCAGCGGTCTGCAGGGCCTTTGCTGCTCCTTGTCACAGCAGGGGGACTAGCCCTGACTTCACAGGCTTATCTCCATGAATAATATTCACCTCCTTGAATCAATGGAGCAAACACCGCCAGCTGCCGGCTGCATGACTTATCAGCCCGGAAGTGGGCAAAGTGTGAACAGCCTTTGAGGAGAAACCAGAAAGGAGCTCAAAGGAGGTTGCTCCGTGGACAAACTTGGGAGGCCCAGCACGTCCTTCCACCTGCGCCCAGAAAAGGTACCAGTGGCGGGGGACCCCACTCCTCCCACACTCCTGCTGAGGCCTGACTTCCTTGGCCAGGAAAGGCCTCTGTGGGTCTGCTCCTTACTCCATAAGCTTTAAGTGAGCACTGTTTACCTGGCAGACCCACAGAGAAAACAGACAAAAGCAAGATGTGGCCCCTCCTCACAGGGGGAGCAGGGCAGAGGGTGTGACAGACGTGCAAGTGATAAATGCATGACAGACATATTGTGCGTGTCATATTGCTTAGTGCAGCATTGCTAAAGAGCATTTGGGGAACATCAGTCCTGTGAAATGCTCCTCAGAAGAGGGCTCGCTGGCCAGTGCCTCTGGACAATGCTGGATGCCGCTCTCCCAGCCCCAGCCCAGTGCTCATTAGCATATGAAAGGTTAGAAAGTCCTCCCAAATACCTTCGCAAGCCGATTTCACTTTGTTTCACCCTCACTCTTAATCCCAGACAAGGACTGCCTACCAAGCCACAGGATCTTGCTTTCAGAAACCTGAAAGCTCCACATCTTCTGCTCATTCAAACAGTTTAAGGCCCAGAGAGGGGGATCCTAGGTCTGTCCCCACATGGAAGGAGCTACAGATAGCCCCGAGGGCTCTCCAAGTCATCCCTAAACCTTCCAACTTCAGGATTACCTCTTGATGGCAAAGCTATAGAGACCCTTCCCCACCAAAAGAGAGTCTATGCGTTTAGCATACACTGGTTGAGAAAATACCTAAGACCCAAAGTTACAACTAATCAAGCCTCTCTTGAAGGGGTGTGAATTTTACATGTGGCTTCAGCGGCACAGACGCAGTGGGAGTTGTGTGCACACAGGGACTTGAGGGCGCCGGGTGCTGTCTCTAGAACCACCCCCAGGCTGTGAGCCTCTGTGACTCTGCTGTCTTCTTAGCACACAGGTATTAGCCCCTTCTTTAAAGATGCTGAAGCTCGGGGAGGGACAGGGTCCTGTTCAAACCAATCAGCTAGTCAGTGATGGGTGTCCAGTCTCCTGAGACCAGGTCAAATGAGTCTCCTGAAAACCCTGTGGGAAGTCTGGTCTTTCAGGGTAATAATGTCTGAATCAGGGGTCGGCCGCAAGGAGACCGTGCAAGGAACGGGTGAGACAGTAGGGAGAGGTGTGGTCTGTGGCAGCTGGGAGTGCCCCTCGCCTTTTCTAAAGGTGGAACTCTTGCCTGGTGGAAATGCTATGATTTTTTTCAAGAGAAAAGAAATCTGGACTTTTATTTAAACTTTTCCCATTTTTAAAACATGGTGGGCAGCTGTGCATGGCTGCCTGTTTGCAACCTCTGATCTCAATGTTCTCAGACAAGATGGAGTCATGGGCAGCTGGAGGTCCCAGGGACGGGGTGGCTGCTCTTCAGCCCCTGTCTGAACTCCCTGGACCCCTCCACATGGCCCCATCCTGGCGTGAGCTCCTGCATGACCCGTGTGTTTCCTGTGTCTGCCCCACACTGCAAGGCTCACCACGGTGTCCCCAGGCCTGGCCCATCACAAACTTGACCAAGGCGTCAGAACTTGTTCCTCCTTGGCCCAGCCCAGCTCCAGCAGGCTCTAACCGGGAGACAGCGGCCCCCCGGAACAAGGGTGGTCCCCCAAGAATGAGTGCGGCCACGTGCCAGGCGCCCCTCCCAGCTCTTTGCCCCAGACCAGTAGCGTGGACCACCAGGCACCCAGGCCCAGGCCAGATGTGGGCCTTGGGCCCCCGGGGCTCCTTTCTGCAGACCCAGGGGAAAGAGGGGTGGGGGGGCTGCTGGGGGTCTCGGCCACCTCTGGCACATCCCCACCATCAGCAAGCTACAGGGTCTCCAGCCCACGAGAAGCCAACAGCCCCTTATCTTCTCTCCAAAGGAAGCCAGACCAGGGCGGGGAGATTCCGGGACCTGGGACGCCAGCCCACATCTGCACTGGGAGAGACACGCTGGTTTCCCTCGGAACGATCCAGCTGCAGAGATGTCCCAGCTGCCGCGGCGGCTACACGGGATATCCTTTGCACGTGAGGCACAGGGCTGGCGATCTCTGGATGGGGGTTCAGAGGCAGGCGCAGCCTGGGACGGGACAGAGTCGGGCTGGAGCCAGGCGGCCGCCCTCGGGTCAGCCTGGAGGGGCGTCCACCAAACTGCCGGCCCGCCTCTCCTGACTGAGGCGCCTCGGGACTGAGCTCCGTGCCTTGTCAGGCCCAGAAGTGGGTCTCCCCCAGGGGCCGATGGGGCACCTAGACCGGGGAGACCTCCCTCCGGGCTCTGCTGGCCAGGACAGAAGCAGCGACGCCTCTTCCCACCTTGCCGTCCAGGGCTGGGGACTTTCCAACAGTGGTGTCACTTCCTGGCTCCCCTCCTGCCGGCCAGGGCGCCTGGCAGCCACTTTCCCTCTCCTGACAACACCCCGCCCTCCACACAGATCAGGAGAGTGAGGCTCAGAAACATGACCTGACAAGGGGTCATGACCCCACATCCCAGGAGGGACCGGCCAGCCCCCAGTTCCCAGAGCTACTGCTGACCCAGCCCACCCACTGACCAGCATTCAGCAGAGGCAGACCCGGGACCCTCACCCTGAGACACAACCGCCCCCCTTCCCAAGAGCAGGACCCAAGGCGGGGAGCCCAAGGGACAGGGCTGGGCCTGACTGCCTCCAAGGTGTCATCCAACTCCCAGCTCGAAACTGTGCCCAGCAGTGGCCCCCAAGTACAGCCTCACACAGGCAAGTCTCCTGGGGTGCCCACAGGCAGCAGCTCCTGGCCGGGGCCCCAGCTGCCCTCCCCAGAGGACCTGGGCCCCAGACGGGAGGTGACGGCTCCCTCCTGCCTATGAAACACCCAGGGAACCTGCTTGATCCCCCCACCCCTGCCCACCAAGCCCCTGGACAAGCAGGACATGGTCGGGGCCACTGGACGAGGCCCCTCAACACTGAGGGGCCCGTGGGCTGGCCCCTGCGCCTGGCTACTGGGGAACGCAGGGCCTCCACTGCCAGGAAGGAGGTTTCTGCTAAAGCAGGGCCTGCCTACAGTACATTAAGTCCTTCCTCGGCCCCGGAGCCTCCTTTCCCGCCATCGGCTCCCTTTCTGCTCAGGCAGAGCAAACGTGTCCGTCTTTCTGCAAACCCTGAGGGGTTGGCACTATGCCTGACCCGAAGGCACCCTTGCACGCTCGCTCCCCAAGCATGTTTTCCTGCAGCCATTGGAGCTTCTTCAGCCAAACTCTATAAAATGTGATGTATTTCCCATTGCATTTCTGTTTATCTATTCGTTCACTGTGGAAAATATGGGAAATGCAAAAAACGTAGAAGATGAAGATGAAAGGCGCACGTGGTCCCAGCCAGCAATCGTCCTCTGCGACCCAGACTTTTTGACGCTTTCGGAGCCCTTTTATAAGGTCCCTGGATTCTCATCGCGGTCCTCTCCCGCCAGCAGGAGTGGGGCTGACGGCTTTGACACTCCCTGAAGTCCGTACATTGAACAGACACGGTTGGGACGCGATAAACTTCTGCTCTTGGCTGGGAGACCCCACCGTCCTGCCAGCAGAGGCAGGCGGGAGGCTGGCTCCTGGGCCGTCCTCCCCCGCGGGCCCCAGCGGGGAAGAACCAGGAGGCAGGCCTGGGGCTCCCTGCCCCTCCTCGCAGCGCCTGGGGGACCCCCCAGCCCAGGACGGCCGCCTCACGGGGGATGACCTCAGGAAGACAGTGGAGAAGGGCAGAGGGTGAGGGCCAGGGCAGGCGGCAGGGCAGGAGCAGAGAGAAGCAGTGAGGGAGAGGATGCGAGGGAGGAGGGACAGAGAAGAAAGAAGGGAAGAAAAGAAAGGGAATTTTTTAAAGATGAGAGCAAAGAGCGCAAATTAGGGAGACAGAATGGAGAGAAGTGGGCACCAGCACCACCCCAAGCATCACACAAGGCCCCTGCCGCCTGCCCGGGCTGCGCCCACCTATGAGCACCTCCACCTACTGGCCGCAGGTGCCTCCGAAAGCGAGCCTGCCCCCCATCCTGAGACGGCCCACCTGCCGCAGCCAGGCTGAGTTACACAAACGGTGCCCTGGGCCGGGCCAGCCCCGCAGACCCCCTCCAGCCCCCAGCCCCTGGAGATGAAAGTGAGAAGTGAGTCTCACTCCCACAGTAAATCCCCAGCAGCTGGTCACGGGCCAGGATCATCACCCAGCCCCATCTGCATCCCCAGGTGAGTGTGCCATCTGGGAAACTCTGGAGGGGGCCAAGGCAGCTCACTGAGAGAGGCCCCGACAGCCCCAAACCTGGGCCTATTGGGCCGAGAAGGGAGATTCTGGAAGCCGCTTTCAGAGGGACAGCTGCAAACTGCAAACTAGCAAACTAGAAGAGTGTGCCCCACGGTGGGTTTCTCACGGACCTGTTCCCCCCACCGCCCCCCGTGATCTGAATTCAGGCCTGGGCCTGGCCTCCGAGGGGTAGCCGGGGCTGGAGAGCCCTCTCACGGGGCACAGACCAATCAGGCAGTGCTGGTCCTACCCTGGGAGCCGGAGCTGCTTCGGCCTCCAAAGGGAGCCATGTACGGGGGGCGCAGGCCCGACAGGCACCACCACAGACCGCCCACCGGCCCACCTCCCGGGCCCAGTGACAATGGATGGCAGGGCCCCTGTCAACCCCCAGCCCCGCCTCTCGCCCACCCAGACCAGCGAGGAAGGAGGTAACTTACATCCTGCAGGCCGAGGGGGAGGTGGAAGGGGGTGATATGGAGAGAGATCAGTGCCCAAGTGGCACCAGGAAAGCTCGGCAGCGCAGGTGGGGAGAGCGGGGCCCCCGCCCTCTTCCCTGGGAGCCTCTGGCTCACTCTGTACACCCCACGCCCCAGACGTGCCTTCCCCCTCAAGGCTGGCGGCAGGAGGAGGTGTCCGAGCCCTTAGTCACTGTCACTCACCAGCTTTGGTGCCCAGGTCTCCTCCACCAATGGCTAAACAGCAGCTACGGGCTATCGGGATGATAACTCAGTGGGAAATGAGGACGATCGGCTTTAACACCCACAAGAGTGAGTCCCAGGCTTCCCTGGTGGCACAGTGGTTGAGAGTCCGCCTGCCGATGCAGGGGGCGCGGGTTCGTGCCCCGGTCCGGGAGGATCCCACATGCCGTGGAGCGGCTGGGCCCGTGAGCCATGGCCGCTGGGCCTGTGCGTCCGGAGCCTGTGCTCCGCGGCGGGAGGGGCCACAACGGTGGGAGGCCCGCGCACCGCAAAAAAGAAAAAAAAAAAGAGTGAGTCCCACATGTGGGTTTTTCCAGGCCCCCCCAGCTGACATCACTTCAGAAATGCGAAGGGAGTGGGGGAGGGAAGGGGAAGACAGGCGAGGTGCTTTCTGAGCCGCCCTACATCTTCTGGGTGTTTTATCTCCTGGGGTTTCCCTAAAAGGCCTTCTTCTCTCTGTGAAGATGCAAGTATGCACGCACAGGGTGCTTGTGTGGGTACATGCGTGTGCCTGCGTGTGCAAGTGTGTGTGCACATGTATGGACCCATGTGTGTAACATATGCATGTTACTCGTGTGCACTGATGTGCATGTGTGTGTTCCAGTGGGCATGCCAGCATATTCGAGTGCGTGTGTGCCTGTGTGTGCAGGCACTGCACACGCGTTTTCTCATACGTGCCCAGAGCATCTCCAGGAAGACATAACGGGAACAGACCACATGGGTGTCTCTGGGGAGGGCACTGGGGACAGAGGACCTCGGAGCGACAAGGCGGGTGGCCGTGGGACCTGGGGACGTGAGGGCTGGCCCGGCTGCGTCCTGGGTCTGGGCGCCGTTCACTCAGCCACTTGGCCGTCGTCAGTCGGCGTGCTCCACACCAACAGAAGTGGCGATCAAAGGTGAAGTCAGCAAGCAACACTGGAAGGAAAGACAGGGAGCGACCAGGGGCTTCCCTGGCGGTCCAGTGGGTAAGACTCCGCGCTCCCAATGCAGGGGCCCGGGTTCGATCCCTGGCCAGGGAACTAGACACCACATGCTGCAACTAAGAGTTCGCATGTCGCAACTAAGGAGCCCATGTACCACAACTAAGGAGCCCACCTGCCACAGCTAAGACCCAGCACAACCAAATAACTAGATAAAAGAAAGGGAGCATAGGGCTTCCCTGGTGGCACAGTGGCTGAGAGTCCGCCTGCCGATGCAGGGGACACGGGTTTGTGCCCTGGTCCAGGAAGATCCCACATGCCGCGGAGCGGCTGGGCCCGTGAGCCATGGCCGCTGGGCCTGCGCGTCCAGAGCCTGTGCTCCACAATGGGAGAGGCCACAGCAGTGGAAGAAAGAAAGGGAAGCGACAACCTCAAACGACATTTGCTCCCAATCAGGTACAGCTGCAAGGAGGACCTGGAACCGCTGGCCAGGGCAGCTGGACAAGCAGACGGAGAGTAGGTGAGTGGGTGAGGGGAAGGACATGTCCCAGGGGCCTTCTGAGGTGCTGAGTGATGCCAAGAGCACATATCCCTCTCATCCCACTGTCCCCACCTGCCCTGGGACCTTAGCGCCACGTCTGGCCAGCCGACCTGACCAGAGGGAGCGCCCGTGCAGGTTCAGAGCCTGCCCGGAGAAGGGGACAGCGGCTGGTGGGTACTGGGCACTGGAGTCCAAACTGCGCTTGGCAGCCAGGCTCTTCCTCAGGGGGGCAGCAGCCCCTCCCCGGGAACACGGCCCAGATGCTCAGGCCCAGCCCTGAGAGCCCGGCCCTCCCCAGGAGTGGCCTCAGCGGGGCTCTGCACACAGGACAGACACATCACCGGAGCTGAAGGGACACCGTGAGGCCCCGACCATGCACCTCCCACCTGTGTGACCTTGGGGAGGCCAGTTAGTCCCACACTCTGAACCTCCGGAGAAGGGGATTAGAGCTGCCTTCCCCGCAGGAGGCGCAGCTGGGCTCCTGGCGGCCTGCCGAGCTCGCCAGGAAAGGCGCCGTGATTGTGGACGCGGCGCCGCAGCTCCTGTCGTCCACCAGAACTCGTGTGAACATGGGAACAGGGGGTGCGGCGCCCTGGTACCCAGGAAAGCCCTCAACAGCCATGGGCTGCTGCACGGGGCGTTCCTCCTGGCCACCCTGACCAGCCAGGACCTCCACGTCACCAGTGTGTCCCACACGCCCTGCTCATCACCCCACTGTGAGCTGCGAGGGGCAGGGTCGGGCCTGTGCCCTCACCCAGGACGGCCGGCCCTGGGCCCCCAGGGACAGTCGCAGACTAATTTTCTGAAACTCCAACCACCTGGGCTACTCCTTCCTTCTACCACGTGGTTTCAGCACGCCATGCGTTCCCAACGCCCGTAGCGCCATCCAGCAGGACGTGGGGCAGGGTGGGGGGGTGTTTGCCCACCAGAGGGTATGAGCCCTATGGGGTGGGGGGAGATAAACAACGATCCTGAATCCTGAGCCGCTGGGGGCAAAACTGAGATCCCAGGAAGGACGAGTGAGAAGCCCCCTGCTGTGGGAATGTCACCGGCCAGGGAGCCACAGGGTGGGGGCCGTGGGTGGGCACCACGTGGCAGCCAAGCGCTGCAATTCCACAGCAACATCTGGTTGTCATTCTTATCTTCTCTGGCAAAGTCAGGGACCCACAGTCACGGAGGGCCCAGGACCCTCATGGCCTCGTTCAAGGAGGGGCCGGCGGCGGATCTGACGGGGCAGCCGTCCCTCACCGAGGCCGGCATTGGCATCAGGCTGTTTTATTACCCCAGGCCCAGCCTGGTTACCAGGCACCAGAGTGGTGTCACTCGAGGTGAAGTAATTTACAGCTAATAGACGGGAGGGGCTGCCTCAACCAGCCGTCCGTCCATCTGTCCATCCTCGCTCGAGCTCAGGCCCAGGGGGCAGGGGGACAAGCAGACGGAGAGTAGGTGAGCGGGTGAGGGGAAGGCATCACTCTGCCTCCCCGGTGGTCAGCCGGCCATCTCCCTGTCCCTTTGTCTGCACTGTGGCTCCACGCCCTCCCTCTGCAGGGAGCTCCTAGGCCTGTGACAGGACACTTGCCAACACTGCAGTCACACGCACGTTCCCGCCAACCAACGGAGGGATGAACACGCTTGAGCGTGACTACGTCTCCCCGAAAACAAACTCGCCTGAGTCCCTCCCCGGAGGACCCCTCTCTACAAGGGTTGTCTGGTGACCTGCCCGCGAGTGCCTGCTGGGAGGGCCTTTGAAACCAGACTCGGTTACATAAATGATACAGCACCCGTGAACTCTGTTTTCGTTTCCTGCTCCCCTTTCCTCGGCAGCCAGCTCGAGGCCCGGCTGGGTCATCCACAGTGCGGGCTGTTTGTAAGGTCCAGCATCTCCCTTTCACCAAGCCTGGGGGCAGGGTGGGCGATGATGCCCCCACCCAATCACCCAGACCCTCTAAGGGCTGCAGGACCTAGACCGGGAAGTCATGGACCGCGGTGGGGGGCAGCGGCCCAAGGAGCAGGCAGGCAGCAGGGCCGAGAAGAGGCCACAGAGCAGAGCAGAGCACGGCCCAAGCGTGCCCGGGAGTGGGGTTCCAGACCTCACCTCTGCCAGGCCCTGGCCCTGGTTCTCTCATCTATAAAATGGGTGACAGCTCACAGGAGTCGCCCCAGCTCACCAGACAGCGGTGAGCTTTAAGGAGTTAAAACAGAAGCTCCCGGGCTCAGCCAGGCATGTGAGGGACCCTCGGGAAATACCAAGGGATGATGGTGACAATGACAGTGACAAAAGCAGCCACAGCTCAGGGGCCCCTCCCCCTGGCCGTCGCTGCCCCTCGCCCCAGCTCCAGGCTGTCACCGGCCGGAGGGGCAGGTGGGCCGAGGCCGGCCTTGGGCTCTGGAGCTCCGTGGTCCCTGCAGGAGAGGTACACACACCTACGTGTGCACAGTGACTTGTACACCTGCAGGGCGCCACATCCGGGCCCCATCCCCCTCAGCCCCTCCCACTTGTATCCCCGGAGGGCACCCACCCCAACCTCCCCCGCCTGGCTGAGTTCTGCAGTTCCGGTTGGTGTCAGAGAGGCTCTGGAACCCTCCACCTGGACCCCACCTCATTTCCCCCAGGGGCAGCAGGTCCGGAGGCCACTCCGGGTCACACAGCCCTGCGAGGGTGGAGCCTAGGGGAAGGGGGCCCCCGCCGGGGACAGCAGGCAGGGGGGTGCTTTGAAGTGGCTTTTCCCGGCCCAGCAGAGGGCACACGGGCTTACCTGTACACCTGGGGAGGACGCAGACCTCCCTCTGACCTCGCAGCCTGTCCCCACCCCAGGCCTCACCCAACACAGCCAGCCAAGGCCCCCTTCTCCAAGCCCCCACTACAGGAAGGGCGGGCCCCAGGGCTGCGGTGACCCAGACAGCCCTGCCCTAAGGGGTTAGTTCCCAGGCACTGCACCCCTCCCTGGGGCTGGACAGACGCTCTAACTCCCAGAGCTCACAGCCCCCAGTGGCCACAGGTCAGCGTGTGCATAGCAGGGAGCCTGATGGAGCCTTTCCTGCGAGGGGGCAGACGCCTGTGGGGCTGCCCTGAGGCGTCCAAGGAGAGGGCTGGGTCCCTCTTGGGAGCTGGTCCAGAGGCCCCGTCCCTTCCTTATCCCCCGGATGAGGTCTGATTTTTTCCATCCATACCTGCATCTGAGTTCGGGGTTCCCAAGCTTGGGGGCTGGGAGGAGGCAGCTGCTGGGTAAACGACACCCCGAGCCCAGCTGTGAGAGCCTGCCCCCAGCCACTGGGGCCCTGGCCACCACTTTCCCCAAGGCCCCCGCAGGCAACCCTTCACAGGCCTCGAATCATGGATCTCAGCTCTGCCTGGTCACCAGGGGGTTAACCAGCCAACCCTCTTATCTCCCCAGGGCTGGGGTAGGGTCCTCACCTCACAGACGCATCCCCCAGGGCAGCCCTGGCCAGGTCCCAAGAGAGGGAAGCCTGGGGGAGACGAGCGGGGGCTGGGGGGGGGTCACCCACGGCTGACCTCTGGGGCAGAGATTCCCTCTTCCCGTGCCTCTCTCACCCATCCCAGTAGCCCTGCTCTCAGGGCCCCCACCTGGCTGCAGTTGAGCTCCTGGGGCCCCAGCCCTCTGCTCCCTTCACTTGGCCTCCCTTCAGCATGTGCCCAGTGCCCGCTGAGCGCCCGTCCCACTAACTGCTCCCCAAGCCAGTGTGAGGGGCAGGCACTAATGTCACCCACCACTTTACAGATGAACGGAGATACAGAGAGAAAAGCAGCTCACCCCAGTTCACACAGCTTGAGATGGCAAAGCAGAGCCCGAAGGAGGTTGGACTGCTTCGAGTTCATGCTCTGAGCTGCTTCCCCAGAGCTTCCCACGAGGCTCAGGATCTGGTGGGGAGGCAGGGCAGGAACACACAACCACAAAACATGATGAGGTAGGAGGGAAGGGAGAGAGCAACTTATCGGGAAGGCCGCAGACAGGAGGGGCCTTACAAGCTGGGCATTGAGGGATGTGTAGGAGTTCAGCAAGTAGAGAAGAGGGCAAAGGAAGGGTCCTCCAAGTTGGGGAGCAATACGGGCCAAGGCCTAGGGGAGAGGCAGGCTTGCAGCTGGATGGGTTGGCAGGGACTGTGAGGTCCTGGTGGACTGGGACAGCAGGCTCCCTCCCGGGGGAGGGCCAGCAGGCCTGGCAGGGGCAGTTGCACAGAAGGAGGAAAACAGGTCCTTTAGCATTAGAAGATGACTTGGGGGGTAAGGGAGGCTGGGCAAGGTGCAGGTGGGTGGGGAGGGAACTTGGCTTTGTAGTTTCAGCTTAGATGTCTCTCTTTTTGGTTCAAGCAGCAGGGATCGTGAAGGGGTCCAGATGCTGTCACAGACAACCAGTGCCCCTCCCACCCTGTCACTGTACCCCAAGGCTGGCAAGCATCAGCAGGGTGTCCAGCCTGCTGGGATGGGGAAATACCACCAGCAGCCTCTGTCTTGACTGCTCCAGGGCCATGAGCTCACATCCCACCTGGGGAGATTCACCAAGTGACAGCACAGCCCTGCACACCCAGCAGACGGCCCTTCATCTGGTCCAGCCTGGGAGGAGCCTTCAAAGAGCAAATCTCCTTCCGGAGAGACCAGGGATTTGGGGGCAGCTTCTGCCACCCAACCCCCACCTCAGGAAATAGTCTCAGCCTTTTAATTATTTCTTAAAAAATACACGTCCATTTTAGCGATTTGTTAATACAGAAAAAGTGACCAGAGGTTGCCTCCTTATGTATATTTTGCATTCTTAACTTGTTTTAATTACCTCATTTACTAGCTGTGTGACCTTGGGCAGGTTAGCTAACCTCTCTGTGCCTTGTTTCCCCATTTGTAACAGGAATAATAACAACACCCTGTACCTCATACGACTGGTGTGAGAATCAAACGGAAACATCACAGGGCAAGGCACAGCACCCACCTGACGTTGGGTCTCCTATTCAGGACTTTACCGGATTTATGCCAAGCAAAAAACGCAAGTCCCTCCCCCCTCCCCTCCCCCACAGCCCCAACAGGGGCCCAGGTTTGCTGTGGATCTTCCATTTTTCCTTGGATCTTTTTTTTTTTTTTTTGAGTGGAGGGGTGTCTCAACCCCCATCGAGCTGAGACTCCCCTTTTACACTTCTCCTCACCCCTGGTGCTGGCGGGGCATCTTCAGGTGTCGTTCAAACTCTCCGTACCCTGGGCTCTGAGGACCGCGGAGGCAGCGCGGGTTCTATCGACTTCGCGGTGCCGCGGCCTCGGCGCCGGTTCTGCTGACGGACCTCGCTGGTGAGACCGCAGTCTTGAGCGCGCGGGAGCCCGTGGCACAGCCAGGTTCCAGGACCCTGAGCTCTCGGGGACCTCTCTCTGCTCTCCTGGGGCCCCGCCCACTGCGAAAGAGAGAAAGCCGAGATCCACTGGCGGGGTCTGCAGGGGGTAGGGCGGGGAGGGGCCGCTTCGACCCCCCGAGGGGAGCACATGGGGAGCAGGTAACCATGGGAGACCATCGCGGCAGCGTGGACCCGGGGCTCTGATGGCGGGGGAGGGCCTGGGAGCGGTGGGTAAAGGGGATACTTAAGACTCCTACTCCTTCTCCCAATGGCACACTGCCAAGGCTTGTGAAGAGTCCAGAGCCCTCCTGGAAACTTCCGCGGGGTCCCCAGCCCAGGGTGAGAGTGGTGGCCTTGCCTGCCACATTCCAGGGGCCCTGGGTGGCCCGATGTGCACCCCGAATTACAGTCTGGTGCCTGAGCACATGGAGAGGAGCGAGTGCCAGGCCTCCCCACCCCTCCGCAAGGCGAAAGTGCCCTGGCACTCGTGGAGTCGCCCTGGCCCCAGTCAGCATCCCTGGACCTACGACAAGGGACTCCAGGGACGGCCTATTTCTGCCAACGAAAAACAATCATTGCCCAAAGCAGAGCAGACAAGGTTCCTCTGGTGAGCCCTGCTCCCACCCAGCCTGGGCGCCCAGCGCCTGCTCTTCTGTGGGGAGGCTTGGGTCATCAGTCAGCGAAGCTGCTCAGGTGGCCCGTTTCACCAAGGTGCTGGCACCAGCGGGCCCACCCAGGGAGTGCCAGGAGCCACCTCCAGACCCACTCATCCCACATTTCTGGTGCCTGGAGGGGACTCTTTGGGAATTCCCCAAAGCAAAAGGCCCACCTAGGGGTGGAGGCGAGAAGCTGGGCAGGGACCTTGTGGAAAGGAAGTGCATCCAGATGGAGACTGCCCACCCGACCTGGGCCCCCCCCCAGCTGGGAATGAGTGCGGCAGCTGCCCTGCTTGGTAAGAAACTGAGGAAACCGTGAGACTCCCCCTGGACTTCGCGGGGGCAGTGGCCATGGTACAGCGGTTTGAGTTCAGGGAAACGAAGCCAAGCAGTCCCTTTGCAAGCAGGACCCCTGCTCTGGGCCCCAGACCAGGGGCGCACTAGGGGGTCTTTACCACTGTGTCCGTGATGACGAGGCCACATTCACGGACTCATCCACAGACGGCACCAGACACTATGCCAGCCTTAGCGGAAGCCTGGGACTGGCGGAGGGAGGGCTGTGGATTTGCGAAAACCCCAAACAAATTTAGAGAAGTCTTCGCGCTGGACTACTCTGGGGCACCAAGCACCCGGCTGGTTCGTACCGCCTGCGTTGGCCGGGACTCGGCGTTGGGTGCCCCGCGCCGTGCTTCCAGTCGCCTTTCCCGCAGAGCCCCGCGCGCCCAGCCGGATCCGGTCACGTGGCGACGCGGCCGCAGCCCCGGAGCTGACCCCGAGGGGAGGGCCCCGGGAGGGAAGGGCCCCGGGAGGGAAGGGGTGGTGCGGCGGGGGCGGGCCGGGGCGGGGCGGCCCGGAGGGGCGGCCGGAGCACCGGGATCCCCTGCGGAACCGCGCGGACCCCGGCTCTCAGTCTCCAGCCCGCCTGTCGCCGCCTGCCGCGCCCGCGCCCTCTGCTCCCTCCGCGCCCTCCGGTCCTCACGACCAGCCAGTGAGTACCCAGCTGGGCCTGGCAGCGCGCCCTCCCCAGCCCGGCGCCTTCTCCCAGCGCCCGGACCCTGCGTCCTGCGGACCTGCCGGGTTTCTCCTTCTCAGCGCCCACCGTGCCCACCCGGGAACCTCCGAAGCCCCGGCTGGGGAGGAGGTGAGCTCGACGTTCCCGCTGCACCCGGGATGCCCCATGAGCCGCTCCGAGCCGCCCCCGCCCCCTGCCGTCTGTTCCTGCAGGTTCCAGGACCCGCCCCAAGAACCGCCGGGCTGGGGAGCGAGGAGCGCGGCCTGAGCGACAGCACCTGCGGGGCACAGTGGCCGTGACCTCGACACCCGTCCCTCTTCCCTGCAGGTCAAGGCCGCGCCAGGGAAGATGTACCAGAGCCTGGCGCTGGCCCCGAGCCCCAGCCAAGCCGCCTACGCGGATTCGGCGGCCTTTCTGCACACCCCGGGCGCCGGCTCCCCGGTGTTCGTGCCGCCGGCGCGCGTCCCCTCCATGCTGCCCTACCTGCCGGCGTGTGAGCCGGGCCCGCGGGCTCCCGCGATCGCCGGGCATCCCGTCTGGACGCAGGCAGCCGCGGCGGACTCGTCGGCATTCGGCTCCCGCAGCCCGCACCCGCCGGCCGCTCCGCCGCCTGGGGCCACCGCCTTCCCCTTTGCGCACAGCACCCCGGGACCTGGCGGCGGCGGCGGCGCAGGGGCCCGGGACGGCGGCGCCTTTCAGGGCGCGATGCTGGCTCGCGAGCAGTACCCGGCCCCGCTCGGGCGGCCCGTGGGCTCCTCGTACCCCACCGCGTACCCGGCCTACGTGAGCACCGAGGTGGCCCCGTCTTGGACCTCTGGACCCTTGGACGGTAGCGTCCTGCACAGCCTACAGGGCCGCCCGGCTGGCCTCCCGGGCCACAGAGCCACCTTCGGTGAGTGCGGGACTGGGAGGTGGCTCCACTGACTGGGGTCCTGGGTGCTGGCCGTACTGGGGTGCAAACCCGCACCCTACGAAATGCACCCTCCAGAGTCAGGGCTTTCCCAGCCGGGTCCGACACCAGCATGGAGCGGGCCCAGAACCCCTGGGACCTGTAAACCTGGACGGAACGCAGCGGCTGCCCGCCCCCAGATGAAAACCCCGTCCTGAGTTTCTTTTTACACACCTTGATATTTGTACTTTTCATCCATCCGAACCCAGTATTCTGGGATCGAGCCATTTAGAGCCTACATTAAACGTTTTTATGAAAAGTTTTGGAAATGATTATTTTTTAAAGCTCAGAATACCGGTTTATCTAAGTAAACCACCACATTCATCTCTGTTCTAGAATGTTTATGTATTCTAATTTGAGACCCAGTTGCAATCGCTCTCCAGGGTATAAATTTGAGTAATCGGACTCCAGGCCCTTAAAGCGGAGAGTTGCTCCCCTTCCCTCCCTCCTTCCTGAGTCGAGGGCGCCACAGGCTCTTTCTCACCCCACCCTCAAAACTGAGGGCCACGCCTTCTTTTGCTGCCCAGTCTTTTAGCCTACACCCCGCCCCCAGCGCCTCAGCGCAGGAAGCGGGATCCACTTGGCCGGGCCGCCAGGGCGCCCCACGCCTGGCGCCCACCCCTGGCCAGGCGATGATTGATCCCCGCCCTGCCCCCACCCGGCGCCCAAGTGTCTCCAGCGCCTGGCCAGGTCTGCTGGGGGCCAGGAGTCCTCGCCCCAGCAGCTCAAGTGGGAGGACAGTGCTGAGACCGCGCAGGCCGACAGTGAAGGCAACGCGGTCCTCGTGGGATCCCACGATCCGATTCGGCCTCACTGCCACTGCCCGCCCTCCAGATCGACCCACTTTGCAGAGGACAAGGCCCTCGTCCTCTGCCAGTGTAGATGCTCCTGCCTCCCCAGCGAATTAAAATTTCCAGTGCTGGTGCTGGATCCTGTTCAGAGCGGGGCAATTCCCTGCCGCCTGCCCCGAGGTTGGATTCGTTCACCCTCCCCCCACCTTTTAAAGCAGCCCTGAGGAGTGATTGAGACCTGGCACGAACTTCACTGTATGTAAACTTAAACTTAAAAAAGAAAGGTAAAGTAGATTTTGAAGCAAAATAAAATAAAGGCACAAAAAGGAAGGGAAGGAGAAGGTGCTGTGGACATGGCGGCTCCCAGGAAGGGGCAGAGCCTCACCCAGCAGCCACCCGCCTTCCCGCAGCGGCCGACCTCCTGGAGGAGTTCCCCGGCGAGGGGCGCGAGTGTGTCAACTGTGGGGCCCTGTCCACGCCGCTGTGGCGCCGGGACGGCACCGGCCACTACCTGTGCAACGCCTGCGGTCTCTACCACAAGATGAACGGCGTCAACCGGCCCCTCACGCGGCCGCAGAAGCGCCTGGTGAGTGAGGGCAGCCACAGGGCAGGAGGGGGCGGTGCTTCTGCGGCCACGGCCGGGGCGCCAGTGGGGCCCCAGGAGGCCCGGGCGGAGTGGCAGCGCCCGGTCCACTGTCATGGGCCCCCTGGTCTGGGGGCCACGCGCCCACACTGTCTGCGGGGTCTCCCAGAAGAACTCGGCTGTCCCAAGCTCGGGCCTGAACCTCCTGGGCAGGGGATCACTCTGCCCCCGCTGAGGGCTCAGCCCTGCGGCTCCAAGGGGCTTTGGGCTGGCCAGGTCGGGGGGGCGCAGAGAGGCAAGGTGACCTGACCCCAGGGAGGGGACTGGAGGGGAAAGTGGCTACTCAATGCTGGCTTTGTCGGAGGACGTTGAATGTTGCGGGGGAGGGACCCTGGGCCCGCTGCCTCTGATACCGCGAGGATGGGACTAGACCAGGTCTGTGGCTGTTCCCTGGGCAAAACTTGTTTTCACTTTTGGTTTCTTCTGCTGTATGGCTGGGTAGCGAGTAAGGGACTGGGAGCCCGACTTCTGCCCCCAGCAGGGCAGAGTCCCAGAAGCAGCATAAAGGTTTCAGGGTCCTTTGTTCTCTACCATTTCACAGGCAAATTTTGATGCTCAAGTAATTTTGCAAATAAGTGGCAGGGCCCGCTGATGTGGGCCAGCTGTCCAGTCAGTGAGGCTGCGGTGGCTCCCGGTTCCGGGTCCGGGCAGGGTTGTGTTTCTGGGCTGATGCTGGCGTGAGCCCTGTAGGGCCAGGCGGCTGGTTCTGGTGTGTCGGGCCCCGAGGAGTGTGGAAGGGCTTTCCGTGGCTGACGCTGTGGGATAGCTGCGCCATGGCTGCTGGCCTGGGCCACGGGGCGGTCAGGTGCTGGCCTGGGCCACGGGGCGGTCGGGTGCTGGCCTTTACTGGAAATTCGAAGGCCCGGCTATGGCAGCGCCGGGGCCAGACGCTTTGGGGCCCCAAACTGGGTGGGCAGGAAGCAGGACTGACTCGGTCGGGCAGCTTGAGGGCAGCCGCTGTTTTTCTTCCTCTGATCTGGCCTGGCATTTGGGGCTCTGCGGCTCCCCCAGCCTCCCTCCACCCATGCTGTGCCTCTCAGAGGAAGGGGGGCCTCAGAGTCCACGTCACCCCAAGTCTCGTCTCTGCCCCTGTTGATCATGCCCCCAGCCCCAGGCATGCTGCACCGGCCTGATATCTGGTGTGGCCTCAGGGAAGGGGAAACTGAGGCCAAGGGACAGGGTCCTGGGGGCTGCGTGCGACCCAGACCTGACCCCGAGCAGCGGGCCGGTCCCCTCCTCTGGCTCCCTGCACTGTCCCCGGGCCAAGCCCTAAACTGGGTGCCAAGGATGCACTGCTGAACGGGAGATGCAGGGCTCCCTGCCTCTACCCACATCCCTCGCGGGGCTCAACTCCCAGCAGAAAATTCCTGACCTTGGGGGTGGGCGGGCCAGGGCCACCATCTCCACCCTGAGGCGTTTACCGTCACATCAGCCGGATGACCACCCGGGGCTCCGAGACACTGAGTGACTTCCCTGGGCATGCAGCCCGCTGGCGGCCAGCCCTGGGGTCGGACCAGGACTGTGGCCTCAGGCTCCCACGAGGGCCCCACGAGGGCTGAGACCCTGCTCCTGCCCTGGGTCTTCTTGCCCAGGCCCCTGTGAGATGAATTCAGGGACTGCCCCCTTGCCTGCTGGGAAGGTCAATTAGACGGCGTGTGCAGAGCACTTGGACGGCCGTGGCCGGTGTGGGAGGGCCGGGGTCGGCCGCTTGGCCTGGCGAGGCCCGTTTCGTAGTCTGAGGACGTGGGATATTTAGCTTTGGGGGGCCCCCAGGGTGAGGGATCCCTGCGCAACTGCTTGTCTCCCCGAGGCCTCAGGATCGGCCCGGCCCTGGACACCCCCGAGTCCAGGCCCACTTGGATCTGATTGTAGAACATGCCAAGGAAGCGTTTGCCTAGTGGGGCTGGGCCCGGGGGATTTCTCAGGGCCCCTCTCTCTGCTCCCTGTCTCTCCTGAGCAGCATCCTGGGGGGGGGTCCTCTGACTGGCTGCGGGGTGCCCACCTGTCACTCAGGGCAGGCGGCCCCGTGGCTTGCCCGGTGGCTGGTCCTGGCAGGGCCAGGCTCGCTGTGAAAACCCTGAGATTCTTGGAGTCCTGAGACCAGAGCCCAGGCCACGTGCTCCTGGCCATGGGGGCTGGGCCGGCCACCCCAGACCTGCCCCCGCTCCAGTGCCTCGCCCTCCCTCGCGTGCAGGCAGAAGTGACGCCCCAGGAGGGGGCCCTCCAGGAAGAACTGATCCTCCCCTCTTGCAAATAATTCCAAACGTCCTAGAAGCGTGTCACCAAGGATACAGGAACGTGACGATAACAAGCGTGCACCCCCCTCCCGGTAGGAACCTGTCTTTTTTACCCTTTGCCTCCCGTGTACATCCTCGGTCACAGGCTGGGGGGTTACACCTTTGACCCGAGGCTTCCATCAGTGTAGACGAGCAGGGAGGGCGGTCCTGTCCCTGTGGCCAGGGGCTCTACGAGCGCCCCTCGGCCCGGCCTGACCCCAAAATGTTGGAGCCCAGCAGCCAGGGTCCGCGGACGGCAGGCCTGTTATCCCGAGGCCGGTTCTGACGCCAGCTCCGGGACGTGGCCGGCGCCACGGAGGGCCCAGCATCCTTCAAAGGCTCACCGACCTGGGTGCTCCTTCCTGCACAGCCCACCTCACAGACTTGTGTCCTCAGCACGCTGTGCCCCGAGCGACGCCAGGCTCCCACCGTCCATCAGGTTAAGTGTCCCCACGTCTCCCCTGCCAAGAGCACCCAGAGGACCCGTTTGAAACGGGAGCATCTCTGCGGCTCCACCACCTGCAACCTTTACTTTCCCAGCCGCGTCGCCGCCCTCTGCTCTCCCATGCCCCCGCCTCTCCGCCAGCCCCCCACCCAGCTCTGCGCTGCCCACGGCCCTGATTCCCCTGGTGTCCGGATGCTCGCGGAGCCTGGAGCTCAGGCTGGCTCTGCTGCTGGCTTTGAAGTTGCACTTCTTTTGAAAAGAACAGACCAAAAAAGAAAAACAAAACGAAACCTGGAGAGGCCTGGCAGTTAAGGGCCCTGAGAGTGGCCGGGCCTGGCGGTCTGTCCCGACCGCGAGCGAGGAAGGACAGAGGGAGGCTCCGTGCATCCAGGGGGTGCGGGCAGCCCCGGGGACGTGGCCGCTGAGTGTGTTCAGCCGAGAAAGGAGGTTCTGTCCCCTCCGGGACCACCCCCGCACCTCTGGCCCCTCATTGTCTGAGCCTCAGTTCCCCCTGTAAAACGCAGGCAGCTGAGGGGATGGAAAAAGATACAGGAGCGAGCACTGCGAGAATTTTTTCAAGGTCATTCTTTTTTCCCATTTTCTTGATTTTAGTCTAATTTCTAGTTTCTCGATTTTAATTTATGCTCGCTGGAGAGAGGTTCAAATGTGGCTTCCAGATTCCCCGGCACCCCCAGGGTCTGGGTGATGGGTTCACACCACCTGGGCTTGTGTCCTGCCTACATGCGGTCCAGCTGCTGTAGCTTCTCCCCAGGACCCACAGTGGTGTGTGTACCTCCACTGCTTCCGCAATGCACGGGCGACCGTGGGGGACGCTTGGGGTGCACGTGTGTCTGCGCTCGTGCCCACATGTGTGCAGCCTTGCGGGCGTGCTGTTGGAAACAGTGCTGACGTGAAGCCTTCGCGTGGGTCTCTTTACACCCTCGCGGGAGTGTTTCGGTAGGAAGGATTTTAGTAGGAAGTGGCCTGACGGCCGGCCAAGGAGACAGCATTCCTGTGATTCCTACAGGAATGATGCTAAAATTTTGGGGGAATGTGAGATGGCAATGTGAACTCGAAGGGAGCAGCTGTTGGTAAAAGACCCTGAGGGTCCCAGCTGGATTGGGAGGAGGGGCCTCAGGCCATGGTCCCCTCCTTGGTCTGAAGGCACAGCTGGAGTTGGGGACCGCGATGGGGCCCAAGAAGGTAGGTTAGGGTCACCAGATAAAATACAGAATGCACATGTAGATGTGAATTTCAGATAAACAACGAATAGCGTTTTAGAATAAATATGTCCCAAATGTTGCATGGGGCATACTTACACAAAGTATTTGCTGCTCATCTGAAATTCACATCTAGCTGGGCATCCTGTTTGTTTGTTTGCTAAATCTGGGAACCCTGGGGAGGTCCCAAGGCCTCCTCCCACCTTAGGAAAATGGATGGACTGGGGGTCAGGGGATCCTGGGCCGGGGCAGGGAGCAGGGCTGGGAGTGGGCTCCGGGAGAGCAGGGGGCCTCCATGTGGACACAGCTCCCGGCAGCCAAGAGGCAGGTGGAAAGGAGAGAAGGGAGCAGAGCGGGGGAGACTCGAACTGTGTCCAGTAAAAGCAGCTGCATTCTAGACAAGATCAGGATGTGGCCGCCGTCTTCCCAGGGAGGCCCTCCGGCTGGGGGCCTGCTTGACCCCAGGGCCAGGGCTCCTGCCTCAGAGTGTGTCCCACCATCCGTCCCTTCCGCTTCTGCTGGGCCTGGGCCAGCCGCCAGCTCTCTCCATTCCAGCAGGTGCACAGGTCCCACCCCTAGGAAGCCTGGGGAGACCACTGGAGGTGCGGGCCGTGGCCTGGAGGCCGCCGGCCAGAGCATGGGGTCTCCCCAGCCAGGCCGGGAGCTCCCGCCCTGCCCTCCCTCTGAAGCCTCCAAGGCCTCATCCCTTCCTCGTCTTGTGGCCTTTTTGTTCCGGATCCTGGGGCAGAGTCCTGCCTGGAGACCGAAGGCCGAGCCTTAGATTAAACAGGGCGCAATTCCCTGGAGCCTCTCGCGGCAGCCTGGGCCTGGGGGAGGGGAGGGCGAGGAGGCGTTTCCAGCTCTGCGTTTTCTTGGGAACGGCTGGTGCCGGGGGTTCCAGACGGGCCCCACTCTCCCTCCCGGGACAGTCACAGGGAGAGCCTGTGCCCTCGAACAGCTGACAGCCTGGGGGAAGGGAGTGGGCATGAGACAGTCGGCAAGGCTGGCAGCTCCCTCAGTGCAGAAGGAAGGACCTCAGAGACGGCAGACAGACGGGGCAACTGAGGCTATCCCGGAGAGCTCAGCCCTACCCCAGGACAGATTCCTTTTGGGGCTTCTTTCGTCCATCTTGCTTTTGGTGGTCCTCTGGCTTGGTCCTGGTCTGGAGAGTACTGAGGAGAGAACACACGTCCTTGGGACGATTTTGAGTGTGGAGTCTCACGGGCTTCTGTCCTTGTGCCCCGGGGTGCCACTGAAACACCGTAGCGGATGTGACTTGGTCTGACCCCGGCTGCCACGGGGAGGTCGGGGTAAAGACCCTGCATCACTGTGGTCCGGGCGAGGGGGCAGGGGACTGGACCAGGCAGGGGCCGTGCAAATGAAGGAAAAGGTCTGACAGATTCAGGGCATCTGAGGGCAGGGGCTGGGGAGGGGTGTGCCACCCGCAGGCTGTGCTGGGGGGCGAGGGAGGGGCTTTGGGCCTGAGGTGCCCTGGGGGGCCCTGGGCAGCAGAGAGCATCTGGAGCTCCCAGACTGCAGGGGACAGGACCCCATGCACACACCGAAATGGGAGTCGGGCAGAATCCTTGCCTGGGAGTGAGGGACTGGGCTGTGGGAGCTGGAGGACCTTGAGCTGGTGGGAGGACCGGGGTCAGGCCTCCGACAGCTGCTCTCCAGCCAGCCAGCCAGCTCGGCAGAGCCCCTGGACCCCCAGGCTCGTTAGGCCCCGATTCCTGGGTGAGCCCTGTCTGGGTCCCCACTGGGCCCGCACGTGCAGGGAGGTTTGGGGACCTTGGTTGGATACGGACCTGGGAGGTCGGCCTCTGGAAGGTTCTGGAAGGGCCGTCTTGCCCCAGTGTGAAGCATGTGAGCAGCAAGGCAGGGGTGGGCATCGGGGACCCGTGGCCCACAGTCCGGCGCAGGTGCTGAGCTGAGCATGGGCTCGAGCCCCAAGTCTTGGGAGGCAAGGCCCAGAGGGACCGGCAGGCCCCCTGGATGTTCAGCCCGGGGCCGGACCCGAGGGCAGCCCTGTGACTCCTAGGGGTGCTGCTGCACCACAGAAATACGGGGCTAAGGCCCAGCGTTGGTTAAAAAGAGGCCGCAACAGACACCCAGCTGCCTGTCTGCTGGGCTACTCACGAGATCCTGACCCCACAAGAGGCCTGTGGCAGGTCTGCTGTCACCCCCATTTTACTGATAGGGAAGCTGAGGCCCAGAAGGGTGAAGTGACCTGTCCCAGGGCTAGCAGGGCACCAGGTCGCGGCTTCGAGGAATCCCGGGCAGGCCTCAGGACCTTAGTGCCCAAAGGCCTTCTCACCCAGCCCCACACGGCCCCACGCCCCGAGCCCAGCATCCATCCATCCCGGCCCGGTGCACCTGCCCCGCTGAGCCGAGCGGCAGGGCCCCAGCCCCGAGCCCTGCTCACCCCAGCCTCCTGCCCACAGTCGTCCTCACGCCGGGCCGGCCTCTGCTGCAGCAACTGCGGCACCACCAGCACGACGCTCTGGCGGCGCAGCGCGGACGGCGAGCCGGTGTGCAACGCCTGCGGGCTCTACGCAAAGCTGCACGGGGTGAGCGGGACCCTCCCTGGCCCG
Source organism: Monodon monoceros (assembly GCF_005190385.1). NCBI lineage: Eukaryota > Metazoa > Chordata > Mammalia > Artiodactyla > Monodontidae > Monodon > Monodon monoceros. The sequence continues at coordinate 1,356,553 of NW_021703769.1, forward strand.
AGGCGGGGCTGAGGAGCGGGGGGGCAGGGGTGTGGATCGGGCGGGGCCTGAGCTGAGCGTGTACGCGCCTGTGCACACGTGGCCCCACTGCCTGCACGTGCCCACGTGTTACGGTTAGGCCCGTGGTACAGATGGGCTCACAGAGGCTGTAGCATCACTGTGGCTTCCCCGCAGCCATTCAGCCGGGGGCAGAGGCTGGACACCCCCAGAGCCCTCCTGGCCCCCCGGCTCCTGGAGGCTGGGGTGGGACGGGCTTCTCCCCACCAGGCCTGGACGGGCTTCTCCCCACCAGGCCTGGACGAAAGTGCCAAGCCCGGGGGTAGCAGCTCCCCAAACAGGGCCGCAGGAGTGACCAGCTCTGCAGGGCTGAGATCGGAGCAGGTGGCCATGCAAGAGGCCCCAGGGGTGAGCTCGGACGGGGAGCAGCCGTCCAACTGCTCCCGACCAACCCCACCAGGTACCGCGGCCCCTGGCGATGAAGAAGGAAAGCATCCAGACACGGAAACGGAAGCCGAAGAGCATCTCCAAGACCAAAGGCTCCTCAGGTTCACAGGCCAGGGCTGTGGGAGGCCGGGAGGGAGCCCAGGCCCTCCAGTGAGGCACACCTTCTCCCTGTGGAATCACTTTGAGTATCTCACATTCCACCATTAGAGATTCACATGTTTGGTGCAAGCATCATCGTCCTGAAGTGCACATACCCCGCATTGTCCTGGGATGGTCTGGTCTGGGGAGGCGCTGGGGTGGCGGGAGTTCACCCAGCAGTGGGGCAGGAGGTCCAGTGGAGGAAGCCACACCCAGCACCTCCAACCCCCCGCGTGACCAAGGCAACCAGATCTGGCAGCTTCTGTAAATGCCCTGCCTTCCCTCCCAGGATCCACAGGGAACACCACAGCCTCCCCGCCGGCCTCTGTCCCTGACCTGGAGATTTCAGCGGCCACTTTGAAACCTGAGCCCAGTCTGGCATCCCCTTCGTGCCCCGGGCCCAGCGTCACCTCCCAGGTAAAGAGGTCAGGGTGGGATGGGGTGCCCAGAGCTGGCTCCCAGGCCCCTCCTGGGGGACCCCTGGCACCCCAGCCAGGTCAGGGCCCCCACGGGCCCCTGCCGGAAGCTTGGGGCCGGACACGCAGCTGGCCGCTGGTGCCAGGAACTGACCTGTGGCCGACGCCGGCTGAGAGCCCCTGTTGATCCTCACAAGGGGTCCCCACCCCATTCCAGGGGCTGAGGAGGCCCCTTAGGGCAAATCGCCCTGTCAGAGGGCTCCCAACCTCAAGTGAGCCGGCCACTGTTCCCGAGTCTCACGCGTGCCGTGTCCTCCCTGCAGGCCTCCACACAGGTGGACGACACCCTGGCCCCCAGCCACTTGGAGTTCAAATTCGAGCCCGAGGACTTTGCCTTGCCTTCTGCAGCCCTGGGCCCCCAGGCCGGCCTCGGCGGGACCCTGCGCCAGGAGGCCTGGTGTGCGCTGGCCTTGGCCTAGGTCCCCGGGGCCCCCACCAGGAGCCACCTCGCTACTTCTTCGCTCCAGCCCAGCAGAGAGACCGCCAGCCCAGACGCTGGAAGAGACTGGAGCCAGCCGGACCTGGAGGCCTTCCGTGCAGACGGCAGTCGGGCCCCAGAACAGGAGGAAGGCTGGTGGGAGAAGGGCTCGAGCCCCTCCCCAGACAGCAAGGGACCCCCAAATGTAGGGCAAGGCTCTGAACCCTACCAGCCACTCCGGCCATGGCTGACTGGGGCTCCCACCCCCACTTGACTTCTGTCCTCAAGGCTTGCCATCATCATGTTTACGGGTTGCAGGCGTTGGAAAAACCCCACCTTCCTGTTGTGCAACCAGGATCGCAGGTGAAATCACTGAGGCCAGGCAGCTAGCAGGGATGAGGAGGGCAGCCTGCTGGGGGGCCTCCTGGCCTCGGGCCGTCCATTTCCCACATTCGACCATAGAGCCACGGCACGGAGACCTTGCCCTCCTCGGAGCACGGGATGGCCAGGGACAGATGTGCAGGTCGCGCACTGTACCAGGATGCCACCCGGGGTCGGGGGGGCGTTCACGTTGTAGTCATCGTGGACTTGTATTTATTTGGACAGTTTTCCCAGACAGAGCAGTAAAGGGCCTTGTTCTGACTGAATCTGTGGATTGTAACCATTTCTGATGGGCAGAGTACCCGGGGCCCAGTTCTGGCCCACACGGGCACTCTCGGGGCTGGTGGTTGGGTGACCACAGGTCCTGGCTCACCTGGGACTGCCCCAGCAGAATTAGCAGTAACTCCCGTTTCGCGTACAAAGCTGTCCCCTCCCAGGGCTGGGTGATAAATTAGTTAGTCGGGGCGCTGGCTAGGGGCAGCTCTGCCCACGGGGGCTGATGAATGGCTACTGACAGCCCGAGGGCAGAGGCGGTGGGGGGGGGGGGCGGGGAGCATGCCCTGCAGAAGGGCCACAGCGTCCCTCCGTCCCATTGCTGCCCTTCACCGACAAGAACTTCTGATTTTTCCACGGAAGCCAGAAACCTGGCTTTTTTTTTTTTAATGTAAAGTCTTCCAAGTGAAAGCTTCCCCCCACCCCCCAACTCCCAGGTCGATTCAAAAGTCTTTTAAATTTTGTGAGCCATCTAAACCATTGCGCCGTCCTATTTAAAACATCGCTTTCATATTTAAAAATGCTCCTCCTTGGTGGCAGCTTCCCGAATGTGTTCCTTCATCGTGAACTTGTACCTCAGAGATTCAACCAGCTCAGTTTCCACGTGTTGTTGACCTTTTTTTTTTTTAAGACAAATGCTGCCATAAGAAAAAAAAATGTAAAATAAAGATTTCAATCTTGCTTGCCTCTCCCCATCACCTGTGGGATTCCCGGCCTCGCCTAGAAACGCATCTCTGGGGGCCGGGCAGCTGGACCTCACTGGCCACTCTGAGTCACGTCAGGAGCTCTCAAGGGCATCAGTAGGACTTGACGAGACCCGTAAACACTGGGTGGCTTCGAGGTCACCACCAGCATGAGGGCAGGACACTGGGTGGGGTGGGCAGGGCCCAGCCTGGGGACCACACTGTGAGACGTCATCACTTCGGGGTCAGGCAGACTCGGGTCAGGTCCCTGTCCTGCCCCCTACTGCCCTCCTGGCCCAGGGTAGGGGGCACAGAGCAAGCCAGGATTTGGGCAGTGGTGGCCCCAGCGGCCCCTGTGGGTCTCGTGCCTCTGACGGGCACAGCAGGCAGCGTTGGGTGAACCCTGGGGACGCGGGGGCACGAGGCATGAATCAGTCCCCCTGTGTTGAGGGCATCGGCCCCTCTCACCACCTGGGTGTCCCCACGAAGTCATGAGCCTCTGTGATCAGGGACCCCACCCTCCCAGCAGGGGGGGCTGCGGTACAGGCCACCCAGATCCGGACGACCTGAGGGGCCAGTAAAATGCAGACACTCAGGGCCGGGGGTCAGATCGGTGACGGGGGGGACCTGGGGACCTGCACGTCCACAAGCACTCAGGGCCCTTGGCAGCCACGCGACCAGGGCCGGGCGTCGGAGGAAATGCCTCGGGGACGGGGTCTGGAGCAGAGCACAAATAGCTCTCTCCAGAGCGGGCTGGACGGGGAGATGGGAACTGAAGGGCCTGCAAGGGCTGTGCCCGTGGGCGTCCGTGCTGGGTGGGCCAGAGGTGAGGCCGCTGCCATCTCGTCTCCGCGCCACACAGGCCTGGGGCCGCCTTCCCGGGAGCCCACCCACAGATGAGGAAAAAAGCACAGAAAGGGTCGCCCCGCTCGGCGGGGCAGAGCCCCTTCCCACCCTTTATCCCGCCTCCTCCCACCCCTCTCAGGGCTCGTGATGGGGCGTTGGGCCCCGAGCTGAGCGGGAGACCAATTATCGAGCAAGTGGCAGTGGCCTCCGCGGGCCGCCCCACCAGGCACCCCCGGAACCTCTCAAAGGCAAGACCAGACCAGCCCTTCTGAGGCACCCAGGGGACAGGGTGGGAGGGGGCGCAGAGGGGAAGCAAAGGCCCTGGAGGAAGGAGCCACAAGGACAGGGACAGACGAGGTGGCCGGGAGCACCTGGCGAGGACCACGTGACCACGTGACCACTACCACAGTCACAGTGGGAGCGGCCCTCCGCTGGGCAGGTGCCACTCGCTGTGTCGCCCGGCACATCCCTGGCTTTTCCCTCCAAGGGGGGCACCAGTCTCCCTCTTCCCTGACGAGAAAAACCCAGGCACCTGAGAAGTAACACTCGGCTCAGAGAGGTGACACCAGGCGCGGGGCCCCAGCAGCGCCCTGACCAGCCCAAGGAGTCTTCCTAGAGGTGCCCACAGTGCGATGGGCAGAACAGGCAGGGTGGACAAGAGGGGCTGGATGCTCCACCCACGAGGACAGGTCCCGAGGGAGAGTGTTTGGCAAAGAGGGAAGGAAGAAGCGAACTCATCCTCCGTTTTCATCCTTTTTCAGGTCATGCCCAGGAGGAGGGAGGCTGGGCCTCCACCTCTGGGCCTGAGGAGCTTCAGGCAGAGCTGCTCAATTTAAGCCTTTCTCCCCAGTGCCTCTTCGGGTCCCGGAAGCTGTAGGACCTGGAGCCTTAATATAGCCACCAGCACCCCGTTGCTGCAGCTCTTCCTCCCACCAGCCCGCCTCAAGGCTCTGCCCGGCGGCCATAAACAACCGGATGGGCTGGGGAGGCTGGTGGGAGTGGGCAGCCGCAGGCCGCTTATCAGACGACAGGACGGAAAGGAAGACCACTTCATCTGCGCTGCCTGGCCGCCCGCACCTCACTTCCCACATCTTTCAAGCTAAAGCCGACGTCCGGGGCTGTGGGGGAGGGGCGCCACAGCTCCTCCAGCCTGCAAGGGTCCCCTCTGTCCGCGGGAAGTGTCTACTGAGCCCCCGCGGGGCTCCGTCCTGGACGACTGGAGAAGGGAGAAGACAGCCAGCATCCCCTCGACTGGGGTTTTTTGATCCAGAACTATTTCCAAAGTATCCCTTCTCCTTTCCACGTAAAGCCCTTAACCCACGGCCTCGCTCCAGACGCGGAACAGGGAGACCCAAAGCATCCCCAGGCAGCCCTGCAGCGCTCACACCTGGAAGCAGAAGCAGCCACCCCGCCCGTGCCTCCTCGCAGAGGGCGTCAGGGTGGCGACCCCAGCGGCTCCCCATCGCCCTGGTTTTCCGAGTCCAGCTGCCGTCGGTCAGCAGGGTATCCGCTGCCCTCAGCGGGCGCACGCTCATCCCACAGACCCTTTCTGTGGAGCGTCGCCACGGCCTCCCGCGAGCCGCCTGCCCCAGCTCAATCCCTCAGGGCAGCCGCGGCCACGCGTCCAGCTGTGCCCAGACCCAAGAGCTTCCCGGTGGGGCTGCGGCTAAGGGTCGTTTCCCCTTTGTTACCGAAAAAGATGGCTCTTTAAAACGAGTGCCGGTCCTCTAAGGTGCTTGTCTGAAAATGTAACGTGCTTATTAAGAAGGAAAAATCGTTCTTTGGGGAAAGCAATGCAGGTTACCGACTCTTTATTTGACCAAGTAAGGACCTTTCTTAGAGAAGACCAGTTGCTGCTGTCACCAGCATGAAAGACAGGCCATTCTGCCACCAAACACGAGCAGGCTCAGGGATGGGGCAATGCATGTGCAGTCCTCCCTGCCCGTCCTCTGCCACATGTCCGTGGGCAGTTCCTGGGGCTCGGGGCGGCTGTTCTCCAGGGTGTGTGGACAGGCATTCAGCAAGATGATGACCAGGCTCCCCATTCCCAGCCCCCACGTGGACCCCCACTCAGCAGAGAAGAAAGGAGGCCAGAGAGACCTGGCACCCCCTGAGGCTGTGAGGCTGCAGGCCCTGGGGTGCCCCGTCCTCCCCTCACGCACCTCGGTAGGGGCTGAACCCACCCCAGAGAAGAGGGGGCCAGTGAGCCCCACAGTCCCGCTGGAGCCGGGGCGGGGGTGGCCGGCCCTCGATGGCTACGTGGAAGCCACAGCAGGCAGCCCCCCCTGCAGTGCCCTGTGAGGCCCGCCAAGATGTTGACACGGACGGCTCCAGTCGCCTTATTTATTATCTGATAAAGGGTTCTCGGCACCGCGGGTGGACGGCGTCTGGCCGCGCTGGGGCCTGGGAGAGGGAGGAGGCTGGGTGGGGGGACGGGAGGCCAGAGCAGGCCTCCACACTGGACTCTGGGGCCGGACACACTGAGGAATCTGGATTTTCCCTCTCCTTCTCCGGCCAACAGCCTGCCTTCTCCACTGCCAACGAGCCAGCAGTCCAAGGAGAACCTCTGCTCTTGTGCGGAGCGGCCCGGGGGACCTCCTGTTTGGACGTCACGCCCCCTGAGACCTGCGCCCCCTGTGCTGCTAGACCCTGCTCCCCCTGGTTCCAGGAAAACCCCGAGCTTCGGCCCTCCTCTCCGTCCACCCCCGCCCACCCAATTATTGCTGCAGCCCATCGTGCACCCCTCTGCTTGGCCTGGAGCTCAGACTTTCCATGATGCAAATCTGGGCCTGTTTCTCCTTTGCTTCCAAACACTCGGCCCAGGTACTGCCCCAGCAACTGCACAGATGGCCCAGCCATGACAGCCTGGTGGCCCCAGGGCCCCCCTCTCCTGGCACCTGCATCCACTCTTGGGTACGGGGACCCTTGACAGCATCCAGACACATCACACCTCCGGGTCTTTGCACGTGCCATTCCCTCTGACTGTGACGCCTTCCTCCTGTGCGCCTAACCGGAGACGTGGTAGCCGGGGGTCGAGACCCCTGACGCCCCCTCCTCCACAGAGCCTTCCTCAGGCTGTTCTAGGAGGGTCTGAATGCACAGGTATCCACCAGGCAGAGTTGTCACAGAACGACCCAGATGACCCACAAGAGGGGATCCGTTAAATGGCCGAGGGAACATATGTAGTGAGCCCTTAAAGAGTGTTTGACAATTACAACTTATTCTAATGTTTTTTCCCCGAACCTTCTGTGAGTCGCTTTTATAACCATGAAGAAGACAACACAGGCACCCTGCACGGGGTCTCCGTGGCCAGCCCTGCCCACCAGCATCACTGCCTCTTCGTGCACTGTGGGCCTTAGGGGAAACCCGCAGGAGGCTGCATGGGAAGGGGAGTTGGGGGTGGCACTCCAGGACAGGTGGGGACCATCTGAGGCCCCCTGGGGGCCTGGTCATCCTGGAGCCCAGCTTAGAACCCACGTACATCTCTCCCCACGGGAATTGGGCAAGGCAGGCGGTGGCCACTGCCCCAGGCGACCTGTGCCTCCCCCTTGGCAGTGATGCCTCTTGCCCTGGCCAGTCACTTCTTGTCTGTCCATCCTCACCTTAAAGGTCAGAGAGGCCCTGCTCGTCCACACCGCTCCAAGACGGGGCCCCCGCCCCCTGGTGCTTCCCCCCTGCTCATCCTGCGGCCTTCCTGGCGCTTGCCCATCTCGTAACCACAGATTTGAATATTCCCGTGCTCTCTTGGTCTCGCCCACTAGAAGCAGCTTCCCTGAGTGCAAGGGCCTCATCCAGCCCGTTCCCCCGTGTCCGGCGATGAGCCCGGTGCCCGGCCGACACTCAGTGATGGAGGACTGAATGCACGGGTGGACCATGTGCCTGGCCCCTGCTGACTCGTAGGGGTGGGCTGACAAGTCACGGCCCCCCACAAAGCCCATCCATCCACCCTGTGGGTGGTGGGCTTCTGACTGTCTCTGTCACCCTTCGGGGCTCTCAGTCCCGCTGAGGACGCCAGGGACAGGGACAGAGGGGGTGAGGTGGGGTCCCCGGGGGGCCTGGGGGAGGGGGTACCCAGAAGCACGTCCCCAGAGGAGGATTTGTTGGGGCTGGATCCATGAAGGCCACGCTCCCAGATGCCTGCGGGGAGTGGGGAGGGGAGGAGTCAGCCAGGGCCATTCCCGGCAGCGTCCCAGCCCCTGCCCCATCCCCCAGGACCTCCGGCGCTCAGGACTCTCGGAGGCTGTCCTGGCCGAGGTGTGGCAGCCGGCTTTCACCCCACACCAGTGGGGCACTGTGCACACGGGCAAGGGGCTCCAGGAAGCACAGCCCAGGGTCTGCCTGCCCTCGGGGTGGGAGGAGGGTGTGGGGCTGCAGCCTCGCTCCTCCCGGACCACGCAGACCACCTGCCTTTGCCCTGTGGGCTGGATTCACGCCCTCCGAGGCCCCCACTGCCAGGGCCAGTTCACATGGCTGAGACACCGTGCCTGTCCTGGGTCAGGGTCTGGGCAGGCTGGAGGGGCCCTGCCGTGTCCCCTGGGTGTTCCCAGGCCCGGACAGCCATGTGCAGGGCCCGGGAAAGGAAGGGGCCATTCAGGGTGCCACACGGCCGGCAGGCCTCACCCCAGAAGGCCTGTGGACACTGGCCAGGCTGCATCAGGCTGGATTCTGGTTCCCAGAAACTTGGAATTGACTCCAGGCCGGGGAGGTGCAGGAGGCCCCAACGTGCTCCAAGCGCTTCACGTCTGACCTCTGAACTAATTACCTCTGAGTTGTGTCTCCTGTGTGTAAAATGGGCCAAGCGGCTCAAGGTTACACAATTTTCAAGTTCAGTTCTGGCATTTCTTTGCTGTTTAATACGCAGAGGACCTCAGAACACGGCCGTGGGCAGGGACCCTTGATCTTGACCTCTGGGAGACCCTGGTGGCAGGAACACCCGCCGCAGGCCGCGTGCACAGAGGGGGGGCAGTCTCGCACAGAGGGGGGGCAGTCCCCTTTCCGGGGAGAGAGGAATGAGGCCGTGAGGGGCAGAATGGAGACAGACACAGAGAGACAGAGGACAAAGCACGACGTTGACCCCTGACCCCAAGCGCCCTTGGGTCCGGCAGCCACAGCCCCCCTCTCCTGGTGGCCTGTCCTGGGGCACGTGTCCCTGGGGCGACACTGGGGGCAGGGAGGCCCAAGGAACACCCGGGCCCTTTTTGGCCTGCGGAGGGAGTGGCGGGGAGTGACAGAGCCCCTGCTGCAGGGAAAGAAGGTGAGTTTTCCCAAAGCTTTTGAAGGACGTACCCCAAAACCCTTCATGCAGGTCAGCCAGGACTGCTGACCCTGGGCCAGGACCCAGCTGTGTCCCTCGCACAGAAGTCCTTCCAGCAAGTCCAAAATGGGCCGGAGGTGGGGGGCTGGTAGCCAAAAGAGTGTGGGAGGGGCCCACAGTGCTGGGCCCGCCAGCCAGGAACCCTCCCACCTCCCCACTGGGGAGCTTCTCTGATGGGGCACCACCTGACCGCCCCCCACCCCAGGCAGAACTTGAAGCCAGCAAAGCGTGTCCCACGGGCCCCTGGGGCTGAGCAGTGGGCTGGCGTCCCCGTGGAGGGCGGGCAACGGCCCTCAGCTTGATCGTGGCCCCACTGGCCCATCTCTCACCCTTGGGGGCAAGGGCTCGGGCAAAAGGGACAGAAGACAGCCTGGGGGTTGGGCGGGCAGGCTGACCCTTGGCTCTGGTCACCGTGGGTGGCATGATTTCCTGAGCCAAGTCCAGACGTCCGTCCCTGACACGTGGGAACAAGCTTAGCTGAGATGAATGGCTTTGGGGGCCTCCCCTCAGTGACCCCCTGCAGGGCCCCAGAAGGATGGGGGGGGACAGTCGCCCCCCGAGAGCCCCTCTGAGTCCCTCAGTACAGAGTCCAGAGCCCTGAAGTCATGGCCCGGTGGTTAGGGAGAGGGTAACGTGTCTCTCTGAAGCTTTTAAACTAAACAGAAAACCCTTAATACGGCAGCCTCCTTAAATCAACAGCTCTGAGCCAGCGCGTGCCGCCTGCTGACGACCGGGAGGTTCTCCTCGAAGCCATGCCAGGATTTTCTGGAGAAAGATTTAAGGCCCGCCAGCCCAGCTCCGTGAACCTTCCTAACTAAAATACTGGGCCCATCCGCTTCCGGCCTGCATGTCACTTAGAAGCAGCCACTCCCCAGGTCACGTTCCGAGCGCTTTCCTGCGCTGTGGCCCCGGCACCCTGCAGAGAGCCTGCGAGAGTCCCAGCCACGTGAAGATAAATCTCCCTTGTTTACCTATTAATGAGAGGGGCCATTAACTACTCAAACGAAGTACATCTCCGCACTCCGAGGCCAAGAGACACTTAGAGCGCCAGCCCTTCGCGGGGGCCCTTAGAGCATTCAGAGCCGGGTCCGCAGGGGTGGGGTGGCCCCACGGGGTCTCCGGGCGGCAACAGACCCACCCCTCAGGGCCACAGGGTGGTCTGCAGCTCCCAGGACTGGACAGGCAACCAGACCAGCGCTAACCAGGCTGGCGGAGGGCAGGCCCGGGCTAGGGCATCAGTGGCTGACATGGGCCCCAGGTGTCTGTGAGCAGGGGTGGGGCCGGGCTACGGGGCGGGTGGGGTAAAAGCACTGCTCAGGGCCCAGCTCCCACCCCTGACCCCCACCCCTGTCTAGAGGGCGACAGCGTGGGGGCCATCCTCCCCTCTCCACATCGTCCAGGGGGTTACAAGGACCATGCAGCGTTTCTGCCACCAGACAAAACATAGGCCAAGCCCCACAGCCTTCTCTCCGTCTCCCTCACCCACCGCAGGGCTGTGGGTGGCCGGGCTCTGGGGCGGAGAAGGAGCCCCTTCCTGGGTCCTCCCTGCGGACCCCCAAAGGGAGATGCAGCCCCTGGGGACCCAGAAAGAGAGGAGGCTGTTCTCAGACCCTTGGGACACACCTGGCCTGCTCCATCACCCCCTCGCATCTCTCTACACCACTCCCAGCCCCTCCCTGACTGTGGGACCCCCCTGCACACCAGCCTCAGTCCTTCTCAGCCCCTGCCTGAGACTCAGTTACCCCAACAGCCCGCCTTCCCCAGGGGACAGCAAGAGGTGTGCCCCAGAGCCCTCACACAAGTGGTTGCTACCCTGACAATGCGGTGGGCTCCCAGCCTCTCGCCCCCTCCCGCCTCCCCCAGATCCCAGCTCTGGGCTGGGCATGCAACAAGTATTCCATAAAGACCAGTCCTGGGGGCTTCCCTGGTGACGCAGTGGTTAAGAATCCACCTGCCAATGCAGGGGACTCGGGTTCGAGCCCTTGTCCGGGAAGATCCCACATGCTGCGGAGCAACTAAGCCCGTGTGCCACAACTACTGAGCCCGCGCGCCTAGAGACCCTGCTCCGCAACAAGAGAAACCACCGCAATGAGAAGCCCACACACCGCAACGAAGAGTAGCCCCCGCTCGCCGCCACTAGAGAAAGCCCGCGCTCAGCAACGAAGACCCAACGCAGCCAAAAAAAGACCAGTCCTGGGCAGTGGGCAGGCTAGGGATCAAAGGGGCCCAGGCCCACGCCAGTGCTGTGGAGAGGGGGCTGGGCACCCCTGCCTCTCTCGAGACCCTGACGAATCTCACGCTCCCCCCTCAACCAAGACACAACTAGAAGAACCCTGTCAGGGCTGACAATAGGCTCTAAAAATACCCCAATGGCAGACAGGATTTCCCAGGAACATCGTAGGTTCTGTCCAGCGGAAGTTATAAATACTAAATAATGTTAATTCGGAGTCGTTAGTCACCCAGGGACAGCCTTGTCCTTTGTGGCGACAAGGGATGTTTTTCCAGATTTGTAATTTATTGCTCTTTACAGTTAAATCCAGCTCCAGGCAAAAAAAGGAAAAAGGAAAAAAGCAGGGTCCCCTGGAGCCCCTGAGAGCCGGGGCCAGGCGGTGCCTGGACCACCTCTGTCCGGGCCCCCAGCCTGTGGGCAGCCACTGCCTTTGCCCTCACCTGCCCCAACCCATCAGCAGCCCTGACTCGGGCTCCCCCAGGTCTCAGAGTTGTGCTTGACCTCCCCAAAAGGCCAGTCCTGGTCTGCCTCCTAAGTGAGGCTCTACTTCCTGCACGTGGTTCTGCCCCCCTGGCCGCAGGTGACCTGAAGCCTCCCCCTGCCTTCCTACCCCCCTGACGTCTGCCACCCCCCACTCAGTCCTCCACGTAAAAGCCCTACGGCTGCCCAGGGCCCAGCAGGATTCACAGCCTCCCGCCCTCTAGCCTCTGCCCGCCTGCTCCTTGCAGATCTCTGCCCGGCACCCTGTCCCCCTCCTCCCCGCCCTTACGCTCCCGGCCGGGGCTCTGGGCTGTCCCCTCCTCAGACTGTCCCCACTGGGGTCCTATAGCCTCCTGGCGTGGCCACCCCTACACCCGGGACGCAGCACAAAATTGGACACCCTCGGTCCCCCAGGGACACAACGGCTAGTGCAGCAGCCTCTCCAGGGGAATTCAGAGGCTGCCTGCCACCACCTGGGGAGACATGGGGGCTGCAGGATCCAGACCACACAGGCCCAGCCCCCTCCAACACTGGGACAGGCATGGGTCAGTTAAGAGCAGCCAGGTGGTCAAGAAAGGGTGGCCCTCGTCCCAGCGCCCTGGGCGGGGCAGTGGGGGCTAATGGCCCTGGGGACGTGTGCCACATGCGGGGTGCATGGGGTTACCAGTGCAAAGGTCCCAGAAAGAGAAGAAGAGCCATAAAGCAAAGGGCAGCGTTCCAGTGAGCAGAGGGTTCAGGAGGCAGCCGGTGCCCAGTGTGGCAGGAGACTGTAGGCGCTGGGACCTCCCAAGGCCACTGGGCTCGGGCAGGTGAGCGCCAGGTGGGGACACTGGGCCAGAGGAGGCAGCGATAACGAAGCAAGGGGGTAACCCAGCCTCTGCGGGGATGCTCACCCCTGTGGTGGCCAGGCAGGACTTCGGGTCAGGGTGATGGCCGTGAGGGGACAAGCCCGGGGGCAGGCAGAGGCTCATGCCGGGGCTCCCAGGAGAAGCCCACTCAGGTTCAAGGGGAGCAGCAGAGACCCCCTCCTCACGGGAGGAGGACCCCTGCCCCTGGGCCCGGGGAACGAATTCTGAGTTTCTGCTTCCTCTCTGGGCCCCTTCACAGGGGAGCCCAGGCACAAGCGATGGGCGTGGGATAAAGGGATGACCCTCCATTTCCCACGAGGGGCCAGAGCCTGTGTGCCGGGTGCAGGTGCAAAAGGTGGACGGGCAGGCACAGCAGGGCACCGCCCATCTCCCCACCACTCGGAGCGGTGGCCCCGTCAGCTCACAGCCGCCCCTCCTCCAGAAAACAGCCCTGGGCAGGGGGAGCCAGGACCTGCCTCACGACGTGTGCCTGGAGACAGACGATGCCCACCATGCAGGGGCAGCCACGGCCAGGGACAGATGGACAGGGGGCAGGGGAACCACCCCTTATCGGTGGTGGGACTGCCTCTGGGCTTTTCCTGCTCCGGAGGGCCCCCGACCCCCATGGGATCAGGCTGAGGCTGGTCTCCGAGACCGGCCGAGACCACCTCCTTGCTTGGCGTCCCCTGTCCCATCCTGCGTCCTGCTGGCCCTTCTCCTGAGAGCCCTCCCAGGGGATCACCACACGTGGGTCTCATCTCAGGCTCTGCTTCCAGGAAACCTGACCTAACGGGTCCCAGGAGTTGGAATAAAGCCTGTGGGAACCAGGGCTGCATTCAGGACCAGGTGTCCCAGCACAGACTCCTCCCGACCTTGGGGCTCCAGCCCCCCGTTCTCTGCCAACTTCATGCACAAGTCATACTCGAGGCCCCCTGCACACAGGGTCCAGAGCTGAGGGTTGCTGAGCCCTCCCACCGGCCCAGGTCATGAGTCGAACTGTCGCCACGAAATTTACTTTGAAATCCTAAGCCCCGTATTTCAGCATGTGACCTTATTTGGAAATAGGGTTTGTCCAGGTGGTCAGATGGCATCGTCCCCATCCCTCAGTGAGGAGGCTGAGGCCCAGAGCCTGGAAGGCAGGGGTCCCTCCCCCAGGCCCGGGTGGGTCGGCCACAGTTCCCAGGGCTCCGCCCACTCTGGTCAAGGGGGCCCAGGCTCTGCTCTGCGTCTGAGGGAATCAGCAGCAGCTCCCCGACCCCGGCTCCCAGGACTCACCCTGTTCGTTTCCGTCAGGCCGGTGAAGCGAGCTGAGATGTCCCCGCCTCAAGTCCACTTGCCGCGTGTCTGCCTGCTGTCCAGGCTGGCGCTGTCCAGTACGACTGCCGCTAGAGCCACATGTGTGGTTTCAGCGTGCTAGTGGCCACGTAAGAAAGGAGAGAGAAGGGGCACGATTCATCTCCGTAACATGCTGTAGCCCCGTGACCCAGTGCTCGGCACACGGTCACACGGAAAGCGCAAATACCATCTTCCACATCCTTGGGCTCCAGCTGGGCCTTTGTGATCCGTGTGTATTTCACACCGACCACGCAGCAGCCACATGCGACTCTGGGCCACCGTGCTGGGCCGTGAGGTAGAGACAGCTCCAGGGGGCTGGGCCCTCACTCCTGTTTCCTGGTTCCACCCCCAAACCCAGGACAGAGTGAGCGCACAGCATGGACGCTTGGGCGTATTAGCTGAACAAATGAGTGGCCCGTGGCTGAATGTACAGCCGCCCAAGTTGGCCTCGAGGCCGGGGTCTGCGCCTGCGTGGGAGGGGGGGCAGCCTGGCAGGGTGCGGCTTGGGGAGGGGGGCCTCACCTGGCTCCAAGGTGCAGACGGGACCCGACCTGGGCACAAGGAGCCAGGTGCAGGGGACGGAGCTGGCCCTGCCCCGCTTTGCTGGAGGTGTGGGAGAGGAGGAGCAGAGGGGGAGCTGGGGCCCCTGGGTCCCCTCCATGACACTGGGGTGGGGAGGCAGGACCTGGTGGCGTGGCTCCATCCGAAACCCCGGCCAGCCAGGCTGCGTGGTTAGTTTCCTCCCCAAAGAGGAAGGCTGAGACAGGGTTTGCAGACAAGACCTCTGAGGACAGAAACCCCTGGTGCAGCCCCGCCAAAGTGCCCTTGTCAGTGACAGATGGGGTGGGTTTTCCACGCAGCCTCCTGGTGGACACCCCAGAGTGGTCCAGCCACCTGGGTGGGGTGGAGGTCGTGCCAGTCCTGCCGCCAGGCCGAGGTGTCTGCTGATGCCCCCAGGGAAGGAAGGGCCTGACGGGGAGCCAGAGGCCAGGCGAGGGGAGACTCACATTTTCCGATGAGAGCTCTACAAGCAGGGCTGCCGGAGGCCCGGCTGATAAGAGGAAGGGGCCCCTTAATCCCCGCCTGCTCTGCCTCTTTGCACGGTGGTCAGTCACAGCCACGGGATGGGGACGCAGGGCCTGCCCAGGGAGGTCCAGGCCAGGAGCCAGTGTCACATGTGCCCCCCCAGGGCCCTGGTCAGCTCCAGGCTCCAGAAACAGGCCATGGGTTCCTCACCCATTTCTCACCACCCACACGGGGCTGAGCAAGCCGGGTTGCAGAGAGGATGGGATGAGGGCTGCTTGAAGGGAGGAATGAACGGATGGAGGCGCTCGGGGCCCCAGGGAAGCACCTGCTCTGTCCAATGGAGCCAACAGGTCCTGCCATCCAGGCCCAGCGTGTGCCTCACCAGCGGGGCCGGCACCTGGACAGTGGTGAGCCCAGGCCACCAGCCCTGGTCCCACACATCCTGCAAACAGCCAGCAGCAAGCCTGGATGCACGACCCCCACCCCTACACGCGACACGTCATCAAGGAAGGGCCTGGATGCACGACCCCCACCCCTACACGCGACACGTCATCAGGGAGGGGCCTGGATGCACGACCCCCACCCCTACACGTGACACGTCATCAGGGAGGGGCAGGTGCAGGCTGGTAAGGAGCGAGGACCCTGGCCACAGCACACGGGTCCTTCCCAGCTCTGCACACCCTGGCTGTGCGGCCTTGGGCGAGTCCCTTAACCCCCCTGTGCCCCCGAGCAGCCCTGCTTGTTACTGCAGGCTTTCAGTGGGGGCTAGACAGAGCACAGGCAGGGGCTGGCCACATGGGGACACCTCCTGGACAGTCCGCTTCGTGCAGAACACGAAGCTTCCAAATGAGGTGCTCGTCCAGCCGCCACTTCTCGGGTCCGTGTTCCCGGGGCTGACGCGTGGGCGACGTGCTGGAGGGGTGAGGTGGGAGAGGGCTGGTGGCGAGGGCCAATGAGTCCGCGTGGCGGCCATGTCACCCACGCTGCCCGTTCACCTTCCCAGCAGCCCCATTCCATGCACGAGGGCACGGAGGCCCAAGGCTCGGGCTGACATGCCCGAGGCCGCCAGCACCGGGTGTGCCCCCGCCTCTCTGTCCCCTGGGCTCCAGGTAATGTGTGTGCACACGGCAGGCACATCTGGGAGGCCTGTGGGCGGTCTCACCCATGGCAGACTCTGGGGCACCGTGAAAAGGAGGGGATCCTTGGGGAGGCCGGGCCCCTCTTAGCAGCCCAGCGCCGCCCCTGTGGCCCCTTCCAGCCAGGCTCTCGGACACATGGGGCCACCAGCCAGCCAGCAGAACTGGACACGGGCCAGTGATGAGCAGCAAGGGTCCTCCCCACAGCCACAGGAACAGCGGCTGCCGGAAGGCTGAAGAAAGGTCTGTTGACTGGAACATTCTCTCTGAAACTCCTGGGCCAGGCCGGGGTTTGTCACTGTCCTGAGGAATCACGAACCCCAGGTGTGAGGGTCCTGGACCCTGGAAGTGGGCTGTGCTGGCTCCTCCCCTCCACCCTCACCCCACCTGCCCCTTGGTTCACATGCCTCAAGGTCAAGGGGAGCAGCAGAGACCCCCGGGGGAGGAGGTCTCAGGTGCTAGGCCGTGTGTCTCGGGAAGGCCTGGCTGCCCCGGGCTAGGGTGGCCTGAGGATTCTGGGGCCCGAGGGAGGCAGTGGGGGTGAGACCTGGCCAGGCCGATAGGGGCATACGGTCTGTGCCCGAGGGAGCAAGACTCGGGAAGCCCCGGGCCGAGAAGTCAGCTTGGACCCTTGCTGGCAGAGGCTGACGTTTCCTCAGTTACTAGTTCAGTCAGAAATATTTACAAGTGCCTGTCATGGGCTGTTAGTGTCCTGAGCAAAGGACCACCAACTGGGCAGCTGACAGCAACAAAAATTCACTCTCTCACAGCCTGCAGACCAGAAGTATGAAATCGGGGCCTCGGCAGGGCTACGCCCCCCTCCAGGGACTGCAGGGGAGGGTCATTCCCCACTCCCAGCTCCTGGTGCTGCGGGCAGTCCCTGCGTCCCCGGGCTTGTGGCCACATCACTCCAATCTCCACCTCGGTTAGCCCGTGGCTTCTCCCTGTGTCTCTCGTGGACGTCTTCTTTTAAGGACACCAGTCATTGGATCAGGGCCACCCTTGTGACCTCACCTTGACGCCATCACATCTGCAAAGACCCTATTTCCAAAGGAGGTCACATGCACAGGTTCTGGGGGTCAGGACCCCAACATACGTCCTGGGGACACAGTTCACCCCCAACAGCTGCCAGTCCTGCTGGGTTCTGAGGGGGAGGCTGTCGGAACCCCTCCCCTCCTGGAGCCAATACTTGAGTGGGGGCAAGACCGACAAGGTGAGGAACAGCCGCTTGGCAGGTGCAAAGGCCCTGAGGCAGGCGCCCGGCTGGTGGGAGGAGAGAGAGGGGAGGGGGCAAGAGAGGAAAACAGAGGGTGAAGGGCCAGTGCCAGCCTCCCGGCTTCTCCTCCGAGGGAAGGGGGGGGTGAGGGGGCGGAGGCGAGGGTCTCAACCTTCCGTTACGGGGCCTCTGCTGTGGGGCTGGGCAAAGGCTGCAGCGAGGTGATCTGTGCACAGAGCAGGAGGCGGGGCGGCCCATGAACCCCGCCCCCTGACCACGGGAACCGGACAGAGAAGGGACGGGAGGACTCAGCACAGTTCTCGCCACACACACAGCCGTGGGCTAGCGAAGCATCTCAAGGGCCACTGCAGGTGTGACTGGGACGCCCCACAGACCCACAAGTCACTGGGCCTTGGAGAGAGGGGTCCCCAAAGCTGAGGAGTGGTCAGGGCAGTGGCCTCCCTCATTTGTGCGTTCACCGCAGCCCGGGGCTACTTGGGCCTGGAGGGTGAGAGGGGTCCGTCCACGTCTCCCCAGGGCTCACGGGAAAGCAGGTGATACACCTGCCTCTGTTGTGTTGCCCAGTAAGGATGGGGGACCCCCATGCACCTGTTCCCCCACAGCCCACACGGCCCCGCAGACTCCTGGGCTCTGAGCAGCTAGATGCGGCCGCCTCTGCAGGGGCCTCGCTCTGGCCCAGGTCGTCTGGGCCGCACTGACAGCCCCCCTCCAGCTCCCACCCCAGTGTGGTGCCAGCGGCAAATGACACCCAGGTGCCACGTAGGAAGACCCAGAGCAGGGTCCGGACGTCCGGAGCCCCACACAGACACAGCACGTCTTCCGAAGGACGTGGTGTACATGCTGGGGCAGCGGGCTGGCCTCCGCCAGTCAGCTCCCTGGCGCCAGCCATGGACCCCGAGGCCGGGCAGCTGGCGAGGCGCCCAGCAGCTCGCTGGCACTCACTGACCAGCACAGGCTCCACCCCGACGGCCCTCCCTAGAAGGCACGGATGGCAGCAGTGGGTCCTAAGAAGCATCTCCAAGCCAAGAACCTGAGGGGGCCTGCGCAGCGGGAAGGGGCCCCGGACCCGCGACCGCCCGGATCCCGCGCTCACTCGGAAGGCTCTGCCTTCAGAAGGACCAGGATGGGTTTCTCCAAGTCCTCTTGTCCTCTAAAGAGGAGGTCTTTTCTCCCGCCTTTGATCTTCCATAAAGCCCTGCAGCTTCTGCTTCGTGTCGGCCGTGACATTGACAATTGTTTATTAGTTCTAAAATAGCTGAAATTCATGTCAAACATTCCACATGTTAGAAAAATGTTTATGAAGTGTTATCATGGTTTATGTAACTGTGCGTGTTTGGGAAAGCAACATAGGATGTAAGGACCACACAGGCCTCGGGCCTCAGTCGCAGGCCATGCCTGCCTGGGCAAGGAAGGGTCCCACTCCGCTCCGGAGGCTCTCACTGCCTCTCAGGGTCAGGGAACCGTCCCCCGGTCCCCCGGCCACCCACCAGTGTTGGGGTCAAGGGAGGGTGGTGTCCACCACCTCCACCTCTAGGGCATTACTTAAGCCTCCAGGGGTCTCTCCCAACTGACTGGCCCCCAGCCCCAGTCTAGGGGTGAGGACACTGTCCTGTTTGTCTCCCCAGATTTTGGAGTGTCCACTTCTTAGCCACTGGGTGCACCTTTCTTTGGTGGCCGCTCCTGTCTGTGCTGGACCAGCCAGCACAGCCCACCTGGTTTGGGACTAGAAGTCTGGGCTTAGTCACGGGCAAGCTCTGAGTCTGCCGACCACTCAGCCCACAACCCTGGACAGCTCACTTCACATCTCTGAGCTTCAGTTGTCTTACCTTCAAATTGGGATCAATACCCACAAGAATGGCTAAAATTAAAAGGACTGACAGGGACTTCCCTGGTGGTCCAGTGGTTGAGACTCCATGCTCCCAACCCAGGGTGCACGGGCTCGATCCCTGGTCAGGGAACTAAGATCCCGCAGGCCGCACTGAGCGGCCAAAAAAAAAAAAGGACTGACTGACAACACTGTGTGGGAAAGATTGGAGCGGCTGGACTCTCATACCTGCTGGCAGGAACGCAAACCGGGACGACCGCTGCTGACACAGGGTGGCTGTTTCTTACAGTTAACCGCGTGCCGTATGACCCGATGTGTCACCCATCCACTCCGGGGTGTTTGCCCATAGAAAGGAGAACCTACGCTCACGCAAAGCCTGCACAAACAGAAGCTCCATCACCAAACGTGCATCCACGGGGGGCAGACAAACCAGTGTGGCCCATCCACTCGAGGGAAGTCTGCTCAGCAAGAGGGGTGACCGCTGCGAAGGGGACGCGTCGGGTACGTCTCAAACGCGAGACTCCAACCAGAAGATACTACCCGCGGTGTGGCTGCATTCACCTCCGGTGGCAGAATGCGGCCTGGCAACTTCGTCGGGAGGCAGGAGGGGGTGAGATTCCCCAGAAAGAGGCCAGAGGCAACCTGGCAGGCTGGGGAAAGCCCTGAGCTGCGATCTGGGGGTCACATGGTTGGACGTGTTCATCAAAACTCATCAAACTGAACGTTTCGGGCTGTGTGATGCCTTCAAAAAACGCCTGCCAGGAGTTAACGCCCAAAAAGAGTAATTACTGTTCAACAAGACGTCCTTCGACTGGGAAGAAAATGTGTCTCCATCCCGAGCAAAATACCCGAAAGACGGATGACAGGAATCCAGATGCACACGCACGGGCGGCCACAGCAGCTCTCTTCACGGGGAGCAGCCCGTGTCCATCAAGGATTGATGGACAAACTAGATGTGGTCCATCCATACAGTGGATTATCAGCCAGTCGTAAAAAGGAATGAAGCACCAACACCCGCTACCTCGTGGACGAACCTCAAACACAGGATGCTGAGTGAGCACAACCAGACATGAGCCACGACGCACGGCAGGACCCCATTTACATGAAACACCCAGAGCAGGCAGATCCATCAAGACAGAAAGCGGGCTTCCCTGGTGGCGCAGTGGTTGAGAGTCCGCCTGCCGATGCAGGGGACGCGGGTTCGTGCCCCGGTCCGGGAGGATCCCACATACCGCAGAGCGGCTGGGCCCGTGAGCCATGGCCGCTGAGCCTGCGCGTCCGGAGCCTGTGCTCCGCAACGGGAGAGGCCACGACAGTGAGAGGCCCGCGTACCGCAAAAACAAACAAACAAACAAACAAAGACAGAAAGCAGATTGGTATTCACCAGGGGCTGACGAAGGAGAACAGGGGTGACTGCTTAACGGACACAGGGTCTCCTTTTGGAGAGATGAACACGTTTGGGAACTGGGTAGAGGTGAAGGTTGCACAACGCTGTGAGTGTACTAAACGCCCCTGAATTGTTCGCTGTAAAATGGTTACTTTCAGATCATGGGAATTTCACCTTAATTTTAAGAATTAAAATAAAACCTGATTGGGACTTCCGTAGTGGCACAGTGGTTAAGAATCCACTGGCCAATGCAGGGGACACGGGTTCAAGCCTTGGTCTGGGAAGATCCCACACGCCACAGAGCAACTAAGCCCGTGCGCCACAATTACTGAGCCTGCGCTCTAGAACCGTGAGCCACAACAACTGAGCCCACGTGCCACAACCACTGAAGCCCGCACACCTAGAGCCCGTGCTCCACAACAAGAGAAGCCACCGCAATGAGAAGCCCACGCACCACAACAAAGAGTAGCCCCCGCTCGCCGCAACTAGAGAAAGCCTGTGCACAGCAATGAAGACCCAACACAGCCAAAAATAAATAAATTTATTAAAAAATAAACATAAAATGTGATCAAAGTTTAGAAGAGTCTAACCGCGGGTGTGCAGTGTTCCGGGTACACACGGCCGCCGGAGCTCACACACCCCCTTGACCAGCAAACCCCGGGGGGGTGGAGGGGAGCAAAGGCACAGCCGGACAAGGGGAGCAATTCACCCGACAGCCCATCACTTGACCTCGTGCAGTCTCAGTGCCCGCCTTGGGCAGCTTCCAGTGAACGAGGGCCCGTGCGAGGGCTGGGCAGGGCCACCCCGACTCCCCACCGCCGCGGCACCTTCAGGGGCCCCCTAATTTGCTCTTTTGTACAAGGTCATTCAAGCTGTTCAATCAATAAAATAAAGACTTAAATTCTGCACCCCAGAGAGTTTACCATCTGACAAGGAGCACGAGGTAGTCGCAAAAATCCCCTTCCGGAAAGAGCTGGGGTACAAGCAAGTCCTCAGAGCATCCCGGCCACACCAGAGCCAGGGGACCCGGGCTTGTTGGAGGCCCAGTTGCTGCTGCTGGGCCCCAGCCCTGAACATGCAGTGGCCCCCCCGCCGGGCCTGTGAATGTTTGGAAAACCCCTACTCCCCTCGTCCTGTCACTGTGCCCTCCAGACCTCCAGAGGATGAGGCTCCTAGCCGCCCCAGAGGGGCTGCCAGAGGCTAGTGGCGTGCATCGAAGGCACCTCGCCCCCAGGACCCTGAGACCAGCAGGGACAGAGACCTTGATCTCCGTTCCCATGTCCTCATTATTTAACAGTTTTTTAAGGCCCTAACATTCTGACTTTTAATATTTTCAACTCTCGTTTCTCGTAAAACAACAATATTAGTATTTCTGTAAAGACACATGGCCCATTAATGTATCTTTATGATGTGTGCGGGATCCGTGGTGTGTGGGCCATGGCTTTCCAACCTCACACTCCAGCCCACGAGGCCTCATTACAGCATCTTTGTCGACACAGTCTCCCTCGCGCGCTGCAGGAAGATGCAGTTTTATTACCCGCGAGGTGCCGGTGGACAGCCCAGCTCAGGGCTGCGATCACTCCCGTCAAAGACACCTCCTCGCCCCCGCTCCTCTCCTGAAACCTCAGATCAAGTCATCCCGCCCTACAGCGACTTACAGTCCCCATTACGCGCTCCTATAAATTCCCGCAGCTCAAGGAAGCCAGGGCCGCTGTGCGCAGACACACAGCGTCCGGGAGCACTGCCATCGTGGTCCGGGCTGTTTATATCTGGGGACAAGTAAGCAGAAAAACGAGTTTTCAGCTTCCTGGAGGCCCAGAACTGCTGGCCTGGTTCCTCACGGGCGTCACAGCCCCGGTGACCAGGACGCCATGTCCAGGGGCAGAACCGCCTTCGCTGCCAACCTTGCTCCCTAAGCCCGTGGCCACAAGGCTGAGGGGTCAGTGCCCTCCTCAGCTGCTGACCCCCAAAATGGCAACAAGCAAAGCAATCTCATGCACGTTTGGGAGGCCTCAGCGGGCCAGGCAGCGCCCAGGCTCCCCAACACGGGCGGTTCTCCCATCGAATGCCCACACCCGCCAGGAGGCAGACGCCCCAGAAGCCACCATTGTCCCCAAAAGGAAGCTGAGGTGGGTAACAGTCCAGGGCACCAGATTTGGCCCCAGGCCCCTCTGCCCCCCTCCCCAGAGCCTCCACCCTGCGGCCAGCGATGGCTGTTTCAGGAGGATGTGGGAGAGTCAGTGAAAATCCCAACCAAAATCCCAGAAAGTTATTTTGTGGATATTGACAAACTGATTCTAAAGTTCACACGGAGAAGAGGCAAGAGACCCAGAACGGTCAACACAATATTGAAGGAGAAGAACGAGGTCGGAGGACTGACTACCCGACTTCAAGACTTCCTGAAAAGCTACAGTAATGAAGACAGTGTGCTACTGGGGAAAGAAGAGACACATAGATCAATGGAACAGAACAGACAGCCCAGAAATAGACCCACACAAATGTCGTCAACGGATCTTGGACAAAGGGCCAAAAGCAATACAATGGAGCAAAGATACTCTCTTCAACAAATGGTGCTGGAACCACTGGACACCCATCCACAAGCAAAAGATGAATCTAGACACAGACTTACACCCTTCATGGGAATTAACTCGAAATGCATCATAGACCTAAATGTAAAGTGAGAAGTGTAAAACTCCAAGAAGATAACAGAGGAGAAAACCTAGATGACTTGGGCCTGGTGATGCCTTTTCACCTGAACTTCATTAACTTCATTAAAACTAAAAACATCTGTACTACAAAAGACAACTTCAAGAGAATGAGAAGACAAGCCACAGACTGGGAGAAAATATTTGCAAAAGACACATCTGATAAAGGACTGTTAATCAAAATATACAAAGAACTCTTAAAACTCAGTAAGAAAACAAACAACCCAACTGGAACTGGGCCAAAGACCTAAACAGGTATCTCAGCAAAGAAGATATACAGATGGCAAATAAGCACATGAAAAGATGCTTCCCGTCATATGTCACCAGGGAAGTGCAAATTAAAACAATGAGATACCACTACGTCACTCTCAGAATGGCCAAAATCCAGAACACCGACAACACCAAATGCTGGTGAGCATGTGGAGCCACGGGAACGCTCATTCACGGCTGGTGGGGATGTGAAACGCTGCAGCCACTTTGGAAGACAGTTTGACAGTTTCTTACCATGTGAACCAGCAATTGTGCTCCTTGGTATTTACCCCAAAAGGACGCAAACTCATGTCCACACAAAAGCCTGCACCAGATGTTTAAAGCAGCTGTATTCATAGTTGCCAAAACTTGGAAGCAACCAAGATGTCCTTCAGCAGGTGATGGATGAAAAAACTATGGTGCATCCAGACAGTGGAATATTATTCAGCACTAAAAAGAAATGAGTTATTAAGCCATGAAAAGACATGGAGGAACCTTAAATGCATTTAAGAAGTGAAAGAAGCCAATCTGAAAAGGCTACATACTGTGTGATTTCAATTCTATGACATTCTGGAAAAAAAATTATGTAGACAGTGAAAAGATCAGTGGTCGCCAGGGCTTGAGGAAGAGGGATGAAGAGATAAAGCACAGAGGATTTGGGGGGCAGTAAAAATACTCTGTATGATACTGTAGTGGTGGATGCAAGTGTCCAAACCCGTAGAATGTACGTCACCAAGAGTGAGCCCTAATGTAAACTGTGGACCCTGGGTGGTGATGAGGTGTCAGTGTAGGTTCATCGGTTGTAACAAATGCACCATCTGGTGGGGGGTGTGGATAATGGGGGAGGCTGTGAACGTGGGGGGCAGGGGGTATATTATGGGAAATCTCTGCACCTCGCTCTCAATTTTTTTGTAAATTTAAATTTAAAAAAATAAAATAAAATCTTTATGTTAAAACGAACAAACAAAACACTATTCAGAGGTGAGCTATATAAGATACTGAGATTTTTTTTTCCCTTTTTGCACAATTTTTGAGCACTCTGGGGTTAATGGTTGTCTTTTTTTGTTTTTTTCTTTTCATTCTATATTCTTATCAGTACATAATTCCCAAACGGATCAGCCATTGTCTACATCTCTTCTCAATCCAGCCAAAGCCTCTGGGAGACCTCCCGCCGGGCCACCCGGCAGCACCCCGTCCCTGGCGACCCCGTGGGGACCCCTCTCTAGAGCCCAGCCCCGCACTCCCTTGGCTGACGCCCTGTTTGCTGCAACACAGACCCTGCAGCCTGCCTAGGGAGCCCGCCTCACCCATAAGAACTCGAGTCCACCTTAATGCCTGGCAACAAGCATCTAGGTAGATGCTTCCAGGCTTGAAGTCATGGTCTTGGGAACACAGACTTTGTTCCACCGCCCTCCAGCCTCCAGAGTCACTGAGGAGAATTCTGAAGGCCTGCTGCGTCCTGATCCCTGCCTAGGATCTCTCCTTCTTTTCTGGAATCTTCCAGGATTGCCTCTTCACGCCAGGTGCGTGGGCCCCAAGATGCCCAGATGCGGGGCTTACCCATCGCACAGTTCTGGCCCCTCAAGGTCCTTTCCTTGTGGACACGTGCATCCTTCCGTTTGGGGAAATTTTCTTATATTATTCCTTCAACTGTGGACAAAATCTGCCAGGGTTGGAATCACTTTGGGATCGCCCTGTTCATACATCCGTTTAAGAAATGTGTGTGTATGATCCAGCAATCCCACTCCTGGGTATATATCTGGAGAACATTCTAATTTGAAAAGATACACACACCCCAATGCTCACTGCAGTGCTATTCACAACAGCCAAGACATGGAAACCACCTAACGTCCATCAACAGATGAATGGATAAAGAAGAGGGGGTACATATATACAATGGAATATTACTCAGACTTAAAAAAGAACGAAATAACGCCATTTGCAGCAACATGGATGGACCTGGAGATGATCATGCTGAGTGAAGTGAGTCAGAGACAAACATCATATGATCTCACTTACATGTGGAATCTAAAAAAATGATACAAATGAACTTATTTACAAAACAGAAGCAGACTCACAGACATAGAAAACAAACTTACGGTTACCAAAGAGAAAAGAGGGGGAGAGATAAATTAGGAGTTTGGGATTATCAGATACACACTACTATATATAAAATAGATAAACAACAAGTTCCTACTGTACAGCACAGGGAACTACATTCAATATCTCATAATAAACTATAATGGAAAAGAATCTTAAAAAAAAAAAGGAAATGTGTGTGGAGCACACACCACGTGCCCAGTGGTGGGACAAGGAGACGGCATTCTGAAGTTACCCGGACCATCAATAGGCCACTGAGACCTGCACCGTGTGAGCCTGTGAGAGAAGGGCCTGACCCAATCTGCAGTCCAGGAGGGCTGCCCTGAGGAGGTGGTGCTTGGGCCAAGACCTCAAGGATGCCCAGGAGTTGGCTAGACGGAGGGGGAGAGCTGGCCACAGAGGATTCCCATCAGGTGGGCATCAGTGGGCCCGTCCAGGAGGGATCAGACCTCAGGGCTCCGAGGGGGCTGCTGGCTGGCTGGGCTGAAGAAGCAGGAGTTTGACCCAGGGAGCCATTAGCAGCAGGTGGAGAAGAGGAAGGGTCCCACAGAGGGGACAGCCCATACCGCCGGCCCTGGGCTGTGTGCCTAAGCTACCCCGTCCTTAGAACAATCTGGCGAGGCGAGTGGGGCCGGCCCCTCTGCAGATTAGCGAAGGGCCCCCTGCCCCGAGGGGCCTGCAGCAGATTCCACCCTGAGTCAGTACAGCCCTGAGAGCAGGCACCTCCCTCCCCTCACACTTGTCCTGTCTTTATTTCAAATGTTTTTTGTTTTTGTTTTAATTTTATTTATTTATTTATTTATGACTGTGTTGGGTCTTCGTTTCTGTGCGAGGGCTTTCTCCGGTTGTGGCAAGTGGGGGCCACTCTTCATCGTGGTGCGCGGGCCTCTCACTATCGCGGCCTCTCCTGTTGCAGAGCACAGGCTCCAGACGCGCAGGCTCAGTAACTGTGGCTCACGGGCCCAGCCGCTCCGCGGCATGTGGGATCTTCCCAGACCAGGGCTCGAACCCGTGTCCCCTGCACTGGCAGGCAGACTCTCAACCACTGCGCCACCAGGGAAGCCCCTCAAATGTTGATAATTTGTCCATCATGGGATTTCTTTCCTATGAATTTTGATCTTTTAAAATAGTGTATCAAAATATTATTGGCCATTTCTTTAAAACCTAAACATGCAACTGCTATACGAACCAGCCATTGCATCTTGGGCTTATATCCCAGAGCAATGAAAACTTGTGTTCAGGACTTCCCTGGTGGCACAGTGGTTAAGAATCCGCCTGCCGATGCAGGGGACATGGGTTTGATCCCTGGTCCCGGAAGATCCCACATGCCGTGGAGCAGCTAAGCCCGTGCGCTACAACTACTGAGCCTGCGCTCTAGAGCCCGCGAGCCACAACTACTGAGCCCGCGTGCCACAACTACTGAAGACTGCGCACCTAGAGCCCGTGCTCCTCAACAAGAGAAGCCACCGCAGTGAGAAGCCCACGCACCTCAACAAAGAGTAGCCCCTGCTCGCTGCAACTAGAGAAAGCCCACGTGCAACAATGAAGACCCACCGCAGCCAAAAATAAATAAATAAATAAAAGAAAACTTGTGTTCACAGATACTTATGTGTGGTCACCCACACACGGCCCAGACGTCCTTCAAGGGGTAATAAATGGACACGTGCGGCCCGTCCACACTGCAGAGCTCCATCACGCAGTGGTAAAGAGGAAGAAGCCGCTGCACAAGTGCCAGTGACTCGGGAGGACCTCAGGGCATTATGCTGGGTGCAAAAGCTAGTCCCGGAAGGTCGCACACAGTATGATCCCATTTGTAGAGTATTTTTGGAATAACAGATTCTAGAAATGGAGAACAGATTAGTGGCTGCCACGGTTTAGGGACAGGGGCCGGAGGGAGGGGGTGTGTTTATAAAAGGACAAGCGTAAGGTCACAAAGGGTGCTGGGAATGTTCTCTGGCTCAGCTTTGGTGGTGGGTCCAGGAAACTACAGAGGAGATAAAACCATGTAGAATTTAAGACACACAGCAGTGCAGGTAACGTATCACCAATGAAGGCAGCCATGTCTTCCATGTAAAGGGCACACAGGACCTCTCTGCATTATTTCTTACAGCTGCTTGTGACTCCACAACCATCTTGATAAAAATTTCTTTAAAGCAAAACCCAGAAATGTATGTTACGTCTCTTGTTTGCTGAGCTTTTGGTGTGCCTTAAGTTTTGCACCCTCTCCTCACCCAGATCCAGCCCTGGTGGGACCCTGTGACCACACAGACACCCCTTCTCTCCTCCTGACCCAGACCTATGCAGGCCCAGCTGGATCCTTCGCCAGGTCTCCTGCGCAGCCCGGCTCAGAGCTGGGGTGCAGCCCTTCAGCCTGGAGCACGTGGGCGTGGAGCCCACTCCACAAGCCCACTTCTCATCTTCCTGCAAGAATCAGTTGCACCCAGACTCGGGGAAGATGGCCCTCCGGCCCTTTGCCGCAGTTGAAAAATAAAACCAATCTCAGAAATGGAAGCAACGTGAAAGTCTCTGAGCAGAAACGGCTAAATTCAGTGAGGTCACTCACAGGGAGGGACGCGCTGGAGCTGTTAGGATGGAATGAGGGGCATCGGGCTTCTAAGACTACTAGCCTGATCCTACAAACTGCCTGAGAGCTTTTGCTAAAACTAGATTCCCCGGTTTCACCTCTGACCTGCTGGCTCTGAGTCTCCATACCAGCCTGGACATCGATCCATCCATCCATCCGTCTATCCATCCATCTCTGTATCCATCTACCTCTCTATCCATCTATCCACAGATGCATCTATGTCTCCGTCATTCTGTCTACCTGTCTCCATCTGTCTGTCTACCATCTATCATCTCTTGACCTTCCTTCCATGCACTACAATAGATACAGAAAAATTTGTTTTCAATAAGGACCCCAGATGACTCCGACATCAGGGTATGCAAAACATGCTGTGCTAAAGACTGTGTGCTTCTCATTAGCTGTGCTAAAATGCACAGGCAAGTGGTTACACAGAGAAAGATCTGGCAAGAAACAGTCAGCCCAAGCAGAGGTTACCCTGGGAAGGGGATGAGAGGTGACAATAAAAAGAGACTTTGGCCTTGTTTGGAGTGTTTTACTGCTTTGCAAGGTGGGTCATCCTTACAGTTCTTGCGTTATCAAAAGGAATTTTAAAAATAGGGTGCCAAGTGTTGAGGCCAAGCGGAGGGAGGGCTGGGGGTGCCTCACCCTCTCCCTCCCCCAAGAAATCCCAGGCCCCCTTCACCCTCCCAACTGCCCAGGCCAGGCCTACCGCCGGCCGCCCCTCCCCCAGCCAGGTCATCCAGAGCCTGTCTGCAGTGAGGGTGGGGACCGCAGCCCCAGACATCACAGAAGCCCCCCCACCACAGGGCCATACTAATAGGTGACCCATTTATCTGGGGGCCAGTGCCCCCCACCCGGCTCCCCACACCACCCTCCCAGCCCATCCATCAATCCAGTAAACCAAACAGCAGGCAGAACAGGCCCGGCTTTTGAAGGTACATCTGCAAAAGCCTTTGAAGCCTCATCTCCGACCCCTCCCAGCACAGGGATAAAAGCGCAGGAGAATGCCTCACCTCTGGGCCAGCATTTTGCCTCCAGCTGTCTGCTGGGGAAGCTGGGCCAGGGGCCCGGGAGCCCTGGTTCGCAGCTCCAGCCCCCAGGTGTGAGAGGAGAGCTGTCTGGTGCAGAGTACCCCTGGGCTGGGTTCTGGGAGCTGCTCCTGACTTCCTGCTCCCCTGGCAGGGATGGCCCTACCTGCTCCAGCCTCGATCTGAAGCTGAAGACTGGGGTGCCACGGAGCAGCCCCCGAGCTCCGACACCTGAGCTCCGACACGGCGGCAGTCTCCTGGACAACATGCCCTCCGAGGGGCGGGTGACGCTGGTTAGACCATCCCATTCCCCAGCTCTTAGCTCCCTAGGGCTTCAACTTTGAATGAATGCATGCATGATGTCAGGATACAATCCCACCTAATCCTCACATCCACCCTGTAAAGTGGGCATCTTTGTCTCTGGGTTACAGATGAGTAAACTGAGGCTCAGAGAGCACTTCCGGGCGCCCGATTCTGACAGCCAAAAGTCTCCTAAGCAGGAGGGAAGTGTTAGCATCAGTGTCACGACCATGTGTGCCCAGAGCCCAGGACAGGGCTCTGCAGATGGTGAGATGAAGAAAGGAGTGAATGAGTGAACAAACGACTGGGCAGTAGCTGGGTACCTGCCCCCACCCCCAAACCCTCCGCCCAGTCCCCCACTCCAGACCCTCCCCCAGACCCGCCCCCCAGACCCTCCCGCAGACCATCCCCCGAGACCGTCCCTCAGACCTCACCCCCCAGACTTCCCCCCAGACCCTCCCCCCAGA
>NW_021703769.1:1386862-1409101 GCF_005190385.1 Monodon monoceros
TCCCCCCCCCCCCCCCCGCCCCCGGCCCCCCCAGGTCCCCCCCCAGATCTCACCCCCCCAGACCATCCCTGCAGATGCCCCTCCTCAGGCTGGGCGGTGCCCCCAGCTGCCCTTGCTCTTCCTTCCCCCTTCTGCTGCCCACTGCCCCAGAGGCAGAGAGGCTTTGCCTGCTGCTCCTGGAAGCTGCTGGCCTACCCAGTGGTGCCCATGCCTGAGCCCTGGCCAGCTGCGGCTCTCCCGATGGCCCCTCAGACGCGGCACAGCGGGAGGGGTGCCCCAGACCTCACAGGGCGTTTTCCTGGACTTTCATGTCCAAAGAGCTGATCCAGCCTTCCCAGGCAGGGCCTTGGCGGCGGCCGGTCAAGTGAACAGGGAAACCGAGGCCTGAACCAGGGTCCCCCAAGCTGCCGGCCTTGGGAAGGGACCACATGACCCCTCCCTGACCTCGTGGACCCCGCCACCCGACGGGCACTCTCCAGCCACTCAGCTTCGCCCGCCTGTTCCCACCCTACGTCCCCCTTCAGCCCTCTCCTCCCTCGGGTCTCAGCGGAAGCCTCCTGCACTGCACCCGATCTCGGGGCGCCCTCACCCTGTCACAAACAGGTCTTTGCTTCCTTTTCCCCGCGGCACCGGCACCAGCTCCAGCTCACGTGACCAGGGCGATCATGTATCACCAGGGCCCACACTCAGTGGGGCTCTGGAAAGAGGCGCCTCCCTCCTGTCACAGCCTGCAGACAGCGGTGCTCTGTGAACAGCCAGATGGGACCTAAGGCTGCTGTGTCTTCCCAGCTCACCTGCACCAGGCCGGCCCCACCGTTCCCACCCCGTGTGGCCTGTATTAACACAGGAACGAATGTCACGTGTTCAGTGCCCGCACACGTCTGGGGCGGAGGGGGTGAGCCTGAATGAAGCTGTGCCCCCCCATCTCCCCTGCCCCCGGGGATCACTGGTCCCTGCACAGTGGCGGCAGCAAGGGCAGAAGGTGTCACCTGGGAGTGTAAGGCTGATGTGGCCGTTGGCCTGGCTGGACGGTGAAGCCTTATTATCTTCGGGGCTGGGTGTGGGGCAGGTGTAGGGCTGGGAGAACAGCCAGCCCACCTGCCCCAGCAGGGCTTCTCAGGGGGCACGCACTGGGGCCCTGTGTGTTCTCCCCCACGCCCGCAGACTCTGGGCCCTGACAGGTCCTCAGGTCAAGGCCACTTCCCCAGAACCGCAAGGCCCGTAGCTGCAGTGCATGAGCTCCTGGTCTCCCAGGGGCAGCGGGGACCGTCCCAGACTCCTGGATCAGCCCCATGCCCGCTGCCCCCTTCCCGGGCTCACAGGCTGCCAGGGCCTCTGCGGCTCCCTGTGGGCTACGCCCCGTCCATGGGGGACACCGTCATCATCTCCATCTTCAAGGCTGGGATGGGCCACACGGGAAGGGGTGGGAGTGAATCCTGACTGCGCAGCCCAACCCTCCCCTGAGATTGAGGCTCCCCGAGCCCCCCACTATGTGGCCAGAAGAAGACAGACATGCTTCTTCCCCTCAGGGCTGCAGCATCCTGGGGGAGCAGGGCCTGTCACTTCTGACCTGCAGACAGGGTGCCTGGTGGTGGGAGGCATAGAGGGGCTCGTCCTGGCAAGGCATCCAGGAGGGGCTCACCTGGGCATCTGAGCCAGGCTGTAGCACTAGGAACCTTATCAACAAAAGAGCAACGTTAATGGCGCACCAACTGCATACCTGACCTGTGTGAGTGCTGGCTCTGGCCAGGTCTCCATCTGGGGCTTCAGGCTAGGAGGGACTGAGCCCTGAAGGGAGGTATGGATACCCAGAGGGGACAGGTGGTCTGATGGGACCAGCAGAGCTTCCCAATGTCACAGCCAGACGCCATTTCCAGACTCTCTTAGAAACAAGCACACCCACTGTCTCACCCACTTCAGAGGGTCTCAGACCCTCCGCCCCTACCTTGCAGCCCATCATGGGCCCCAGGCCAGGAGCCCCCAGGCCAGACATGAACACACAGAGGCAGGGGGAGAGTTTGAGAAAGAAGCTTGTGGGGGGCTGTACGAGGCAGGGGGGTGCAGCCTGGGACCCCACCCAGGGGAGGCCCGCCCCCCAGGGCCTGACTCCCCATGTGCACAGAGGGGCTACATCGTGGTGGGAAGGCTGAGGTGCCGCTCTCAGACAAACCTGGGTTCAAGTCCTTCAGCAGGTGATGTCCTGGGCTGGGCACCTCACCTCCCTGGCCTCAGTTTCCCCCCGAGAAGAGAGAGCAAAGGTGCTGCTACAGGAAAGCCCTTGGCCTCTGGCCCACATTCAAGGACAGCTGTTGTGATTCCAGCTGGACGGGAGGAATAGGGGGCCCCGGCTGCAAAGCAGGAAGACACCTATTTGTCCTCCAGTGCAAACAGGTCGGCCAGAGGGAGGGGACAGGACCCCCTCAGGGATGTCAGGTCCAGCTGCTCGCTTCCCCAGGACAGGGTGGGAGCAGTGGCCTCTCCGCAGCCCAGCGGCCGCGTCAGAACCCAGACAAGGCCCGAAAGAAATCAGGGCACACAGCAAATGAGGCCAGAGCCCAAGGCCGGTGTCCTGCCCCAAGGCCAGGCTGGGGCTGGGGCTGACCAGCAGGCAGCACAGAAGCCGAGGGCTGGAGCTGCTGGGCAGAGCGTGGGCAATGGATGGTCACACCCGGCCCCCGGCCCTAGAGAGCATTTCAGCTTTTTAAAAACCAACTTTATTCTTACAAAACTAAACATGCTCTTACCATACCATCTAGCAATCATGCTCCTTCACGCTTACCCAAAGGATTTGAAAATGATGTCCACACCAAAACCTGCACGTGGATGTTTATAACTGCTTTATTCATAACTGCCACAACCTGGTTGCAATCAAGATGTCCTTCAGCAGGTGAACGGATAAGTAAACTGTGATACACCCAGACAGTGGAGTATTGAATAATATTCAACTGAATAGCACTGGAAAGAAATGAGCTATCAAGCCATGGAAAGACGTAGAGGAAATGTAAATGCATTTTACTAAGTGAAAGGAGCCAATGTGAAAAGGCTACAGGCTGCGTGATTCCACTCTATGTCATTCTGGAAAAGGCAGAACTGTGGAGGCAGTAAAAAGAGCAGGGGTTGCCAGGGGTGAATGGGGAGGGAGGGATGAACGGGTGAAGCACAGAGGACATTTAGGACAGTGAAACTACTCCGTATGATACTGTAAAGCTGGATACATGCCATTATACATTTGTCCAAACCCGTAGAATGTACGTCACCAAGAGTGAGCCCTGATGTAAACTGTGGACCCTGAGCGGTGATGAGGTGTCAGTGTAGGTTCACCGGTTGTAACAAATGCACCATCTGGTGGGGGCTGTGGATAATGGGGGAGGCTGTGTATGTGTGTGTGTAGGGGGCATACGGAAAATCACTGTGTCTCCTTCTCATTTTGCTGTGAACCTAAAGCTACTCTAAAAAATAAAGTGTATTCATTCTAAAAAAACTTTATTGGGGTATCATTTGCATAAAACATAAAACACACTTTTTAAGTGTAAGTTGATGAGTTTTGCCAAACAGGCACTCCCTTGTGATAAGCACCACCACAATAAGGTATAGAACTAGCCGTCAGAACTGGGAAGTTTCTGCTGCCCTCTGTGCACTCCGACCCTGGACCCTGGCAGCCTCCCACCGCCCCTGGCTGTTCCCTCCTGGGCTCTTGTCAGCGGAGTCAGGCGGCGTCCCCCTGCTGAGCAGCGCCCTGCCCCGGCGGCGGGACGCCTGACATTCACCGCATCGCTGGTGTGTCAGAGGTGTTCTCCCAAGCCACAGTGTGGATGGCCCGAGGATCGCTCATCCACGCGCCCATTGAGACACAGTTGCATAGTTATGGACACGGCGCCGTGAGCACCTCAGGTCCCTGGGTTGTGGGGTAGCTGTGAGCTTGTCTTTAGGAGACCAGAGCTTTTGCTCAACTACTAACATGGTCCGGGCGGAGCCCCTGCCCCATCCACTGACCAACACGGTGAGCACCTCCTGGGGGGGTCCCTGGCCCAGCCGCCATCATGAAGCCGATGGCTTCATTTTCATGAGGCCATGGCTCAGGGAGTTGGGGTAACTGGCCCAAGGTGGCCCAGCTCTCAAGGGGCAGAGTCAGGATTCAAACCTGGCTGAGGTGGGGGCAGGGGAACAGGGCTCAGTTAGGCTGACCCTGGCTGGCCTGAGGGTTGGCCCTGCCCCTGCCTCTGCCCTCCCCGTGGGGACACCCAGACACACACACACGCAAAGCGACACAGCCCACACTCACGTCCACAGCCCCTACCTTGCCCGTGGTATACCAGCCACACGACAGGAACACACCAAACACATGAACACACAAGCCAAGGGGTAAGCGCACACATGCACACGGGCCCCACGGGCGCAAACACCCCTCAGCATGCAGACACCTCTCCCGAGGGCCCAACCAGGAGGCATCGGCAAAGCTCCAGGGCCCAGCTGGAGCCTGCGGGGTGCCCGGCTGACCGCTGCTCCCCTGAGAGCCCAGGGCCGGCCAGCAGTGACCAGCAGAGGACTCACCAGGGAGCAGGAAGTACCTCTGGGACCTCACCAGGGCACTGGCCTGGAGCCTGGGTCCTCCCCCACTGAGCCCTGAGCACTCCCTGGGGTTCCCTCGGGCGCCCTTGGGGGAGGGCTTCTGCGCAGAGCTGGAGTTGGGGGGGAGGGGAGCACAGGGTGGGGGCTGGCGGAGGGAGCAGGGGAGTGGGGGAGGGCTGTGGGCGAGCTGGGGAGGGGCGGTCAGCGGCTGCAGCCTTCGGAGCACAGTGTCGCAGAGCGGAGGACCGGCTCCTCCTGCGCTCACCGCCCCACAGGGCACCCCAGGCTGCCCTGAGACCCAGAGGTGCCCGCCCGCCTGGGCCACCTGCCTGCTCTCCTCTGGGGTGGGAGTGTGGAGCGGGCAGTGCCCAGCAGGGGTCTCCAACCTGGCAGGGCCACTGCCAACCCCACTCCTGGATGTCCATCTACAGAGCTCTGATAGGGACAGGCCTGCCGTCATTATCCCCAGTTTACAGACAAGGAAACTGAGGCCAGAAAGGTCAGCCTGCGGGAGCCAGGGGGAGAGGCAGGAGGCACCGCTGCCGCCCGCCTCTGCCCCAAGGTGACGACTGCTCCCTCCTGCCCGCTCTGCCTGCCCCCGCTGCCCTGCCCCTCGCGTCCGTGTCCAGGCCCTGGATTCTCCTTGCTGCCCGGCCCACTCCGGCCAGAGGCACGGGCCAGGCGGTAATTATGGGGGAACAATCCCATCTCTATGAGGGTTCAGACCCAACCCGTTTTGCCACTTTCTGTGCGACGGCAGAACCCGTTGGGCGGCTTTGGGCAGTCTCTGCCTCTTTTCTGCTCCTGGCTGGGGGAATCGAAAACCTGTCAGGCGGGTTTGGCCAAAATTATGTCTTGTTCTCAAGCAAGTTCACAGCGCTGGCTTCTATCTCTCGGGCAGGACATTCCGGATCGGAGCAGAAGTCCACGGAGGTTGATGCGGACGGGGGGCCCTGTGAGTACCTTCAGCAGTCGGGGGCAAGGGAAGGGGGCGCATGAGCTGGGGTCACTGTCGGGGTGCATGCCACGAAGGCGGAGGCCCAGCCCCTGCTTGCCGGGCAGGAGGTGGGCCCGGCAGCGGAGCTGGCCGAGGGGACACAGCCACCTGCTCCGGGGCACCTGGTCCAGGGGACCGAGTGGGGGCAGGGACATCAGTGGGTTTCCTGGGCAGAGGGGCTGGGTGAGCCAAGGCAGGGCTGGGGGCACCAGCAAGGGGCCGGTGGCCTGCCACTTCATCCGGGACCTGCCCCACTGCCTAGACCCTCCCGGGTCAGAAAGGGTGCAGCCGAGGAGTGAGGGGTGGTGCGTGGTGCAGCCAGCCCCAGCTCAGAGCCGGGCACGGTGGGACACTGGCTGCCCTCAGCCTGCTGTCCCCTGGGGGCCTCGGGTCCGGCTCAGCTGCCCCAGCCAGGCCTCTGGGAGGCAGCCCACGAAGGCACCGCAGCCGTGGGGCCGGCCCATCCTTTTTTTTTTTTTTTAATATTTATTTATTTACTTACTTGGTTGCACCAGGACTTAGTTGTGGCATGCGAACTCTTCGTTGCAGCACGTGGGATCTAGTTCCCCGACCAGGGGTCAGACTTGGGCGTCCTGCACTGGGAGCGCAGAGTCTTAACCACTGGACCGCCAGGGAAGTCCCCCAGCCCATCCTCGAGGAGTCGGGTTGCAGGGCCCGCTGTTACCTGAGCCACCCAGCCTGCCTTGCGCCTCTGTGCGTGTGCGCACACGTGCAGGCAGCAGTGCTGTGTGTGCAGCGGGGGAGGCGGCTGAGGGCAGCGCCCACGTGCTTGGCGTTTCTCGGGTGCGCGCATGCGTGTTGGGATACTGTGTCTGTATGTGTGGGTGTGGGCGTCACACATGTGTGCACGTGTGTCATGGGTCTACGCGTCTGGCAGTGTCAGAAACCATCCCGGCAGTGGCACCTCTGTGGACTCAACCTGCCATCTGAACTTGCCCAGGAGGCCGCCAGGGGGATGCACTGGCCATGTCCCTTGCAAGCTGGTGACTGTGGACAGGTGACATCACTCCGAGCTGCAGATTCCTCATGTGGAAGGTGGGGACTGCCGGGGCCACCCCCTGGGCAACATGAGCCCAGTGACACTGCACGTGACACTCCTGCCGGGCGCCGGGACGTGGGGGCTGGCAGGCGGGCCCCTGACCACCTGTGGTCGATGGGCACTGGATGCCCACCACATCGATGAGACCCGGCAGCCCGAGGTGGTGGTGCAGACTCCCTCCAGCCTCCAGGAGCTGGGCCAGGACACCCCACCGTCTGTTTTGTGGCCCAAGACACTGAGGCACAGCCGGGACAGTGACTTGGCTAAAGCTGCCAGGGAAGGGGCTTCGCCCATCACCACTGAGGCCACACACAGACACCAGAGCCTCTTACCTGCTTCGAACCTCAGTGCCTGAATCTGTAGAATGGGACAGTCAGAGCCTTCTCAGAAGGCCGGGCGAGCTCCAATCACACGTGTGGGCCGAGCCTGGGCACACAGCAGGTGCTCCATAAATGCTCGTGCCAAGAACATTCAAAGGGCTTGGACGGTGTGCCTGGCCCTGCATGGTCCCTTGGTGACAGGCAGGCTGAGTGTCCCTGGGATCACTCCGCTTCTTCAGAGGAGCTCTGGGACGTTGCAGGGCCCCTGCAGTAGACGCCACACAGCGCGTAGGGCCCCGGCCCAGTGCTTGGCTGACTGGACGCTCCGGAAACCGAGGCCCCCGCTATCGTTACTGCTGTGTCATTGTCCTTGTGCTATGGGAAGGTGGGTGGGCAGATGAGTGGCAGAGAAGGAGTATAACCGGGGGCTGGGTGCTTCTGCACCCGAGGGACCTGCTGGAGAAGAGGCTCCAACAAGGGAAGGCGGCCAGGCAGTGAGGAGTCTGGGGCCCTGGCGGACCCAGGAGCAAAGCAAGAGCCTCACCGCCGTGGGCCAGGGCCACAGCTGGCGCTTCGGTGGCCTCCTCTGTGCAGGGGGTCCAGGGGGCACCTCCCCCAGACACGGCCACCAAGATCCAGTGGACCCTGTGAGTGTCTGCTCGGTGAGCGAGTGTGCGCCATCACTGCTGGACTCTGAGACCTCTGCCCTGAACTCAGGGTCAGGGGGCGTTCTTGTCCTCCTGCAAAGGGCGTTTGTGGCAATGGCACTTGAACTTGTCCAAGGGAGAAGGGGCTCCTGTAAGCTGCACCTCTGGACTCCTGGGGCCGCCTGTGGGGGAGGTCCTGGCGGGGGCACTGCACGCGGTGGACGCAGGGTCTCCACCCGCAGTTAACTGAGCACCTGCCAGTGCTGAGTACGCGCCACCCGGACGTGTCGCCTGGACACACGTTACTTGGTGGAGCCTAACAGCAACCTGATATGGGGGTGGAATTACCCCCCAGATGAGGAAACTGAGGCTCAGAGAGGTAAAGCGCTTGTCCCGGTCACGCAGAGGGTGAAGGCAGGACAGGGGCCTGTGGGCTTGGAGGTCCTCTGCCTTGTGTGAGTGGCAGGTGGGCAGGGTCACTGGCGCAGCTGACCCCCAGCCCTTCCTTCCCACCTGCTCCTTCCGGGGCTCCTCCCAGCCTGAGCATCCCGAGTGGGAGGGGCTGGGATCCCCGCAGGACCCTGGGGAGCAGCTCTCAGGCCTCTGCCCCCAGGCCCACCCCCACCCCAGCCAGCAACTCAGGCCACCCTCCCCTGTACGCAGGCCCCCCGGCCCAGAGGCAGCAGCCCGGAGCCCTACCCCACAGGCCTGCCCCCTCATCCTAGCACCACTGCAGCCCCACCCCAGGCCTGGGGGAGAGCCCTCCTGCCTGGAGTTCCCTGAACCCCCAGCGCCCCACCCGGCAGCTCTGCACACCTGGCAAACACAACGCAGCCACCGGGGAGGGCTGGGCCCCCAAGCCCTGGCAGGAGACCCTGTGCACTTCTACAGTGGGGATTCTTCCTACTCACAGCCACCACATCCACCTCGGGTGGGGGCCCGCCTCCCTCCTCCTCCTGCCGCTTCCTTGGACCCTCCCTGCACCGAGGGTGAGGCTGGGACAGGGGCTGCCCCAGGAGACTGTCTACTTCACAGGCCAAACGCCCTTCTGTCACCTGCCTGCCCAGGGAAGTCACACCACCCCCATGGCACTGTCACCAGGGCCTGGATGGCCCTGGTCCTCCCTGGGAAATGCGGGGCTCCCAGCAGGATGCATCCCTTCCAGCTGTGCCCCCAGCCGCTTGCGCATCCTGCCCAGGACCCACGTCCATGCTGCTTCCCTGCCCACCATGCAGGAGGGTGTCTCCCCCTGCCCATCAGAGACCCCGAGAGGGGCAGCCGGGCGGGACCCTGGGTGGCTTGTGATGGTTTGGATACAGAGAGGAGCCAGGGTGTGGGGGACAGAGGGTGCCCTGGGCCGTTACCAACAGGGTCTCCACACCACACTGAACGGTGCTGGTCTCTCACTCAGACTTGGTGTCCACAGAGCCTCTCCCAGCCCCAGGGGCACTGCAGGCTCCCTGGGGCGTCTCCTTTACGAGCATTGGCCCAGCCCACATGCGGCAGCAGGCAGCAGGCTCCGGCTCTGATGCGGAAGAACCGCCTGACAGACGGGTCTGGGTGGAATTTCAGGCGCAGTGGCTCGGCCCCTCCCTGGCCAACCTCCCCCAGCCCGCAGGGAGCCCGAGCCCACGGCGGGAGGGGGCCGGGGGGGGGTGCCTCACAGTCTTATCTCCCAGAAGCCCCACCGCAAAATAAAGAAGTGCAGAGCCAGCAGAGCAGGGCCACCTGGAGTGCGTACCTGGTCCAAGACAGTGAGGGCACATCCTCAGCGCCAGAGTGAATTCAAGCCCCGACCCCCGCTTCCCACTGGGTGGCCAGGGAGCATGACTTGATCTCTCTGGGCCTCAGTTTCCCCATCTGGAAAGTGGGCTCCTCGCAATGTCATCAGGGTTAGATGGGTTCAGGAAGTGGGGCCGGGGTTATCAGGTACACCCCGCTCGAGCCCTGGTCTCCCCCAGCCTCTGCAATTCAGCATCTTTTCCCCTAACCTGCCAGGACATCCCTCTGGCTCCCGGCCTCGAGGAGGGGGACCCTCCCAAGCCCCCCTTGTTCCCAGAGCCCTCACCCACCCGACACAGAGCTGTCATGCGACGCCCCCACTCCCCTGGCGCCAGGCAGGTCTACAGTGAGTTTGGGGAGCCCCACCTTCCCACCGCTCACCCCCCCAGCACACCCCATTTGGCCCTTCCCGCCAGCTCCCGTGGCCAGCACAGGACGCAGGACTGCGCTCTGTCCTCTTGCTGGTCCCAGCCTCGAGGCTTCCCCGGTACTCTGACCTTGACCTGGGGTTCGAGGACCCAGTTGAAAGCCAGGCTCCACTGTCCAGTCTCCCCTCAGGCAGCTCGCCCTGGCCCCTGGCTTCTCGTGGGATCACAGGGCCTGCTCGCCTCAGTTACTGATCCCACCACCCCAGGGTGCCCGCCACCCCAACTTCTGAGAGCCCAGAGCAGTTGTGCCTCTTCCGCACTCCCGGTGAGTGATTCCCACAGCGGGCACCCCGACTCTGCGGTGTGGGAACCGTAATGGCATGGGACATCCCCGCTCCTGCCACCGCAGGACACTCGCCAGCAGGCATTTGAGGGTCTCCAGTTTGGAGACTGTTGCTGCAAACTTTGAAATGCAAGCGAGACCACACCCCTCCTTCAGTGTGCCCGGGGAGGGGGGGGGCGGAATCAGGCATGGCCTCCCGCAGGGAGCTTTGAGCAGAGGTCCCCAGGGCTTGCGCAGAGACTGCCTCCTGGGGAGAGGCCTGGAAGCTGGGGTGGCCAATGCAGAGCCGGCAGTGCACCAGCAGTGGGGTGGTGGCTTGGGCCAGGCGGGCGCCATGAAAGAAAGAAAGGTGAGGTTCTGGGGCAGGTTCCGGGAGTCTACAGAAGGCAAACCGAGAACCGCTGCTGACAGATCAGGGTAGGGAGCCGGCAGATGAGTCGGGAGTGCCAGGACCCCAGACGCTCATTTTCAGGGTCAGCTGACCCCCAGGGCTCCTCAGGCTAAGTTCAAGGAGGGAACAGAGGGGTCGCTGATGGCGGGGGTCTTTGCTGGTGGCACCTGCGCTGACCTGGCTCTGTGAGCTGTGCGTCTGACTCCCAGCTCTGTGACAGATGGTGACACAGAGCTGGACAGTGGCGGCCAATGGTGGCCTCGGTACCCACCACCAGAGGTCTGCCACAAGGACTGAGGGGCTCTCGCCTGGTGGAGGGTGGCGCCTGGCACCATGGTGAGGAAGCTGTTGCTGGGCTGAGCCCCGGCCTCACACCCAGCTCCGAGGAGCTGGACCCCATGGGACCCTGCAGGATACTCACCAGTGCCCCCTAGACAGGCACCGTGGCCACTGCCCGAAGGAAGAAAGCGCGGCTCAGAGGGGCCAGGGCTCACGGTGGTCACACTGTCCAGCTCCCAGCTTAGGCTCGCAACCCCACACTCTTAATTTTTAGCAAACACTTCATGGAGGTGAAACACAGGCAGGAAAAAGGGCCCAGGCCACAAGGGGCGGCTGGGTAGAGTTCCACCTATGCACAGTCACCAGCTCCTGCAGGGGAAACAACCAGCCGGCCCCCAGAGCCCCCGCCATGGCCCCACGGGGCCATCCATGCCACTGCGGGCACCTGGACCCCACCGAGTGGGCTCTCCCATTGGATGAACGCGCCCTGGCTGACTGATCCGCTGGCTGCGGGCAGGCATGGGCATCTCCGGTCTGGGGCCTCGTCAACACGCGTCGCAGGCACCGTCGTGGCCCCAGCACCAAGCGGGAGCTGGCGTCTTCAGGCACCTGCTTTGCTGTGAGGACTGGATTAGGGAGTTGAGATTAAGCGAGAATGTCCCATCCCTCTATGTGCCCCTCAGGTATGGACATGGCCCAGTGGGTGGTCACAAGACAAGACTCCCACACCCCCTGGGACCGGCACCCACCTCCTCTCCAGGCTACTGCTGGACCCTACATCCCACAGGCCCTTCCTAAGCTAATGTGACCGTCTCCGCACTTTCTGCTCCATAGGCTGGAAATGGAGGGGCAGTAGAGCCCAAGGGGCCACTCCTACACCTGGAGCACAGAGGGGCCTGGGCCAGGGCCAGGGCCACGGGAAGCCATGGAGAGCTTCATGGAGTCGCTAAACCGGCTGAAGGACGTCCATGAGAATGAGATCACGGGTGAGCGTCTCGGGATGGACAAACCCTCACCCGGACAGCAGTCTAAGGGCCAAAGCCAGGCCGGGGGGCTCCCACACAGCGCCTCCAAATCTCGCCAAACCTGGGGACCTTGCCTTCCAGGCCCAGAAGGGGAGCCCTGACCCAGAGCCCAGAGCTGCAAGCGGTCAGGAGCCCAGCCTCAGACCAGCCCCTCCGATCGCAGCCCTGGAGGGGTGGTCCCTGAATGGTCAGCTAGCATCAGAGCAAAAATCAAAAGCCAGCCTGGTCACAGACCCCGAGAAGCTCTGGCCAAGACCGGCCCCTTTCCCAAGGTGGGGACCTCAGTGTCCTCCAAAAGCGAGGTCACCTACTTCCCTACTAGCAATGGGATCTCAAGGCTCCAGAGGCCTGTCTAGAGCTTTCCAGGGCGCTGAGCTGAAATCCCTCTGCTCCCCTCCAGGACACCCAGGCTGAGGTCTGCCCAGTCCGATGCCGGCAACAGGGCTGCAGCCACACCCTCCCTTCACTCCAGTGCCCGGGCCACACCCTCCCGAGACCTTTGTGAGAGCGCTCACACCCTGAAGCCCGAGAGGGCCTGGGTCACCTCCCCCAGAGACCCAGAGGGGCAGGGGCTGCTTGGGCTAGCCTAGGGCCCAAGCCAGACCACAATGAGGTGGGGAAGAGGGGGTCTGCTGGGGTCTCCCCCAAGGGCCCATTTTATTTCAACTCTGGCAGCACCCAAAAAACATTCCTCTTGGGACCTGGCCAGGTAGCTGGTCACTCCCAGCATCAGGGTCCCTCCCCATCTCCAGACAGACACCAGAGCCAGAGACCCCAGGGAGGGGAGAGGCTGGGCCCGGACCGGGACCCAGGCAGCCAGGAGAGGGGGCGGAAGCTGTCAGCAGGTGCAGACTGGGAGCCCGCCCAGGGGGCGACCTCAGGGAGTCAGTGAGGGGACCCAGGCGGCAGGCGTCTGGAGAGGGCCCTGCCAGACAACCGGGGACAGGAAACGCCCCAGCTCTGCTGCAGGGGTGGCAGCACGGCTGGGCCTGACCCTCTGCTCCTTTCCTCGCTCCTCCAGGCCTGCAGAACAAGCTTCTGGAACTGAACTCAGAGAGGTGCCGGTGAGTGAGGACAGGCCCTGGGCCAGCAGATGGGAAGGGGAGCGGCTCCCCAGCCGCTCACGGGCACGCCCGCAGCCCCAGGGCCCTGGAACTACCACCAGCTGTGATGCAGAAGCAGACACTGAGGCTCAGCTTGGGGGTTGGGGGAGTCTCTGGTCCAAGGTCCAAGCCCCTCCCCCAGTGAACAGGGACCCTCCAGGGGGCTGGGCAAGCCGCGTCCATGCAGGGCGCCTCCGGGACCAATCATTATCAACAGGAGGACTCGTCGTGAGTCTGGGAGACCCGCGGGCCGGCTCCCCAGGTCCCCATTGCACAGATGAGGCTGCAGGTGGCACCATGGATGAGACAGGGTCCCCAGGGAGGCCGCGAACACTCTCGCTTGGGCGTGCTGGCATTGCCCTTGCGAGGCCCCACTTCTCAAGGCAGTCCCAGGCCAGGGAGAGGCTGGCGGGGCAGCGCGGGGCCCCAGCAGAGCAACATGCGCACCGCGGCCCGTCCCCCCCCTCCCCCCGCAGGGACGCCCAGAGGGCGGAGGAGCTCTGTGCCAAGAACCGTCAGCTCAGGGAGCAGCAGAGGGTGCTGAAGGAGAACCTACGGGCGCTGGAGAACAGGTGGGGGCACCTGACACCACGCTCACGATGGGGGCAGGGCGCACAGGGAAGCCGAGGAGGGCTCTGCGGAGAACGAGTTTGGGAAGCTCCGGCATAAACTAAACCACCGCAGGACGTCTCAGAGCCTTAAGTAAATTGCATTTTCAAGGTTCCTTCCCAAACTCAAGGGCACATGGAGCGCTTAGCCCCCGGGGTAGGGGTGAGGCGGGGCTTCCACGGAACACACTTCGGGAAAGGCAGGGCTCGTCCAGGGAGGGGGGCAGTGCGGGTCCCAGGCTCCCTGCTCAGAGCGGCCTCTCGCCTCCTCACCCCCGCAGGCTGCGGGCCGGCCTGTGCGACCGCTGCATGGTCACCCAGGAGCTGGCCAGGAAGAAGCAGCAGGAGTTCGAGAGCTCCCTGCTCCAGAGCCTGCAGCATGTCTTCCTACTCAGTGAGCCCAGCCACGGAGTCCCTCCCGTGGGGGCCGGCGATCCCCCAGGGCCCGCCCAGCCCGACGAGGGGTCTCGGGGAAAGG
The DNA here is from genome assembly GCF_005190385.1 of Monodon monoceros. Lineage (NCBI taxonomy): Eukaryota > Metazoa > Chordata > Mammalia > Artiodactyla > Monodontidae > Monodon > Monodon monoceros. The sequence goes on from NW_021703769.1 coordinate 1,400,833, forward strand.
GGAAGATGCGATCTGGCCCACGCCATCGGTGGGGCGGGATACCCACACCCCAACTCACAGACAAATGGTGCAAAGCCCCCCGCTGGCGCCCACATGCCCCCCACTGGTCAGTTACCCAGGCAGGGGGCGTCCCTGCCCTCTCGGGGCCTCAGCTCCCACCTTCCCATGATGAGGAGGGCCCTGCGGAGCCGTGAGGTCTCATAGGGTCTGCCGATGACGACACGCCCCTTCCTCTCGGCGCGAGGGCGGGGTGGGGGGTGTCCCTGGGGGCTGTGGGGCCCCACCCCGCCCTGCTTCCCCTCCCCCAGTCCCTCCTAATCGGAGCCTTCTGCAGCGGCCGAGCTGACCCGGCTGCAGGAGGAGAACGACGCCTTGAAGGAGGAGGTGAAGCAGCTCCGGGGCCCAGGGTGAGTGGGGGGGGCACCAGGGCCCAGCAACCCTCACCCCGCACACCTCAGCCACAGCAGGCGCCCAGCACGTCCACGGGCCCCAGGCACGCGGCGCAGAGGGGAGGGGCTCCCGCAGGCCAGCTCCCCAGAGCAGATGCGACCTCCCCTGGTCTGCAAGCACAGGTCCTAGAAGCGGAGCTGGGCCCCAGCACCCACGGCAGCTCTGATGCCTGGGCTCCACGGGGACATCGGTGTGAGCCGACGATGGTGGTCTTTCCTGGTCACCTGGGTCCCCAGGAGGGCGTCCTGGCCTTTCTGATCGCCTCTGGGACACTGCCCTCCCTTACCCACCCTGTCCTTGCCTCCCCTCTCGAGACAGGGCCAAGCCCCAGTTCAGGGAGGGTGCCCCAGGACCCCTGTCACCCCTGCTGCTCCCCTCCCTGGGCACCCGGAAGGCCGTCACTGAGAAGCCACTGGAAGGCCATGAGGAGGTGGAGGACGGCCACGCAGGTGCGGGTCCACGGGGAGGAGGGGCTGCTGGGGGGCAGGGGAGGCCAGGAGACTGGAGCCCCAGGACCGGGGAGCCCTCTGCACTGAGCTGGCCCCTCTGAGCACCTCCCAACCATCCCACCCTCTGCTTCTCCTCCCACAGAAAGGCCGGTGGGGTACGGGACGTCTCCAGTAGCCAAAATCTCCCCAGGTGCCAACCTGCCTGAGCCCCGGGCCCCGGACACGGTGAGGGAGAGGGACTCAGAGCCCACTCCTTCCTCTCCCCGGGCAGCGCGAGGCAGGAGGCTGGCAGCCGCCAGCCGCCAGCCCTGCTATGTGCCACGCACATGGCCCGTGCCAAGCAGGGACCCCTGAGCTCCTTGTGACATGGGTGGAGGCGAGGCTCAGAGCGGGTGGGTGACCTGCCCAAAGTCGCACAGAGAAAAGGGCAGAGGGCAGCAGCCAACCGCCCCCAGGCTGACCCAGCTACCCCGTGCAGAGCCCCCAGCACATCTCCAACCAGCTACACGGGACCATCGCCGTGGTGCGGCCAGGGTCCCGGGCCTGCTCCGCCAACCGGGGCTCCGTCAACGGGACGTCCCCACTGCCGCCCCCCAGGAGCAGCCCCCCAAGCCCGTCTGGAGAGCACAGCCTCCCTCTGGACAGGTGAGGCCCAGCCCACCGCCGCCACCGGGAGCAGCCTCAGTCGGGTACCCAGTCTCCTACTCTGGTCCCACCTTTGGGGAAGGGGCCAGTAGCCCAGGGGAACCCCTCCCATTATCCCTCCAGGAGCCCCACCCTTCCCTGGCTTGGCCTTCCCAGCTACCCTGCCCGTAGCACAGTTCCCACGTGGCCATCTCCTGAATGGCCAGGGTGGGACAGGGGGACATGGGGGTTGGAGATGGGGACCGAGAGCCCCCACAGAAGAGCCCACGCAAAGGCTCTCACCATGGTCTGAGACCACTCTCAGCGTCTGAGAGGAGACTGGGGGCGGGGCTGCAGCGGGCCCACGGGTGGGCTGGGTGCTCCAGGGGAACCGGGCAGGCAGCCAACGCCCAGAAGAGGGAGAGGCCTTGGTGGCCAGGTCCCTCCTCAGAGCCCCCAGGCCCCAGGTCAACTCTGCCCAGGGGGCCCGGGAGTTCCCCTCCCAGCTACCCACCGTGTGACCTGGGCACTCGCCTCGCCTCCCCGGGCCCCCGGTCCTCCCTGTGAAACGGGGGTGACCGTGGGCCATGGTCAGCAGGCTCCTCCTCGCCCACAGCATCCTGCAGGCCTCTCTGCCCTCTGCCAAGCCCTGCGAGTCCCCGAAGAGCTCCCTCCAGGCTGACCGCCTCTGCCACCTGAACCGCCACCTGGCCCTGCCCCGTGGGAGCCCTCACAGCGGCCCCCAGGCCCCCGCCACAGCCCCCAGAGGCCCCCAGCCCCCGGGCTTCAAGGCCGGGGAGGCAGAGGCCTGGGAGGAGCCCGTGGGTCTGCTGGGCCTGCCAGGCACCCTGGCGGGCGTGCGGGACCCGCGGCTGGAGGGAGCGCTGCACCTGCTCCTGGCCCAGCAGCTGTGGGCGCGGGGGCGGGCGGGCGGTGCCGGGCTGAGGGGCCCACCGGTGCCGGGGAAGGCGCCACCCTCCCCGCCAGCCGGCCCCCACTCCGAGGGTCCCGGGGGCGGGGCAGCCTGGGCAGCCCTGCCCAGAGGGCAGCACCCACAGCCCGCAGGCCCAGGCAGTCCCGGGACAAAGGAGGCCTCGGCCACACAGGACTATGTCCCAGACAAGCCCCTGGACCTCTCGGAGTGGGGCCGGGGCCGGGACGGCGCCCCCAAGCCTGCCAGCCAGCCAGGATCACTCAGCCCCCCAGGTGCCCACACGCCCAGCCCCAAGCCACCCCAGGGAGTGGAGCCCTCTGCACAGTCTGGGGTCCAGGGGCTCGGCGACTGCACCAAGGGGGCCGAAGAGGCAGAGGCGGAAGAGCCTCCACCTTCCACGGTAAAGGGACCAAGCCCTGTTCCTGGCCTCCACGCGCCCCGCCCAGAGCACCCAGGAGCCCTGGGCTGCTCTCCTCCCTCTGTTCCACCAGCCGGTTCCCAGGCGGAGAGCCTGGCCGCCTGAGTCACACCACACGGGAGACGGCTGACCCTCCAGCCCCAGCCAGGGTCCCGCAGGCTGCGCCCAGAGCCGGGCGAGGGCAGGGAAGTTGCCTCATGTGAACTCAAGTCACTTACTTGCTTCCCCCCAGGAACCCTCACATTCTCTCCCAGGCCCCAGCCTGCCCCCTCCAAGTGGGCCAGGACATGAGGACAGAGGGGGGCCAGAACTGCCCCCCTGCCCGCAAAGGCCTGATGGAGATGGCCACCCGGGTGAGGGTGAGTACTGGTGTCTCGAGAACGCAGGAAGTGGTGCCGCAGCGGGGCGGGAGTTGCGGTGGTCAGCATCAGCTGGGGGCCCCGATCCCAGGACCTGGCTCAGCACCCGGGGCCTGACCAACCAAACCCTGGGTCTCGGACTTGCTTCCCCCCACCTACAGACCCAGAAAGCAGTTGGGGGCTCAGGGAGGGCATGTTTCTGACCACAGGCAATGAAAGGAGAGCATCTTAACAATTAGGGCTTCCGGGCAGGTAGGGAGTTCACCGTCACCCAGCAACCAAGCCAGGGGACACTCCAGCTGGTGGGGTCATTGTACGGGTGCTGGAGACACTGGGCCTGGATTCAACCCCAAGGCAGGTTCCTCGGTCCCTCTGTGCCTCAGTTTCCTCATCTGAAGAGTTGTTGCCACTGGTCCTAGTACGGCAGGTTAGAGGCCTGTGCTTCCGCTAGACTCCCAGGCCACCAGCCTGGCCTGACCCACACCCTGCGTCCTGCAGAGCTCAGCAAAGCCCAAGGACAGCGGCTGGAGTCGGATGAGCTAGACAAGCCAGACACCTCGGACAGCGAGGTGGGTGCCCGGCCACACAGTGGGGTGGGGTGGGGGCACCAGGGCTGCCCCAGGCTTCGGGGAGGGTCCTCAGCATGACCACACCCCCACCCCATCAGGTGGGCCTGAGCACCGAGGCAGGGGCCATGCAGAGCTTGCCAGCCGAGGGACCCAGGAGTTTCTGCGCCACGGAGCATGGGCGGGGCCCACAGAAGAGGAAGCGGGCCTCAGACCAGTGGAGCAAAGGTGGGCGGCCAGGGCTGGGCGGGGCGGCCACAGCACTGATGCCCCCACCCCACCTTTCTGGCTACTTGGAGCCCAGCAGCCAGCCCTGGAGCCTCTCCCGGAGCAGCCCTGTGACAGAGACCCGGGTCAGGCCTGCGTGAACCCTGACTGCACTTCTCCTCGCGGGCTGGCCCTTTCACCCCCAGCCTGCTTCCCTTTGGAAAGGGGGCGATACCAGGGCTATCGTGAGATTCCAGGGACACAGCTGAGGATGGTCGTATCGTCTTCGTTGTCACAGGGGAGAAGGGGCGTCCTGGGCCATGAGCAGCCCCCAGGCCTGGTGGTCCTGAACCCCTCCCCCTGTCCCAGTCCCACGGGATGGGGTGGGCACTCCTGGACCCTCTTGTGTGTTTGTTCCCTCTGGGGGTTCGGGGGCCGCTCACGTGCTCGCCAAGGGTGGTACCTGTGGGCTTCCCCCACCCCCCGCTCCAGCCTCGGGTATCAAGACATCCTCCCACTTCCTGCTCCGGCCACAGTGGCAGCTCAGGCCAGGCCTCTGGGCGCCCACGAGAGCCTTAGAACGCCTGAGCTAGCTGATACTGCATGCCGCCTGGTGTTTGTCCAAGCAGGCCTGCGTCGCAGGCTGGGCTGTGGCCGCCACAATGCGCCATTGTTGCCGGGAAGGTGACCGCAGCCTGTGTTTGCCGGGTGAGCGGTGGAGGAGGCCAGCACGCCTGTGTGATCTCGTGGCACATCCCACTGGGCATTTTTGGAAGCTGTCCTGGTGGGCGTGGTCCGAAGGGGTGCACCGTGTCCGCCCCCACCCTCCACACTGAGTCAAGCCCACTCCCACCTTCACCCACCCACCCGGGCCAGGGCAGGGCCTCCCCAGCAGGCACTCACGCCCCCCAACACCCACAGGGCTGATCAGTGAGGACAGGACCCTTGCCCAGCTTGTGCCACATGGCTCAGCGCCAGGGGCAGCGCCCTTGTATCTTGTGCGCATGGAGCAGTTCAAGACAGCGTCCAGTCGTTACTGCCTTTGGGCCTCATGACCCAGCCCAGTGATGAATCATCACTGTTTCACAGATGGGGAAACTGAGGCTCAGAGATGGGGTAACTTGCCCAGGGTTACAGAGCTGGTACATGGGGTCAGGATTCCAACCTGATCTGTCTGACCTAGAACCTAGAGTTGGTTCTGCATCAGAGACGGGCCTGAAGCCCAGCATCTCGGCATGTCCCACCTGTAAGGGTCTCAAGAACCAGATGCCCGTTCCCTGTGGCCGCAGAGGCAGGCCCATGGAAGCACCTAGCCCATGTCTTGGGGATTCTGAGAGAATTTTCCCGTGAGCTCGGCTTATCCAGAATGTCCCAGACCCTCTGCAAGGTGGCAAGGGAGGCATTGGGGCCAGGCTGATTCTAGGATCACACCTGGGGAGAGGGTCTGTGCTTCCACCAAATTCCCAAGGCTCACCCTCCAATCGGGCCACCCTGCCCTGGTGTCCGTTGCTGTTGCAAACAAGTGTGGGCTCTTGAGTTCCCAGAAACTGCCCACGAGGCCCTGGGTGAGAGCCCAGTGTTGCTGCAAAAGAGGACACACAAGGCCACTACTGCGCCTCCTGGTCTAACCTCGGTCCACTTCCCACAGCCTCGAAGAAGCCATCCTGAGGAGTAAGGAACCTAGGGGAGCCAGGAGCCCGAGGGACCCCAAGGACGGCAGCCCCTCACCCAGCACCAGCAGCTGGGAAGAGAGCCAGGGGCACCCCAGCCTGCCCAGCCGTGCTCCCCACCCGACTGCCCGCGGCCAGGACAGCCCACGCCGCCAGCCAGCAGACGGCCCCAGCAGCAGCGTAGCGGACTGGGTCCTGGCCCACATCCAAAGGGGTTGGGAAGGCCAAGAAAGCTGGTCTTCTGAACCCCTCCATCTCAGAAATGGTCTTGCACGCCACCCTCAGCCCAGCATCTGCTCCCTTGCAGGGAGTAGGGGCCTGGGAGGCCAGGGCGGCTCAAGCTCCAGCCCCGCCCCGCCCCCACCCCTGCTGTGCACAGGCAGCCCTTCCTGGACAGTGCCCCCTCCTCCCACCAACTCCACTAGCATCCTGGACCCAAGGGGCTGCGAGCCTGGCCGCCCATTCCTGACGGGGCATGGAGCTCTGAGCAGTGGTCTCGGGCGCCCCCTCGTGGAGTCCCACAAACGGGTGCTGGGCAGTGAAGGCGCAGGAAGGATGACGGCAGCACCTGGAAGCGGGGGTGGGGGGTGGAGGGGGCGCCGGTCCCAGGGCACCCGGAGAATAAAGTGTAATGAAGGATGGCGTGTGCAGCTGGCAGGGTCGGGAGTCATCTGGGCTTCCACCTGCCTGGGCAGGTGACGCAAGAGGCTCTTGAATGTGCCCAGGGATGGGAAGTCACTCCCTTTCTGAAGGGCAGGATCAAAACCAGCCCCATCTGCAGAGCATAACAGGGACCAGGGCAGCCTCTGGGGAGGGCTGTGGGAACACAACAGGGGATGTCCGCCAGGCCCCACACAGAGCCCCTCCACATTCTGGGTCCCTGGTCCACTGGCCTGTGAGCCATCTGCCCCGCCACAGGGCACACAGGGCAGCTCACCCAGGCTTCCACCCGACACAGAACCTGGAAGAAGACCACGCCCACTCCCCCCGCCCCCACCGTGTCCCTGCGGCACCACCGAAGTTTAACGTAATGCCAATTGGCACAGGAGAAAAGTCTACAGGGCCCAGCTCCATTATCAGGCAGCAGACAGCATGGTTTTGGAGCTGAGGGCCAATAACCAAATAACAGCCCTCCATCGCTTCATCCTCCCACCGCCCCTTTTCATTTTCCTCATCTGACATCCGCTTAACTATTAGCTACCAGTTTGGCAGCCCGCCCCCGCCCCAACCTGCCAGGGTCCTCCTACTGGTAACAGCTGGCCAGCAGGGCCAGGCCCTGGGGCCCTGATCCACGATGATGATACTGGCCTCCCGCTCGCTAGGAGGCGCTCTGCAGGCCAGGGCTGTGTCTGCCCCGCCCCCCAACACCTGCACGGAGGAGAGAAATGCGTGTGCCGTGTATGGTTCCACGGAGGAGCATTCACAGCTGCGTGGACAAACCACACGGCAAGTGCCGGTCTCCAACCGCCGGGAAGCCCCAGCGCTGGTGACAGCCCCGGGCTGAGCCCACTCAACCCTGACCATACCCTGAGGTGGAAATCAGCGTCCCCCACCTGAAGGATAAGTAAGCCCACAGGCACACAGCTGGACAGAGCAGGCCAGTGGCACAGAGGTGGCTGCAGGACCCTGTCCCCCAAGACACAGGTGGGCTCCTGGGGGCTCCAGAAGGCAGCACCTGAGCATGAAGCCACCGGCTCTGAAGTTGGGGGTCCCGGTACAGAAAAGGAAACAGACCTGGCACCCCCGCCCCCAGACTCAAGGTCGCTTTGCTGCTGACGGCCGTGCAGGACTCTGTCTGGGGCTGAAGGCCCAGCACCGCCCGCCTGCCTGCCACCCCAGGCAGGTGCCTTCTCCCCTCGGACTCGCGGTGTCGTCTTCAGTCACTGGGGGAGGTCAGGGGGCACCGCTGGCCATTCCTGGGGCTCCCGAGGGTGGTACAGCTCCAGCGCCCGCACGTGAGACCCCCGCCCCCGCAAAGACACACACCCCAAGAGGGGAAGTGCGCTGGAGCCTAAAGACGAGGCTTTAAGAACGCTGACCACGAACGCGACAGCCCAGCAAGTGGAACAGAGCACTGGCGCCCCGGGGCCGCGACTTCCGAGTCAGGGACTCGAACCCGCGGTACCTCCACCGCTCGCCCAGAGCCAGGCCTCGCGGCTTCTCCCGGCTCCCCCTTGGCCGCCTGGGAACCCACTCTAGGACCCAAGGGAGCCGCTCCCCCCCCGCCCCGCGCTGGCCAATGGGCGGGCGTGACGGCGATGTATTTGCATACGGGTGCGCCCCGGCCAATGGGCGGCGGGCGCGGGCGCATGCGCGAGCTGGAGGGCGGTGGCGGGCGGGCGGCGGGCTCAGTCGGAGGATGGCCGCGGCTGCGGCGGGTGGTTCTCCGGGCCAGTCCCCTGGCCCTGCTGCCCGGGCCGCGCCGCAGGCGCTGCGGCGGCGAGGGGATTCGCGGCGCCGCCAGGCCGCGCTCTTCTTTCTCAACAACATCTCCCTGGACGGGCGGCCCCCGAGCCTGGGCCCGGGCGGCGAGAAGCCCCCGCCGCCGCCGCCGCCCACCGAGGCCCGCGAGCCGCCCGCGCCGCCGCCGCC
>NW_021703769.1:1414101-1431313 GCF_005190385.1 Monodon monoceros
AAAAAAAAAAAAAAAAAAAAAAAAAAAAAAAAAAAAAAAACCAGGCCACCCACCGCCGCCGCCACAGCCACCCCACCCCGCCGGCCTGCCCCTGCCCGGACCCGCGGGCCGGGCCTCGGCGCCCCAGGGCCTGCTCAGCCCCGCGCCCGCGCCCGCCGGCTTGGGCCTCGGCCTGAGCCTGGGTTTGGACGGGCAGCGCCAGAGGTGAGTGTGGCCCGGGTCACCTGGGGCCTGGGGGGCGGCGGGGTGGCCTGGGGCTGGGTCACCGCGGAGATCGGGGTCACCTGGCGGAGTCACCCAGGACTCAGGGTTGGAGGCAGTGGAGTCGCCCAGGCAAGGAGTTGAGGTGGCCTGGGGGCCTGACAGCCCGGGACACAGGGTCGGGGTGACCTGGGGGCCATCAGCACAGTGAGCAGGGTGGCAGGTGGCCCTGGGCTGGCTCAGCTCATAATGTGGGGTTGAGGTGACCTACAGAAGATCAGGGTCAGCTCGTGCCACAGGGTTTGAGTGACCTGTTAGCGTAGGACTTGGAGACCGGGAGGTGACCCTGATCCCCTGTGAGCCCCAGACACCAGTTGGGGTGTCCTGGGCCCTGTCAGTGAGGGACAGAGGGTTGGGGTGTCCTGCGCCTTGCCAGCCCCAGAAGGGAGTCTTGTCTGGGCCCCACCATCCTAAGATGTCAGAGTCGGGAGTCATCTGCAAGCTGTCAACTCCCTGGACACGGATGTTAGGGTCTCCTCGGGCCCCATGAGTCCCCAGACTTAAGGGTCATGGTCCCCTTAATTCTGCCACCCCTGAATACGGGGTCAGGGTCCTCTCAATCTTGTCAGTCCTCTGAACATGAGTCTGGGGTTCCCTCAGCCCTTATCAGCCCCCAGACACAGAGCCCTGTCAGCTCCAGACACACCCCCCTCCCCAGCCCACCGTTACCAGTCCTGCTGACACAGGGACTCACAAACACCCCCTCTGGGTTCCCCTTCGTTCTCTAAACTGGGTGACCCCCTCCACAGTACAGGGCCATCTTCCCTGTACTGTGACATCTAGCCCCAGAGTCTCCCACGCCAGGCCAGACCTCCCAGCCCCCCATCCCACAGCTACTGGTCACTGGAGGCCCCCCATTACCCCTGCCTCCTTTGTCCACTCTGAGCTCAGGGCCCCTGGGCCTGTCACATCCCAGGTCGCAGGCACTCCCCCTGCCCTGATTTCATTTCTAGGAGCGCCTCAGCCCATCTCAGGGCCACCCCCACCCCTGAGCTCTGCCCCTCTAGTCTGTGCCCCCTGCCCCAAAGCCTGCTTTCCTTAGCCGGCAGACTCTCCAACGGAGTGGTCCTGTCTCCTGGCAGCCATCAGCCCGAGGACAGTCCTCCCTTCACGCCAGGTCCCATTCGAGTCACTCCGACACGCCAGGGCAGAGTGGCAGGGACGTCCGCTGTGTGAGGCCTCGAGGGTCCCGCTCACCTACAGCCAGGCCTGCGCTGTGCCCTCCTCTCCCGGTCCCGCAGCCCTGTGTGTGGTGCTGGGCAGGCCGTGTGTCATTCAGCAAACAGTTCAGGCGCCCTGGTTGGGGGCCAGGCCCTCCCTGTGAACCCGACAGGCCAGCAGCCTGGCCCACGAAGCTGTTCGAATGGGAGGATGCAATGAAGCGCCTGTAACCAGGAGCCCTGCCTGGCGATGGGCTTGATGGCGCTTGCGCCGCTTCTGAAGAGTGTGTGCAGGGGCCCAAGCTCTGGAGGACACAGAACAGGCTGGGATGTGGCACAAGTCAGGTGCCCTTCGGTGTTCCCGCTGCACCCTCCATGGTCCCTGTGTCCCTCCTCCCCTGGCCTGGCCTGTGCAAGGAGCCCTCTCCTGCCCCTCCCTCCCACTTGGCCTTCAAATCCCTGTTCAGATGTCGCAGGGCCGCACCTGCCCACCCAGACTCTGTCCCTCCTCGGTTTCTGCTGCCGAGCACAGGGCCCAGCCCTTGGGTCTGAGAGTCACTGACCCTCCCCTGACAGATGGCAGGCTCCTAGGGTGGGCACTGTCCGTTTCCCTCTGTGCTCCCTGGGCCCAGAGGCAGGGCTGCAGGTAGCCGCTGCTAAGTAGCAAAGGGGGCTGCCAGCTATAGGCTGTGGACTTCGAGGGTAAGTTGTTCTGGGGAATGGAGAGAATCCTGAGGGTCTTTTCCCAAAGTCTGTGTCATGAGTGTGGTGGTCTGACCCAGGCTTTGGGGACAGACCTGGTTGGAATTCCAGCTCCACCTCTCAGGAGCTCTGTGACTCAGAGCAGGTGGCACAGCCTCTCTGAGCCTCAGTTTGCTTCTCTGTGAGATGGGTTTGTGTTAGGTACTACCTGCCGGAGGGGCTGTTGTGAGGTCTGCTGGGTGGCCAGGGCTCAGCGAGGGTGGCGGTGGCCCGGCCCGGGGAGTGAGGACTTGTGTTACATCCCGGTTGCCCAGGGTGTGCTCACAGCTCAGCCCACGGTGGGGAGTTTGTGTTTCATGCTCAGGGCACAGTCTGGTACGGCTGTTGCTGCCAAGCCAGTGAGCGACTCATCAGGATCCTTACCTTCCTCCCTAGAACTTTGCTTTCATTTCGACACCACAGTCACCTAGCGCTTACCCAGTTTCTGGGCTTCTCCGGATGGGTCAGACACAGGCTTGCAGGTCCTCTTCCTGCCCCACCAGACCGCTGCGCCCTCCTCTGTCATGTTGGCCCTCCTCTCTCCAGGGGGGGCTTGGAGGCTTCAGGCAGCAGCAGGGTTTCCTCTCACAGTCCTGGAAGTTACAGCCTGAGTCAGGGCGTGGGCAGGGCCTTGCTCCTGGGAGGGCTCGGGGGTAAGGTTCCCCCAGATGTCCTGGGCTTGTGGCCACAGCCCTGCAGTCTCCTACTCCGTCCTCACACAGCTTCTCCTTGGTGTCTCTGTCATCACCTGGCGTTTCTCTCTGCTTGTAAGGACACCCTGACCCAGCTGGTCGTCGGGTCAGGACCCAGCCTAACGGCTTCACCTTAACTTGGTCACACCTGTGAAGACCCTATTGCAGCTGTGCTCGTAGTCACAGGTGACAGGGGTGAGGACTTCGCATATTTTGGGGACATTGTTCAACCCCCAGCAGTCGTCATTAGTCGTTAGTCCAGGGCACTAACACGGGGGAAGGTGAGCCGGGGGCGTGGCCGGGTTAGCTGGGAGCAGAAACCCTTGCGATTCTGAAGCGCTTGCGCAGGGTCGGCTCCGAGGAAGGGCCTGGGATTTGAGCTGCCGTCTTAGCCAGGAGCCGCCTAGCGCTCTGGAGGCTGCCGAGCGCCTGTCCAAATTAATGCGATTTCGGTGGAGTGTCTGGCAGTCTGTTCACATCACTGATTTGGGGGTTTCTTGCTCTCCAGCTGGAAAACGGCTGGAGGTGGTCACCGAGGTTGGAGCCTAGAGGGGGTCCAGAGGCCTTGCTGAGATGGAGGCCGGCCCAGGACCACATGTGGGTCCTGTCACCCGGGGAAGCTGGCAGGGATTTGGTGAGACAGGGTACCTAGGGAGACCCACTCACTCAACAAGGATGCACGACGGCCTGTGATATGCCAGGCCCCGTGCTCAGGCCCGGGTGAAGTGGTGGGCCGGCCGGACAGGACCCCTGCCCACACTCTCCTGGCAGGGGAGGGTTCAGTGTCGTCGTGCTGGCCCCTGTCAGCAGCCTGCCCGTTCTCAGACCGGCTGAGCCCACGCACAGCAGCCCCTGCGCGTGGCCCCTGGCTCGGACTGAGTGGTCTCCCAACTAGGCAGGAGCCCTTCTCTTCTCAGCTGGGCCGTTTTTTCAGTTACAAAGTGAAGGAGTTTATCAGACAGTGGAAACAACGTCTAAAAAGTGGCGATTTCTCTTCCTGCCTGTCTCAGGGGGAAGGCGAGTATGGGTCACCGGTTTGTAAAGGGGCAGCTGTGAAAGTGAGCCAGTGGGGTGGTCGCCTGTGCCATCTTGACAGCCTCCCCTGTGCCCCCGACCCCATCTTCCCTACAGAGTCCAGCGCAGGCGGCCTCGGGCCAGTCGCCGCCATGTGGGGGACGCCATCCCGTGTGCCTTGGACGGCTTAGCCGCGAGGGCCTCCCGGCTCCCTGGGACTTGCGTTTGCCCAGACGTCGGGGAGTGGGAGAGTGTTAGCTGAGGCGGCAGGAGCCCCGACTTTGTTCTTTGTAGTCTGTTTGTAGCACTTTTTAAACAGAGGAGTAACGGGCGTACAGGGAGAGGCGCGCACATCCTGACCACCGACCAGCAGGACCTGGGGCGCGGCACCGCCTGTCCCCGCTCAGGTCCTCAGCCGGGCCCTGCACACACCGCTTCCAGGGGCCTGCTCCCAATGGGGTCCACGGCGGGATTGCTCCCAGTGGGGGTCGTTTTGGGTAGAGCTGCTGGAACGTTCCTGTCGTGCCTACAGGCCCGGGCCGGCATGTGGTCAGCGTTGGGATTCTGAGCCGTTTCCAGAGCGGCGAGCGCTTAGGGGTGCCGTCCTCCCAGGGCCACGTGGGAGACCGTGGAGGTCCCGCCTCGGGACTCCTGAGAGGCTGCCTCCTTGGTCGACCGGCCAGCAGTGGGTTTGGAAAGGGCGCCGCCTACGGAAGGGGCCGGGCGCCAGTCCCCGTCCTGGGACGAGTGAGCCCGCGGCTGCCTGGCGGCCCCCGGAGGGTCCCCATCCCAGCGGGGCTCTCAGCCTCCCTCGGGCCGCGGGGCCAGCTCCTCTGGGGTGGGAGGTGGGTAGTGGGGGGCTCGAAAGCAACAGCCCCTCACTTGGCCAGCCTGGTCTGTGCTCAGAATTCAGGGTACCCTCGTCAGCGTCGTCCCTGTCTCTGGACCCAAACCCAAATAGCATCACGCGGACACAGGCCGAGTTCAGGAAAGGAGCCCTGAGAGCACGGAGCAGCCTTGATTCCAGCTCCCCCAACGCTGTCAGGAGGGCGGCACGGGGGCAGGTGGCAGAATCCAGGGGCAGAGGCAGCGCCGGGGGGCAGGACGCAGCTCCCAGCCCCTAACTTCCGCCAGCTCTGTGCCTCAGTTTCACCACCTGTACGCTGAGGGCTGTGAGGATTGAGTTTACGTATAAAATGCTTACAGAGAAGAAAATGTAGAAGAAACCCACAAAGACAGAGATGCACGAAACCAGCTGGGATCAGGTGTTGACGCTCAGTGGGATGAGAGAGGTCTCCTGGAGCGGAGCACGCTGGGCCAGAGCTCAGGCAGCCCGGGAGCGTGGGTGCGGGCTGGCCCCCAAGGGCCTATGGCTGCCTCCGTGGAGACTGCCGCTGGCCTCTGGGCCCTGTAAGCGAGGTCCCAGGCGTGCAGGAGCCATCGGGCCTCACCTGGGAAATTACCTGAGGAAGCAAGCCTGAGAAAGCCACGCGGGACTGCTGCCCGGGACCTCTGAGCCCAGCCCCGCGGGGCAGGACACGCACACCTGTCTGGGGCGTTCCCGTCTCCACCAGGCCGGCTTCACTTCCCGGCACGGGTCCTGCACGTCCACCTGCAGTGGGGCGCCCTCTCAGGGCAGGGCCTGCCTCATCGCCCACCGTGGGGCCGGTGCTCACCAGCCCCTACCCCAGGCCTCCTTGGTTGCTGGGTGTCTGCCTGACGTGCCCGTCCTGCTGCCCCCTTCCCACCTAGCCTGACCCGAGAGAGATGTCCTGACCGTGCCAGGCGTCGTCTGGACGCCAGGGGTCCTGCCAGGGGGAGGGTCCCGTGAGATGCTGCAAGGAAGGCGGCATCAGGGCAGGCTGCAGCTTCCGGGAGCAGCTCAGCAGCGAGGCTCAGCCTCTTAGGAAATGGCTGCTGTTGACACCTGGGCCCTGGGCACCTGCCCAGCCCAGGCTGAGTGTGAGACCCGGGTTCCTCCATCTCGTAAACCACGGTGACCTGAGCCCCAGGAGGAGTGGGGCAGCAGAGCCCGGCTTCTTGGCTTTGTCCTGAGCGGTCCCTGCTGGTGGCCTTGGTGGCAAGAACCTGGGTGTGTGACCTTGATCTGAGGGTGCAGCCTGCGCAGGGTTTCTGGGCCCAGTGCCAGGTGGGAGGCTGCCCTCCCGAGCTCCCTGTGTGCTGGGTGCTGGTAAGGCCCCCTCCTGGGATGGTTTTAAACCAGACCAAACACCCGGTTTGTCTCTGGGACAACCCCAGCACTATGAGCACCTCAGAGGGCTGGGGGCAGCCCCCTGGGGTCAGCACCTCATCGGGCAGCCGGTCTTTGGTTCCCTTTTGTGGTCACCGGCACACACTCCTCCCCGACCACCCAGCACGTCTGGGGGTCTCTGGCCTTCAGCCTCAGGCCTGACCTAAGGCCATTTGTGTCCCCTCCCGAGGAGTCACTGAGGCCATCTCCCCAGCCCAGGGGGCCTCCTGACCACGCAGCCACACGTCTGGGTTCAGACTCCCCTCTGTGTGGGTCTAATAGAAGCGCTTTCCTCCCTGTCCCTGGGCAGGGCTTTGCTCTGGGAAGAGTTCTGGCCGCCAGGCCTGGATGATGCTGAGGCGGGGCTGCGGGTTGTTGCGTTTCTGGCTCCTTTATGCTCCCAGGGGTGAGCTGAGAGGCAGGAGGCAAGGGCGGGGGAGCACCGCAAGCTCAGCACGCCCACTGGCCCACTGTGCTTCCGGCGACAGGCCCAAGCAGACACCTCCCTGACGTGCATACCGGGACTGCTGCTGCCCCGGGGAGGGGGAGGGCCATGTGTGAACTGAGCCTCAAGTCAAGGGGGACGTAGCCACAGGAAGATCTGGAGAAAGAAGGTTCCAGACCGAGGGAACAGCCCCTGCCAGGGCCCTGAGCCCGGGGGCGGGGGCTGGTGCAGGGAGGGCGGCCCAGCCGAGGGGGAGAGGCTTCTAGGTGTCCTGGGCCGGGGCAGCACTACACGCTGAGGTGGGCGGGAGGGGGTCGGCAGGATGTGTGTTTGTCACGGTGGCAGAGCCACCGCGGGACCCTGTCCAGCCCCACCATGCCCCCTTCCCGGGACCCCTGGCTGAGCTCTGAGAGGCGGTGGGCAGACCAGGGCCCGGCCAGCCATCCCTCCCGGTGCCATGTCCCCCTCAGGTTCTTCTGGCCTTGGGTGGCCCTGCCCAACACTCAGACGTCACCGCAGACCTGCTTCTGGCCCATGGCCTGGGGGCCCCATCGGGGCCTGAGAAGCAGGCTGGGCCTCTGGGAGGAGGGCGCATGAGGCAGCCTCTGGACAGTACCCTGAGGCCCTGCCGTGTCCTCTTTACAGAAGGCGCGTAGGCTCCCAGCGCTGCTCGCTCGAGTTTCTGGAAGACACGGTGGGATGTGCCTCGGTTCAAAGGTAAGGAGCCCCGCCTGCCGCTTGCACCCCCGTCCTTTCTCCTGGGGCCAGAGAGGCTCCCAGGAGGGGAAGAGTGACCTCCTTTTCACCTGCAGAACCAAACATACATCTGGATCCCCAAGACACAAAGGCCTGAAGAAGACGCACTTCATCAAGAATATGAGGCAGTACGACACCAAGAACAGCAGGTGTCAGCGTGTGCCAGCCCAGCCCCAGCCCCATGGCTGCCCACCGGGTCCTCCCTCGTGCCTGCTGGGATCTGGGGTCCTGCCCTTGTCAGCAACCATTTCTTCCTTCAGCGCGCTAAGGAATTGCTCGCCCACACGGCCCAGCCCATGTCCCTTCGGAAGTGGACCCTCTCCCCATCCCACCCTCTTCCCTCCGTATTCACCAAACGCTGGGGTCCTCAGCACGTCCGGGCGAGGAGCCACCCGGCCACCGCAGCCTTGAGTAGAAGTCTAAAGCACAGGGATGCTGGAAACACAGTGGGAACAGGCAGAGCGGTGGGCTGTGTCCGGGGGAGAAGGGAACACAGAGGGCATCTGGCTTCCCTGAACAGGGCTGCAGAGTGATAGCCAGTGTCCAGCACAGCCCTCCGAGGCCCTACATCTGTAGAAGCCCCGTCCCTCATGCCCCGTGTCCCTCACGCTCTGCCCTCCTGGCCTTGAGGCCATCGTCCTGACCCAAAGCGTCTCCAGACCGTTCCCCTTCCTGCTGGAGGCCGTGCCCAGGCACCTACCAGGCAGCTCTGGTCGGGCAGTGCTGCGTCTTCCCTGCGGTGGCTGTAGCTCGGACAGTCCTGGAACCCCAGCGTGGTCCCCAGCATGACGGGCTTGGCCCAGGAGCAGGCCCCCGGCAGACTGAGCGCCGGGCTGGTTTCAGTGGACCCTTGGTGCCCAGGGTCCCAGCCAGGGAAGGGGGTCTTCCACCGTCGTCCTCCCTGCTGAACTGGGGCCGGGCTGGGCAGAGCCATGCCCAGAGGAAGGAAAGGCCATCCTCCCTGCTGTGTGCCCCACGCAGCGGCCCCTCTCGGGCCACTTTGTCTCGGAACATGGAACTGGGCGCTTTCTGATGCCGTGAGGCTCCTGCCCTGCTGGGATGCCCGAGGATGGGCTTCCCCGACCAGCAGACACCAGCCCCGATCTGCCTCTGGTGTCCGCACAGCCTGGCTTCTCTCGTATGAACCGCCATCCCAGGCGCCCCCCGATGCCTGGGGCAGTTCCCATCTGAGTCTAGGCAGGAAGGGAAACGCCTGCCGCCCTGCCCTGACCCCGTCCTTCCCACAGGATCGTGCTCATCTGCGCCAAGCGGTCCCTGTGTGCGGCCTTCTCGGTCCTGCCCTATGGAGAAGGCCTGCGTGTCAGGTGAGCTGCTGGTCCCCACCGGCCGGGGGCTCCACACCGTCTCAGCCTCACACGGGGCCAGCAGACCAGCTTCTGCCGAAGCTGCTTGAGAGCTCGAAGGCCGTTTGGGTCCTGGTCCTCGGGGAGGGGCGCGTCCGCACCGTTACCCCGTTTGAGCTGCTAAACGTCGGTGCCTGGGATGTTCCTCCTGGCGGGATACTGCTGTGCATCCCGTGACCAGTCCAGGCAGCTGTGCCCAGCGTATAGCCCCGGGAAGAGGGAGATGGCTGTCAGGGTGGGGGCGCAGCGGGACCTGGTGCCCGAGGGTGTGGCTGCAGGTGGAGGGTGCACCCCTGAGAAGTGACTTGAGGTGAAGCCGAGGCCGGCCCACCACCAGGGAGATTGAACAGGAAGGGCCTGGGACCAGGAAGGAGCTGAGACAGAGACGGCTCTCATAGCGGGAGTCCTCGTGACCCCTGCTGAGGCTGCTACAGGGCCTCGAGGGTGTGGAGGTGGGGCGCTGTGGGCCCCTGGGGCTCAGCTCCCGCCTGCGCAAGGTCGGGGGCGGGGCCGGCAGCTCTGTCCATCCCGTGTGTTGCAGTGACCTGAGGGTGGACAGCCAGAAGCAGAGGCATCCGTCCGGCGGCGTTTCCGTGTCTTCCGAGATGGTTTTCCAGTTGGAAGGCGTCGAGCTGGGGGCGGATGGAAAGGTAGGAGCAGACGCCCAAACAGGCCGGTCGCCTTGTGGGGGCCTGGTGACAATGGGAGGTTGGGGCCCCCGAGGCAGGGAGGAGCTCCGGCTGCAGATCCCAGATGAGGGGCGGGGCGTTCTGGAACCTGCAAGCGGGGAGCAGCGTCAGCCCTGGGCGGCGGGAGCTGCAGCGGTCAGGAGGGACCTGGCTGGACCTCTGGTCCTGGACGGGGCGGCGGGGCTAAGCCCGATGCACTGCCTGCCAGGTTGTGTCTTACGCCAAGTTCCTGTACCCCACCAACGCCCTGGTCACGCTCAAGCCGGACAGCCACGGCCCGCCACCTCAGCCCCGGCCCAGTGCCCCCCGCGCTCTGCTGGGGCCCAGATGCAAACCCATCCCGCCCAGGGCAGCGCCAGCTGGCTCGGAACTAGGTAGCCCAAGGGCCCTGACTGGGAGCAGGGCAGGTGCCCCGGTGCATCCCATCCAAGCCCACAGTCCTCAGCCCAAGCCTGGGGAGCGGGTCCGCCGCAGCCTCTTAGGAGGGGGGCCCCCAGAGCGCACGCCCTGTGCTGCCCCTGAGCCCAGCCGCAGAGAACCTGCACCCACCGATGGCTCTGGGCGGGGGCCCCTCCTCATCAGGACGTCCTCCCCGACCCCGGCCCCCGAGGAGGGGGACCACACCTGGAGCCCCTGACCCCGCTCTCCTTGTCCCACGATGACGCCCTCAGCACAGCTGCTGCCTGGCACTAGGCTGGGGTTGGCCAAGCCACTCACCGGGGCTTGTGGTGGGTCAGGGCTGCCCTCTGCTCGCAGGGGCCGACGCGGGGGATGCCCTGGAGTACAACCCCGACCTCCTGGATGACCCTCAGTGGCCCTGCGGCAAGCACAAGCGCGTCCTCATCTTCGCGTCCTACATGGTAGGGGCGCCGCCCGGGGCTGGGCTGTGGGCCGGCACCGGGGGCGGGGGCAGCTACGCGCCCTGGGCCCAGCCTCACCCACGTCTTGGCACTGTTCTCGCGGGCCCGGGGCCTCACGGTTGCAGGCCCAGGTGGCGTGCAGACGCCCCTGGGGCTGCATGGGGACGGTCCTTATCCATCGCAGACCACAGTGATAGAGTACGTGAAGCCCTCCGACCTCAAGAAGGACATGAACGAGACCTTCAGGGAGAAGTTCCCGCACATCAAGCTGACGCTGAGCAAAATCAGGAGGTGAGGAGGGCCGAGGAGGCATCCTCAAGCCCGCTGCCCGACAGGGCCTTTCGCATGCTGCTGCCAGGCCGGGTCTACGTAGATTCCTGAGCTTGAGAAAGGGACGCGCCCCTCCTCAGCCCCCTCCCGCCATCCAGCCAGGCCAGTGCCAGCAGCTCCCCTGCCGCCTCCTTGGTCAGGTGCCCTCGGTGCTTCTCATACCTGCCCACACCTGCAGGGCTCCTCGTCACTGGTGCCCACAGCCCCTGAGCCGGGCCCTGTGACCGTCCCCACTTGATAGATGACGAGGTTGAGGCCCCACAGCTAGAGGTCCAGACTCTGCCTCAGCACGGCCGCACCTCAGGGCCTTTGCACCGACCTTCCCTCCCCACACGGCCCCCTCACTGCCACAGGAGCACGGGGACTCTGTCCTCCGGGGGGTCCCCTTGAGGACAGTTGGGTGCCGCGGGCCCAGCCGAGGGCCAAGTGGAGACCAAGACCAGCCTGCTGCCCGCCCACCAAGACGTGGGCCCTAGCGCCGGGCCACAGCCTCTGGGAGGAAATGGCGCTTTTCTGGTGGCCCAAAGGCACACCCCTCAAGCAGGGACGTGGGCGCTTCCTGGCCCCAAAGCCCTTGGCTCCCGTGTAAACCCGCAGTTTGAAACGCGAGATGTGGAACCTGTCTGAGGAGTGCGGTCTGGAGCCCGTGACGGTGTCCATGGCCTATGTGTACTTCGAGAAGCTGGTCCTGCAGGGCAAGGTCAACAAGCAGAACCGCAAGCTGTGCGCGGGCGCCTGCGTGCTGCTGGCCGCCAAGATCAGCAGCGACCTCCGCAAGAACGACGTGAAGCAGCTCATCGATGTGAGTATGCACGTCCCTATCCCCCCCGCTCCCGGCTGCGGGAGGCGGGACCACCCCCCACGCCCAGACCCAGCCACCTGGCCGGGAACCGGAGGAGGGGCCGCAGCTCAACCCCTCTCTCTTCTTCAACACAGAAGTTAGAAGAAAAGTTTCGGTTCAACAGACGGGATCTGATTGGGTTTGAGTTCACGGTGCTCGTGGCCCTGGAACTTGCTCTCTACCTTCCCGAGAACCAGGTGTTACCTCATTACCGACGCCTCACGCAGCAGTTCTAGCGTGGCCCGGCCCCTGTGGGCGCTCCTGGCACGTCGTGGGCCGGCGGGCGCATTTCCAGGCACTGGGTGTGGACGCGCGGCCCTCGCCGGCTGGTGCCACCGCTCCCCCACGCCCCGGCTTCCCTGGAGGGACATGGCTTCCATTCCAAAGCACACCACACCACCGCGGTATTTCGGAGAGCCCTGCTTGCGTTACTCCGTGAACAAAATGTGGGGCTTTGTTGTTTCTTTTTTTCCTGTGCCTGGTCTGGCACCAGGACTTAATGATGCGCGGTGGTGGATCCTGACTTCACAGCTTTTCTCCTCTTCGCATCACCCAGCCTTCTGCTACCATCGTAGCCACTGCACTAGTGTCTCGTGGAGATCTGGGTCTCCAGACCTCACTGCACGCGCTGGATTGCCAGCGTTAACCTGTTGGGCATTAATCTCAGCTGTTTGGGGTTTTCGGACGTGGAGAGCGCACTGTGGAATCCCCACTCCCCCCCTCGGCCCGGCTCCTTCCCAGCCCAGCACAGCCCCCTCGGGGGGTGTGCACCCACCTACCCACATCCACACACACAGCTCTGGCGTCAGCCTAAGCCAAGGATAGCAGACCCCTGGTTGGTTTTAGTCTCATTTTTTTACTCTCAGACTTCTGTTCTTCCAA
Source organism: Monodon monoceros (assembly GCF_005190385.1). Taxonomy (NCBI): domain Eukaryota; kingdom Metazoa; phylum Chordata; class Mammalia; order Artiodactyla; family Monodontidae; genus Monodon; species Monodon monoceros. The sequence continues at coordinate 1,426,388 of NW_021703769.1, forward strand.
GGTCACATCACTGTGAAGTCCCGACGCCCTGTTGGGGGTCACACACCCCAGCAGGCCTCTGGGCACAGAACTAGCCCACCCCACGCAAGGATCCGTCTCACCGGGAAGACCCCCCCCTTGCCCACGACACTGGGGACCTTCAGGATGACTGGATTGCTGGCTCTTGATCTTCCTACGCAATATTGTGGAGAAACCGTGTTTACTGTCGTGTAGGATTTGGTTCTTTGGGTCTTTTTTCCTGAGGGAACAGAAACTGGTTAAACGGCGTGCTGAAGTTGTGACTTGAACCACACCTGAGCCTCCAGCGGGAAGGAGACTGACCACTTCACAGCCCTGCCTCCCTGCAAGGGTCGGGCCAGCGTTCTTCCTCCCGGCAGGAAGTGGGAGCCGCCTGGGCCAGAGGAGCCGCCACACCAAGCCAACCCCAAAGGCCGGTCGTTGTCCTGGGCAGGTGTGTGCCCGGCACGCCAGCTTCTCTACGCTACACGTGGCCCAGTTCATCCACTTGCTGCCCCACCAGAAACACTGAAGACCGCGGGCTGGAGCTTCTCCTTCACGGGTCAGCTGCTCTCAGAAAGGACCGTGTTGGCTGGGCCATTAAGCTGCTTCCCTACTGCTGTCCCATAAGCCTGTCACTGGAGGGGCTCCGGGACAGTCCCACCCTGCATCCTACGCGTGTGCACTGGTGCTTTTGCAGAACAGAGGCCAGCCCTCATCAGAGCGCTCAACCACCAGCAACTTGAGACCCCAGCAGGGGTGCAGGACGGCGGCTCCCGCCCTGCTGGCTGCTGTTCCTGCTTCCTCAGTCAGTCGCTTGGGCTAAGGGAGGAGAGGGGGACAACTGCAGGATGGAGCGTGAAGCCCGAGTCTGTATTCTGAACTTATTTATTGAGGAGTGCCTCTTCCCCGTCTTCCCCAAGATGGCTCCCAAACCTGACGTGCACCAAGGAGGGCTTGAAGGATGAAGCTGCTAGGCCCCAGGCAACTCTTCTGCAAGGTGACCTGTCCAGCCAACACAGCGTCTCAAGGACACTCGTTACAGGCACTGCAGGGGACCGACTTACAAAATGTACGTCCTGGTTTACAATTCAGCCTTGAGGAACACATCTTCCTGGAAATGTCTATACAGATGTCAGAATGGCTGATACAGTAACTTTACCTGTTCATGTAGTGAGAATGTCATTCACCAAACCCGTCTGTAAGCTTCCCTTGAGTGCACTGCATCCTTTTTAATGTCAACAGCTGCCACTGTGTGGTACTCAAGTGAAGCCAGTATTTAAGGCATTAAACTCCAGCCCAAAATGTCACCGCCTAGAACCAGCCCAAACATCTGTATCCAAGGGCCTGGGGCCACGCCCTCAGTGCCTAGGAGGCGCTGTGGACTTAAATGAGCGCTTAAGTGGCCATCTGACCTCACTGTCTAGTCAAGTGTCATGGATCTGTTTGCAAAAAGTCATGTATTTGTGCTTTAAGTAAAATTTGGTTTTGCAATGTGTCATAGGCTGCCCTTCAGCCGGCCGGCCCCTTCCAATCACAGCAAAACGCCAGCCCGGACCCTCCAGAGCACAGAGGAGCCCTCCCTCCACTCCCCCACCCCCCCGCCCAAAGCACAGAAGTGAAACAACAGATAGGTTTTCACTCTTTATTTATAACACACGTTCCACATCCAGGATCCTCTCCAGTCAGAAGTTCCTGGAACAAAAGGAAGAACTTTAAAACCTGGTCTCCAAAGACATCCTGGGCCTCTGTGCCCAAACCCCAGTCCTCTTACTTTGAGACAATGCCGTCAGCCTTGGCCAGTCGGAGAATGGAGTCATCTGACTCGCCCTAGGGGAGAACGCACATTGGGACCAGGCGCCCTGCTGGCCAGAGGTCCAGCCACACTGCCGTCCAAACCGACCAAGGGTAGACACGCTAACATCAGGCAGACCCCTGACGGTACAGGGGTCAGACCCCTGGGGCTGGAAGGAGCTGTGATAACTGGGAAGCTCCAAGGTCATGGCCTGCCTGTTTTCTGAGGGTGGGCCCCGAGCACCCTTTTCCACCCCCAGGAAGGGGCTGACAGCCAGCCCAGTCCAGTGCGGCACGCTGCAGTCTCTTCTGCCAACGAACCTGCTCAGGGTGGGAGCAGGGAGGGAGATGCCACTCCGGTTCAAAGGCCCGCTGAGCGAGGCCGGGGAACACTCACCATCCTGCGAATGGCCCCGCAGATGGCATAGGTTTTAAACTGGCCGTTGAACCTGCCTGTCACCTTGTCAACCTATGAATCGAGAATCGAGAATGGGGGTCACAAAGAGGTGCACCCAAACGCCTTCGGGTCTAAACCTGGGGTTTGGGAATCGACGTGAGGCCCGCCGAGACCTCGCCCCTCCCCAGGGGACAAGCCGTCCCGCCGCCCGGCTCACCTCGGCCACGTTCATCTGGATGGACGCGTGGTCCTTGGCGCCTATGATGCGGTTGCTGGCAGAGCTGCGGGGGGAGCGCAGTGAGCGGGGACGGGGCTTGGCGAGCGAGGGGCAGGGAGAGGGCTCGGCGGCCGGTGGCGGCGGCGGGGGATGCAGGGACCGGGTCGGAAGATGCTCACCATTTCCGCGGCACGTACAGGTCCACGAACTCGCCGGCGTCGTTCTGCATGTTGAGGGAGCGTCTGTGGAGCCCCCCGCAGCGCCGTGAGGACGGGCCGTGTCCGCGCGCTCGGGTCCGTCCCCGCCCCGCACCGACCCGGGCTCCGGGCCGCCACCCCGCCCAGGCCCCGACCCACGCACGCCCGAGTCCGTCCCCGCCCCGCACCGACCCGCCCCAGGCCCCCGCGCCGCCACCCAGCCCGGGCCCCGGCCCCGACCCCGACCGCGGCCGCGAGACCTACCGGGTGGCACCACAACGAGCGCGAGTGCAGAGAGGAAGGGCCTTCTCCCCCGGCAGTGCTATTAGCGGGTGGGGCGGGGCCTTGGCGAGTACTTCCGGGTCCCGCACGCCCCCGCGACTCTACGCAGAGAGCAAGGCCGGCCGCTCTGACGCACTTCTGCTTCCGGCGGGTGAGAGCCTCCTGACGTCTGGCGACCGCAAGGGGGCCGAGGCCGCGCCTCGAGGGCGAGTCGCCGTGCTGGGCGGGTGGCCGGCGCGGACTCGCGAGGGCGCCCGCGGGCGGGTCCCCGCAGCGGTGGGCTGCGCCCAGGGCGGGCGCTTCCCGTCTCCGGGACCGCCCGGTGCCCGCGGCCGCTCAGTCAGGACCTGAGGACCCGGGGGGCGAGGGCGGGGGCCGGGGGCCCTGGAACGGGCCGCGCTCGTCAGCACGTGAGAGCTGCGGACCGGAGCGCTTACCCCGGAGACAAGCCGGGCATCACGAACGTGGACGCAGGAGGGGCGCCGTTGGTTCTAAGAGCGAAGAGTGGGGAGAGCCCCTGGGGTCTTGAGGGAGGAGGTGCAGGGCTGGGGTGGGGGGCGCCCTCCCAGGCCGTGGAAGACAACCCCTCGGGAAACCAGTGCCTGAGCGGGGAAGGAGCTCGGCCAAGCCTCGTGGCAGAACCAGGTCGAGTCCCCCCCAGCCCTTCCCTCGCCCTGCACCATCCGGTCCCTGCCCAGGACCCCTCCCCCCACATCACGCCCACTCCATCCTCCACGGAGCAGTCTCTCTTGGTGCTAAGGGTCCGTTAAGGAAGAAAATAGAAAAACTCCAGCCTGCAGAGCTGACTTCCCAGGGTCCCCCGCCCTGCGTTCCTGGGGGCGTGCCCTGCAGCCTCGACTGAAACATCCTCCTGGGCTTCATCTCGCGGAGGAGAGGGAAGGCCCCTCGTGGGTGGACTCCAGACCCTGCGCACTTGGCCTCCGCCTGCTGCCCGGGCTGAGCCTGGCCGTGGACTCTCCGAAGTCCAAATGCCCCTTTGCTTGACACGCCCTCCCCATCCTCCCAGTCTGGGCTCCCAGCTCACTTCTCAGGGCTGTGTCTGCTCACCCTGTGGTGACTTGCAAATGCTCCCCATCAGCTTGACCACACGGTGCCCCATTTGAGTCACTGCCAACTTCTGTGCGGCTCTGGGAGGGTTTAACATCTGGGCCTGGTGGGGGCCGAGGCCACCAGTTCCCTCGTACCCGGAAACCAGTGTTCGTGCGGGCAGTGTGTCTGCTGTTGCTTCCGCTGGGCGCCAGCAGCTGGGCATCAGGAGTGAGTCACCAAGGCCAGCGCCCTGTAGGAAGGTCACACTCCATGTTCATGCCAGCCGTGAGAGGTGTGTGCTTTTTCCAGGACCCCCAGCACGTGCACAGACATTACGTGTTTATGTTTGTGGTTGTGATACCGACCAGGGTTCTTGGCCTTCCCTAATCAATAGAAATTGATAAGAAGCCAGACAAGAAATTCAGGCAAGGCTTTATCGGGGCTCCTGCTGCAGCAGGGGGGAGCGGAAACAAGTAACAGGTTCCCTTGCTAGCTCCCCAGGGGAGTCGAGCTGGTTTCTTATATGGGATGAGGATAGGGGCAGGTCCAGGGCTCGGGCCAGAGGGGTGGCTTAGGTGGTCTGCCCACCCCTTAGGTGGTGGGGTGTGCAGGGTGCATGCGCAGGACCCTGCTTTTGCTCCATGTACCCTGTTCTTGCTCCCAGCTCTTTAAAAGTGGCAGCTGGGTTTTTGGTCTTTTTGTATCTTTCTGTCCATAGTTTGCCTCCAGTGTGCATGTATGTTGCTATTTTTCATCCCATACAGTTTTTTTGTACAATGTTGTGTAGCTCAAGGAGACATTTGTCCAGGTGCAAGCCCTGCAGCAAAGGGTCCTAGGTGCCAGTCTGTCTCATTTGGGGGTCTGCACAGCTGGCCTGCCTGTCTGTGTCAGTGTGTGGGTCAGTCCAGCTAGGCCTGGTCATCAAGAGATTGTCTCTGGGGCTTCCCTGGTGGCGCAGTGGTTGGGGGTCCGCCTGCCGGTGCAGGGGATGC